>NC_139222.1:282707875-283307875 GCF_055691185.1 Crinia signifera
TGGTGGTACACAGACAGGGGGTAGTACGCAGGCAGGAGGATGGTGTGCAGACATGAGGTGGTGCGCAGGCAGAGGGTGGAATGCAGGCAGTGGGTGGTGTGCAGACAGGAGGTGGTGTGCAGACAAGGGGTGGTAAGCAGGCAGGAGGTGGTGTGCAGGCAGGGGGTGGTGTGCAGGCAGTAGGTGGTGTGCAGGCAGGAGGTGGTGTGCAGACAGGAGGTGGAGTACAGGCAGGGGGTGGCATGCAGGCAGGAGGTGGCATGGGGGCAGGACAGGGAGTGCAGGCAGGAGGTGGTATGCAGGCAGATGATGTATGCAGGCAGTAGTGGTGTGCAGGCAGGAGGTGGCATGCAGGCAGGGGGTGGTATGGGGGCAGGACAGGGAGTGCAGGCAGGAGGTGGTATGCAGGCAGATGATGTATGCAGGCAGTAGTGGTGTGCAGGCAGGAGGTGGTGTGCAGGCAGGGGATGGGGTACAGGCAGGAGGTGGCATGCAGACAGGAGGTAGTATGCAGGGGGTTGTATGCAGGCAGTAGTGGTGTGCAGGCAGGAGGTGGCATGCAGACAGGAGGTGATATGCAGGGGGTTGTATGCAGGTATGGGGTTGTATGCAGGCAGGCAGGAGGTGGTTTGCAGGCAGGGGATGGGGTGCAGGCAGGAGGTAGCATGCAGACAGGAGGTAGTATGCAGGGGGTTGTATGCAGGTATGGGGTTGTATGCAGGCAGGCAGGAGGTGGTGTGCAGGCAGGAGGTGGTGTGCAGGCAGGGGGTGGCATGCAGGCAGGGGGTGGTATGGGGGCAGGACAGGGAGTGCAGGCAGGAGGTGGTATGCAGGCAGATGATGTATGCAGGCAGTAGTGGTCTGCAGGCAGGAGGTGGTGTGCAGGCAGGGGATGGGGTGCAGGCAGGAGGTGGCATGCAGACAGGAGGTAGTATGCAGGGGGTTGTATGCAGGGGGTTGTATGCAGGCAGGCAGGAGGTGGTTTGCAGGCAGTATGCTGTAGGGGCAGTTTGGAGTTAAGGTGCCCATACATGGTACAATTATGTATGCAAGTTAGACTAGATCACATCGCATACGTTTTGCAATGCAATGAGATGCAATCTAGTACAAAGAGAATGTACAGTACACAGTATGAACCAATAGACCATCAGCCAAACTCGGGAGGACATTTTATAGGCACCAGGACAACCCTGTATTTTTGAACCAGCACCAGCTCAAAGAGCCCAGGGCTGGTTATACTTAGGAAGGGAGATCCAGGAGATGCCATCCAGAAACATTTTAGGCAGGAAGGGCAAAATGTATAGTTACGCCAGCAGAGGATGCAAAGCAGAGAGGCGCCAGGCAGGAGAGGTGCTCTCCCTGCTCTGCACCCTGGTTAATATCCTTCTGCCGCTGCTGACTGGAGCTGTGCCTGTCACACTGTGCAATAGGCAGCAGCAGCGCCGGCAACATGTGTTCACACACAGCGAATGATGACAACTTCTCATGTGTGAGCACAAGCGGGGGAGGTGCGGGGGTCAGGGCAAGCTGAAGAGAGGAGCGATTAGCAGCAGAGGATGTCACTGCTGACTGCAGTACTTCCAGGAGCCACTAGATGCCCCCATCAGAACCCACTGGGCAGCTCTGCAGTGCACTAATTTTCGGAGGAACAGTAGAAAGAGATAGCCCTCAAACTACTGAGTAATCTATCTATCTATCTAGCTATCTATCTTCCTACTATTTATCTATCTACCAACTATGTGAGGGTGGATTTAAATGATGTGTTTGTGTATAAAGAAAACCAGCAAAGGCCAGTTATAATTGCTGCAGGAGACTCCCTGAAATAGCAGCAATCTCACTCATTAGTCTCTAGTAATCTCCCTCATGTCACCTAGCCCACATTACACTGTTACATCATAGTTACCTCCCTTATTGCATTCTGCAGGAGACTCCCTGACATAGCAGCAATCTCCCTCTCTCCCTCATTAGTCTAGCAATCTCCCTCATGTCACCTAGCTCACATTACACTGTTACATCATAGTTACCCTCCCTTATTGCATTCTGCAGGAGACTCCCAGACATAGCAGCAATCTCCCTCTCTCCCTCATTAGTCTAGCAATCTCCCTCACTTCACCTAGCCCACATTACACTGTTACATCATAGTTACCTCCCCTCCTGCATTCTGCAGGAGACTCCCTGACATAGCAGCAATCTCCCTCTCTCCCTCATTAGTCTAGCAATCTCCCTCACTTCACCTAGCCCACATTACACTGTTACATCATAGTTACCTCCCCCTCCTGCATGAGACTCCCTGAAATAGCAGCAATCTCCCTCATTAGTCTAGCAATCTCCCTCATGTCACCTAGCCCACATTACACTGTTACACCATAGTTACCTCCCCTCCTGCATTCTGCAGGAGACTCCCAGACATAGCAGCAATCTCCCTCTCTCCCTCATTAGTCTAGCAATCTCCCTCATGTCACCTAGCTCACATTACACTGTTACATCATAGTTACCTCCCCTCCTGCATTCTGCAGGAGACTCCCTGACATAGCAGCTTTCTCCCTCTCTCGCTCATTAGTCTAGCAATCTCCCTCATGTCACCTAGCCCACATTACACTGTTACATCATAGTTACCGCCCCTCCTGCATTCTGCAGGAGACTCCCTGACATAGCAGCAATCTCCCTTTCTCCCTCATTAGTCCAGCAATCTCCCTCATGTCACCTAGCCCACATTGCACTGTTACACCATAGTTACCTCCCCTCCTGCATTCTGCAGGAGACTCCCTGACATAGCAGCAATCTCCCTCTCTCGCTCATTAGTCTAGCAATCTCCCTCATTTCACCTAGCCCACACTACACTTTTACATTTTTGGGGGGGAAAAGGAATGAGAGACAGATACATTTACATTGAATCATCAGCACCATTTCCCAGCACTTTACCAAGTATAGTAGCTCATACTAACTGCTGTGGGGCTCATCTACATTTGGATATAATTCATTTTGAAAGATTCCTCTCAGATGTAGCAGTACACACCCACGCTTCTACTGTAGGTGCCACATTCCCAATCTCTTTTCCCAATCTCTCCAAATATGAAACTAGGCACACCCTTTGGGTGGAGCATGACACGACCCCTCAATGGGGCACTTTGCAAAATTCGACTACCAACTCTAATCTCCCTGAAACTAGTTTTCATAAAAGTAGGCAAGTATGATGTGAGTACTGTATATATATATATATATATATATATATATATATATCTCCTATATATTTGGCTACATCTGTCACTCAAAGTGGGTGTCTGTGTCTATAACGCTCTGTTCCTGGACTTTCCTCTTAATGTGTGATTGCCTTCATCTGTGCTGAACACCTTTCTGAGAAATGAACCTGTTTAAAACAGGTGATGGCAATCATACATTAAGGGGAAGTCTAGAAACAGAGCATTGTGTCCCTCCTGGAGAGGGTCATGTTGGGAGGTATGTGACAGAGAACCAGCCCAGTGAGCCGACAGACAGTGCCAGACACCCACTGCCTTCCCATGTTGCCCAGCACTGCTACTCCACAGCCACCAGGTGAGCGCCCCCCTCCCGCAATTTGCGGCAAAACCTCCCCCCCGCCCCCCCCCCCCCCACGATTCGTGGCAAAACACCCGCTCCCCCGCGACTCGCAGCAAAAACACCCCCGCGACCCCCCCTCCCGCGATTCGCTGCAAAAAGAACCCCCCACGACCCCTCCCGCAATTCGCGGCATAACCACCACCCCGCGACCCCCCCCTCCCGCGAATTGCGGCAAACCCTCCCCCGTGACACACCCCCCGATTCGCTGAAAAACCCCCCCCCCCCCCGCGACCTCCCTCCCGCGATTCGCGGCAAAAAGAACCCCCCCGCGACCCCCCCTTGCACGATTGGCGGCACCACCCCTGCGACCCCCCTCCCGCGATTCGCGGCACCCCCGCCCCCCCCCCCCCCCCCGCAATTCGCAGCAGCCCCAGGATTAAATGGCACATGCAAAACACTGACATGGCTATGGTCGACAATGAAAAAGGTTGACATGAGTTTTTGAAGATTTATTTTTAATTTTTTTTAATTTTTTCATATTCATTGTCATGTGTCGACATGGACACCAATGAAGTGGCACACTTATGTCAACATTTACATGTGTTGACCTTTCTGTGTTGATTTTTTCTTGTGGCGATTCGCGTCACACCCCCCGCAACCCCCCTCCCGCGATTCGCAGCACCCCCGTGACCCCCCACCTCCCGCAATTCGCGGCAACCCCCCACCGGAACCCCTGTGAACCCCGCCCTCCCGCGATTCGCGGCACCCACCCCGCGACCCCCCCTCCCGCAATTCGCGGCACCCCTCCGTGATTCGAGGCAGCTCCAGAATTAAATTGCACATGGAAAACACTGACATGGCTATGGTCGACAATGAAAAAGGTTGACATGAGTTTTTGAGTTTTTTGTCTTTTTTTGAATATTTTCATATTCATTCTCATGTGTCGACATGGACACCAATGAAGTGCCACACTTATGTCAACATTTACATGTGTTGACCTTTCTGTGTTGATTTTTTCTTGTGGCGATTCGCGTCACACCCCCCCGCAACCCCCCCTCCCGCGATTCGCAGCACCCCCGTGACCCCCCACCTCCCGCAATTCGCGGCAACCCCCCACCGGAACCCCTGTGAACCCCGCCCTCCCGCGATTCGCGGCACCCACCCCCGCGACCCCCCCTCCCGCAATTCGCGGCACCCCTCCGTGATTCGAGGCAGCTCCAGAATTAAATTGCACATGGAAAACACTGACATGGCTATGGTCGACAATGAAAAAGGTTGACATGAGTTTTTGAGTTTTTTGTCTTTTTTTGAATATTTTCATATTCATTCTCATGTGTCGACATGGACACCAATGAAGTGCCACACTTATGTCAACATTTACATGTGTTGACCTTTCTGTGTTGATTTTTTTCTTGTGGCGATTCGCGTCACACCCCCGGCAACCCCCCCCTCCGGCGATTCGCGGCACCCCGGCACCCCCCGCGACCCCCCCCTCCCGCAATTTGCGGCAACCCCCCACCGGAACCCCCATGAACCCAGCTCTCCCGCGATTCGCGGCACCCACCCCCCACCCCCCGCAACCCCCCCCCTCCCGCAAATCGCGGCACCCCCCGTGATTCGCGGCAGCCCCAGGATTAAATGGCACATGCAAAACACTGGCACGGCTATGGTCGACAATGAAAAAGGTTGACATGAGTTTTTGAAGATTTATTTCATTTTTTGAATGTTTTCATATTCATTGTCATGTGTCAACATGGACACCAATGAAGTGGCACACTTATGTCAACATTTACATGAGTTGACCTTTCTGTGTTGATTTTTTCTTGTGGCGATTCGCGTCACACCCCCCCGCAACCCCCCCCCTCCCGCGATTCGCGGCACCCCCCGTGACCCCCCACCTCCCGCAATTCGCGGCAACCCCTCACCGGAACCCCTGTGAACCCCGCCCTCCCGCGATTCGCGGCACCCCACCCCGTGACCCCCCTCCCGTGATTCACGGCACACCCCCCGCGACCCCCCCTCCCATGATTCGCCGCAACCCACGCCCCGTAACCCCCCCTCCCGCGATTCGCGGCACCCACCCCCGCGACCCCCCCTCCCGCAATTCGCGGCACCCCCCCCCGCGATTCGCGGTAGCTCCAGAATTAAATTGCACATGGAAAACACTGACATGGCTATGGTCGACAATGAAAAAGGTTGACATGAGTTTTTGAAGGTTTTTTTTTCATTTTTTGAATGTTTTCATATTCATTCTCATGTGTCGACATGGACACCAATGAAGTGCCACACTTATGTCAACATTTACATGTGTTGACCTTTCTGTGTTGATTTTTTCATGTGGCGATTCGCGTCACCCCCCCCACCCCCCCGCAACCCCCACTCCCGCGATTCACGGCACACACACACCCCCCCGCGATTCTCGGCACCCCACCCCGTGACCCCCCCTCCCGTGATTCACGGCACACCCCCCGCGACCCCCCCTACCATGATTCGCCGCAACCCCCGCCCCCGTAACCCCCCTCCCGCGATTTGCGGCAACCCACCCCGCGACCCCCCTCCCGCGATTCTCTGCAATCCCTCCCCTCCCGCGATTCGCAGCATCCACCCCCCCACAACCCCCCCTCCTGCAATTCGCGGCACCCCCCACGACCCCCCTCCTGCAATTCGCGGCACCCTCCGCGACCCCCCCTCCCGCGATTCGCGGACACCTAAGTTGCATACAATTCTAACCATATTTCTCATATACAAACGTTCACAAATTAAGGGGGCGCAGCCCCTTACGATGGTGCGATGAATCACCTAGTATATATATATATATGTTTAATTACATATAGCCAGCCCTCACCTTCCATAAGTTTCATGCCGGGGTGCGCATGCAAAATATTCATATAGGAATTCCAAATTGCAGCACTCTACAGACTTGTCATTGCCTTAATAAAAATAAATCAAAGGTTTTATTTCTATGTTACATTTTGTATAGTTAAGGGGCATACAGAAGTGGCAAACCTTCTTTTGCCCGAGCGACGTGTAGAAGCACAATCACTCAGCACACCTCTTCTGTATGATATCATTTGGATTTGGGGTTACTTTCATGTTACCACAAACCAACAGTGTTTTGCAGTGCACCAAGTGTAGGAGGTAGGGCGCAAATCTGTAGTTTGCAGGGAGGCGCCGAACACCCTTACACCAGCCCTGTACACCACTACTGTGACACAAACTGTGAGGAGCTCTCCCAGATTGCAAAGAGGTCAGCTCTCAAGCCCACTTCCCGAAATTAAATTGAGGGATCCAGGTTGGCCATGATGGGATTCACCGCACTGTGTTGTCGGTATCTTCTCAACAAGAGATAACGCTTTCATTAAATGTCCATGCCAAGATTGACAGGGCTTTAATTTTTAAATTGCTGCCTCAAACAAATGAACTGATTTTTTTTTCCTAGTCTACCAAACCCAGCGCCTGACATTATTTTCCCCACCACTCACTCTGACAGGTTGTCACCGGCGATGACTTAAAGCAAGCTCTCATAATGTTACCATCTCTGATTTTTACACATCAAAGCGGCAGCAGTCACCTGTCACGTTCTCCCTGAACCACGGGCCCTTCTAATTGGATAATAAGAACTAGGCTCCCTGCAGCACATCCAGGAGTCGTGTTTAATAGGCTGCTCAGTTCCACATTGTGACCTCTTCCTTATTACCATTGTCTGTTCCCGTTCTCTCCCCCAGCACTGGTCATGTGACCCTTTTCTGCTTCCAAGTAACCATAGTTGTTTATGTTCTCTCTTTTATATTATTTTATTTTACATAAGAAAATACACCAGTATATGAGTGTAAGGCAGATACAATTGGCGAGATGTAATAGGTAAGGTTCCAAAATCGCACCAAATCGTATGTTTTTTAAAATTGCAATTTTGAAACATTGAATTAATGCACATGTGCAATTTTTTAGACATGGAGGGTGAGATTGAATAGGGTGAGAGATTCAGAAAGTGAGAGATTTGGTAAGAAATTTCCAGTTTTTTTAAAGTGGCAATCATTTACACTGCAACCCCAGTTTGATTTTGCAGGGTAAATGATTGCCGCTTTTAAAAAAAACCTGGAGATTTCTTACCAAATCTCTCACTTTCCGATCTCTTATATTTTTACACATATTTCTGGACAGAACTATGTAGAGATCTTACTAATCTCTGCATTGTTCTGCCAGCCTGGACCTGGTCTATATTTTTAGCGATTTTTGGTAACGTTTACCAAAAATCGCACCCTATTACATTTGCGAGTTGTATACTTTATAATGGAAAAAAATCTGGATGCAAATTGAAGTGTTTCAAAAAATCATTGAGTCAAAATGTGCGAATTCCGCTGCAAAAATGCTATTTTTACAGCAATTTTCATCCTATTGCATCTGCGAAATACTAAAAACATGCAAAGTCATCCGTTTTTTGACTAAAAGTCTCAAAAGTCTAAACATTGCACCCTATTACATCTCGCCCATTGTATATATATACCATGGCCGAGTTGATGTAACTAAACTTAAAGCAACTAATAATGTGTTACTTCATTAAATGCCCTGTGAAATTCAGGACCATCTTCATGTTAGTGATTTTGTATCATCTATAAGCATCCCGTAGGCAAAAGCAGGGGTGGGTGGGGGGGCAGTTGCCTTGAAACCCCCCTCCTCTTGGAAAGTGGCTTCAATTATGACAACAATAGCAACAGCATATAATAGGGTTACTAGAGCTGCCGCCACATAAAGCAATGTAAGGGACACAGTGGTAGCATCTACTTCTACCAAGCTTGCTGTGTGTGTGTGGATCTGAACCCTTATTCAGTGCACTGGACCAGAGAGCAGCTGCAAGGAAGAAGAGACAGGAGCCTTACCATGAGGTGGGAAAATGTGAGCTTAGAAAGTACAGTACTGGTTCTATTATATTTGTGTATTTATTAGGGTATGTTTAACCTTTTTCTGACCACATATACATTATATAAATGTGGGATACAGCCTATACTGGAGACCATCTATAGTGTTAGATATTAATACTGTATTCCATACAGTATCCATTGTATAAAAGACCAATATGTACATTAATATCCAGGGTCGTTATTAGGTTATTCTAGTGCTTTATTAAAGCTTCTACAAATGAAGAGTGGAGGTGTTACTATAGCAACCAATCCGATTGTACTGTAGCTAACATTTTTTCTATTGCATACTAGAAAATTATAAACAAAATCTGGGTCCAGAGGGTCCTGCACCCATTTCAGGACCCAGGCGTTTTAAGGGTCCAGGCATTTCCAGCCAGTCTCATTCTCAGACCTACTGTACTGTACGCACATTTACACTGATGGCAAAGTCATTTAGATTGTTTGGGAATTGATTATGGATTTTCGAGTGGATATCAGTCAGCGATAGTTTCGCAAATCAATCGCAGATTTGAACGGGGCGTTTTCTCTTTCTGCCTGCGTGTGGGACAGCGGGACAGTAAAAAAAAAACCATGACTGTCTTGCGTCAAATGTGACAGTTCGAAGGTAAAAGTATTGTACCAGTGTATACAAACTGGGACTGCATAATTCGCTGTAAAATAGATGAGAGAAATAAAATTACTGTCCCCATTCCACCTGTACCTATTAAATCACTTACCTGGTCACTAATCTGTCAATTACACACCACCACAGGGCATAAACTATGTAACTCAGCATTGGAATATCTGCTAATGTAACCAAAAATATTCATCAGAAGTAATGTTGCCAATCCGGGGGATGCGCTGAATATTAATTCTTCATTCATCATCACAGGCACTAAATCCCCAGATGTTGTGCAGAAGTCACAGCGCCTGTTCTCAAGCATTTGTCATAGATAGATAAGATGCCTTCAGTACCATGACAGCTTTCCTCTAGTGGAAAGCTACGAGACTCCCTCAGAGATAATATATTTGGGAATATCTGTGAGTTTGTGTCATCTACTCCTCTGTATCTCATCTGAATAATTTATGCGCAGAACAGAGTGATAGGAAATCAGATTCTCTATGTAGGGATGGGCATCGGTCATCGGTAGCTAGCAACCATCGATGGTGGAGGTCCAGTCAGTATCTTACATTAATAAGTCAACACAACAACGCGACTCTTGCATTAAGGAGTCAGCATGACAAAGGGTCTTTTTTTTCCCCGCCACAGGGGACACTGGCATAGGCGCTGATTCTGTGGTTGCTCAAGGGCCCGAGCACCCACGGAAATTGATGAGCACCCACGGGCCGGAGTCTTGCTGCTTGGCCACAGTATTAACTTGCTAGGTCGCGGCTGCAGCACCAGCAACGCCGGACCCACCGCCTGGGAAACAGTATGCCGGGATGGCGGGAAGAGTGTATTCCGTCTGTGGAGTAATACACGGATGCGGGGTGGGCCATCCTGTACGTTCTGTGCGGTGCCAGCGTCTGACGTCTGCGCATAGCACGCACTGACTGGTTAGCTCAGCAGCGGCCCACCCACCCATGTCCCACCGCACTCCCCCTCTCTTGTCCCCAGTACAGGCACTGTGGGGGCAGTTATGTACCTGCACTGTGGGGGCATTTATGTATCTGGCCGTAATGTGCAAAAAGGGGGGCTCTGCTGCTGTAATGTGTAACAAGGGGAACTCTGGTGCCGTAATTTGAATATTGGAGACAACTGTGCTGCGTAATATAAATTGTTATTATTTTGTGGTTGCGCCCCTTCCCCATGAAGCCACTCCCCTATATTTTTGGCTTGAGTATCTACCAGCAATAACATAAATCGGCACCTATGGACATATGCCTAGTGGTGTAAGTTCGTCCAAATTGCCCAGAGGCAAGATAAATAGTGGTTCCCTCCTCTCCACACACACACACACACACACACACGCACACACGCACCACCTTTTAAAAAGATATGTATGTATGTCTGTATGTGAGTATATATATATATATATATATATATATATATATATATATATAGGTCATGTGTTCTAATACAGGGTGTGACACTTGTCAAAAATGATATTTATAATAAAGAGAGTGTGATGTCTATGTTCCTGCTGAGAGGGGGGAGTCAGCCACAGAAGTGATATCAATGCCTAGGGGAAATGGTGGCCTCAAAAAGTCTGCCTTGATCCTCTGCTATTTAACAGTTTATAAGCCCGACACTCCCCCAAAACTACCATTGGCTCTGTGACATGATAGACATGGCACCCCATGAGCCTAGAACAGAGGGGTGCCTTGGGTACAGTGTCCCAAGCATCTCCCTTCCCCTTTTAATTTAGCTCTGCTTGCACTACACTCTGCTACACTCTTTATCCCCTCCAAGGGCTCTCCACAGCGAACCAAGTTATGTTGCAGTGTTTGACAGGAAAACACTGTAGCATAACATTTTGTATACATATACAGACACAGTTACATACAGAACATAGACATGTCACATGTCATATTAATCAGCAGAAGCTGCTAGTGCATTCCATAGTGAATGAGATGCATTTTCACTGAAAAATGTTCAAAAATGCCACAAACAATACACCACCTATTTTGTTAGAAACTATTTGTTACAACATTGTCAGATTTGAATTCGGAGCATTAAAGACGCACGCCATCACATCGGCCGAGTTACATAAAGAAGTCAGGCATTGCGATGTCCGACTACGAGCAACTTTTTCCCGCACGTGAGAACTGTCTCCCATTACATCTGTGTTACCAGCAGCTATTATACCGTATATTGGCAAAGTGCCCCTCTCTAATTGCTTTTCTGCATAACAGAGTGTGAGAGATGAGCAATTGCAGAGCACTAGATAGAGAATTCCCCATTCGCAGCACGCCCCTGATTTGCAGCACGCCTCTCGCAGCGCAGTCGGGTGAAGTGTTGATGAGACAGATTCCGTTCCTGTATTGCTCACTTGGATTAATCTTACCAGCCGAGCATTTGTGCACATTACATGAATAGTCCCGTTGCCACTTTTTATCATTTTTCTAAAACACAATTTCTATGGAAATAGTTCTGCTTACGCGGCATGTACGGCGGATAGAGGCCAGATTTAATAATATTCCTGGAAATCAATCAGCAAATAAATAAAAACTTATATACAGCAACTTTCAGAAGTCATTTGTGTAAAATACAGAAATGAACTGTTTCTATTTTATATGTAAATTCCTTTTTTTTTTTTTAAACAAACTTTCTCGGATAGTTTCACAAACTTCCTGCTGAATCAGCTCCTTAACCCAGACGTGAAACCAGCCAGACATTGCAAAACGTGAATTTATTTATTTAATCATCTATGGAATATGGGATACAGTATGTATTGTAGTATTACAGTAAAAATTGTATATGCAAGGGCTGTACAATAAGTAAGATAATAACACACCTCCCAACGTGTGAGGGACGGGAAGCGGGACCCTGCGCCCAAAAGTTTGGGGTGTGACCTAGCGGCAAGGAGGCGTGACCTATACTCAATGCTCCCATTTTTGCCACGTCCCATTTTTGCCACTGTGAGGGCATTGCCAGTGGCTCTATGAGCGGCTTCTAACTGCTCCCCCCCTCCCACCAGGGGGACACAGCCGGACCAAGGCGGGACTGTCCCATAAAAACTGGATGGTCCCCTGAAAATCGGGACAATTGGAAGGTATGTAATAAGACCTCTCACATGTGCTATGTTGTAACTTTACTCCAGGCCGGAGCAGGTGGACCTCCGCTTCCCCTCACGGTCATTAGACTGCGCCACATATCAGCCATACTGTCCCAGCATCATGTGTAAGATACTGTAGTGGGGCTGACATACTGTACACATGGGGCCAGATGCAGTAAGCTTCAAAAGTGATAAAATAGAGAGTGATAAACAACCAACCAACCAACCAATCAGCTCCTACCTGACATTTTTCAAGCACAAACTGTGACATGTCATGCAGGAGCTGATTGGCTGGCTGTTTATCACTTTTGAAGCTTAGTACATCTGGACCATGGTCACACATTGAGGTGCGTAGTGAGATCATACTTGCCTTCCCTCCCCCAAAAATCAGGGTCCCCTCCAGGCCAGCTGGAAAGGTGGAAAAGGCAAGTCCCCTGCATCACTTAGTTGAGGGTCCGCCTCCTGCTGTTCACTGCCTGTAACACCAGCATTGTGCAGCGGGGGCGTGGCCACAATGGTGGGATCTAGCATGTGTTATGCCCCATATACAGCCTCCCCATGTCCATCCCCGTCCCCTATTCACGTTATACCTGCTTTGCTGAGCTAGCTGTCCTCTCCCGAAGCATGGTGAGTGCAGGGAACCATGCAAGTGTCAACTCTGGCATGTCGACATTCCAAATGTCGGCATTTTGATCATGTCGGCATAATGAATTTTGGTATTTTGAACATGTCGCAATTTTGACTGTTTGCCAAAGCTTGCCGGTATTTTGACCATAGGCATTTTGAATGTTGGGAACCCGGAAACACACATCGGGCACGATTCCGACCAATTTGTCAGGTCCAAATGTATTCTTCCATACCTTTACCTTATTTTAAAATACCTCACGCTGACACCAAATAAACCACCACAAAGAACGACAGGACAACCAAGTGCTAAGTTTAAAAGGTCAACAATCATTGATTGTTTGGTGATCATGTTTAACTCAATTTTGAAGCTGAAATTTAAACTAGAGTTAAAAAAAATTAAACTAACTTTGGAGGATGGCGAAGAGCAAGTTGCTACCACCGCCAGCCCTGTCAACTTGATCTTAAATCCAAAAACTCTAGGAGGGGCTCACCACCGCCTTCTACAGTACCTGCATAACCTGCATTGTGCGGGACTCACCACCCGGGACCTGTCCACCATGTGTCGAGATACCAGTGATACAATGCTACTGATTATGCTCTGTCTCTTTTCGGCCTTGCTGAAAAATCAATCAAAACTCAAAATATTAGCTGCAGAATTATTGAATCATTTTCATGTGAGTCCTGCGTTGGATATATGATAAACCTGCCATATATAAAAAATAATCTAAATCTCATAAAACTCAACGTAACCAATTTTTTTTTTTTTTCCTTTATAAAAACCCATCACTAGGAAATCTAATATCAAAATAATATCTAAAATAAAAAAGGGATTTCATAGAGGTGACGTTGGTTGGGCTTGGTCACACGCAGTAACATTCCTCCCTTCTACAGAGAGTAACTGTTACCATGGTGACTGGGGTTTGTTATTATCAAAAATGCTGGGAGATTTTTGAAAACTTGAAGGTAGATAAAGAGAGAGATATAACTCCCCCCAAATCATATTTACCTACATTTAGAGTCCCCCCTGCATCAGCCCCATCATCCTCTCTCTCTGCTGGTCAATTACCGGCATTCGCGGCTCTTTGGGTAAGGGGGTGGGGCTAAAATGACTCATATCGCTTCATTTAGTACCACCCCTTCCTGAAGAGCCACGAATCACAGCATTTCCTGGAATTGGGCGGGGCTTTATGACGGGAAAGCTGCAGAGTCTCCTCTCTGGGCTCCTCCTGGAGAGGAGACAATGAAGGTAGGCAAGTGTGCCTCAAATTATGGTCATCGTAACAGCATCATGGGTCCTCGAGCAAAGCAGTTCAGTGGGGCCCCTACAACCAAACACAGGAATTTTTTATTTGCTCTACTTTAGGCTGCTTTGGGGTCCCTATGCTTCTGGGGCCCCCAAGCAGTAGCCCACCCAGCCCAATGGCAAAAGACAGCCCTGTCCCAAATCTCTAAGTGCACATCATTCATTTAAAATGAATATATGCAATTTTAGGCCTGTTGCTGCCACTACTCCAATGAGTCAGTAGAGTGAGACTAGCTGGCGAGCGCTGGTGGAGGGCAGACCGGCGGTCCATAGCTTCGATATCAGATGTCCCCTTGTATAGTGGAGTAAAAACCAACAACAGATATCTGTACACTAGTAAGCCCGCTCTAAGCAAAAGCTTCGAAAGCTAGTCTGCTCCCTTCTGTGTTTGTGCATGTGTGAAAAAGAGATGTAGTTTCACTCTCTGCCAACAGATGGCAGTGTTTCAGAGACAAATGGACACTAGACATCTGATATATAATATATATATTTGTGGCAAATGACTCTCTTAGAGGTATGGAAGGTACTCAGAGGAAAGAATCACAGGAATTTGGAGGATGAAGGGAATATTGTTTCTCTTATCTGCACTTTCTCCTGTGATCTTCTTTCCATAGCTACTCCCCACGCCAGAGAGGCACGCTCGCCCCTGACCTCTTCTCTCCCGTCTACACAGGTATTTTTCTTTTAGACTAACACGGTTGTCTGGTTTGGTGTTCTTTTTTTGTCAACTAACGAAATCCAATACAGTATGGCCCTTATTCAGATCTGATCGCATTACAAATTTGTTCTCAGAACAGGCAAAACCATGTGTGCTGCAGGTGGGGCAGATGTAACATGTATAGAGAGTTAGATATGTGTGAGTTATTTTGTTTCTGTGCAGGGTAAATACTGGCTGCATTATTTTTAAACTGCAATTTAGATTTTAGTTTCAACACACCAAACCCAAATGTAACTCTCTCTGCACATGTTACATCTGCCCCACCTGCAGTGCACATGATTTTGCCCATTTTGAGAACAAATTTGTACTGCGATCAGATCTGAATAAGGGCCTATGTTTCAACTGTATTCGGGAGTTTTAAGAATATTTTTTTTTTTCAATTAGTATAACTCCCACATAGGAACACAAAAATGTAAATACACTGTATCTTTATTTTTCAGGAACACTTCAATCCAGAAAAGGAATTTCCTCTATGTCTCCTTACAAGTGAAATAGAGGTTGTTATATAATAAACATGGTTCTTTTTATGTCTACATTGAATAACTCGACTGTCTTTCAAAAATAAAATAAATTGTGATGTTAAACAACTCTATAGCCATTTGTTTTCATTGTAACAGGATTTTACATATTACATTACAATAAAGTCACATAACAGTGGTGGCGTCCGGGTCTCCCTTCCTGTATGCTACTGTAGCTCACCTTTCCCGCTGCTCCAGATCCCAGTGTGGTATCATTCAGGCATACTCCTGTTTGCCAGAAAATCTGGCGGCTGCCACAGCTGGCTCTCCATGTGGCACAGGGACTGGTTGCCACCATCTTGGTTTCCCTCACATGACTGCTGCATCACCAATGAGTTGTCAGAGGTTGTACAGACAGTTTGCTTCAGCCAATCCACAGGCAGCCATGGCTATAAAGCGAGTTTCCTAGACACTCCCAATTTGCCAGTTCCTTGTTTTTTTCAGACCTGCTATGTGCTTACGTCTGCTATGTGCTGACAATGAGCATGTAACCCCTGGCATTAGGCATGTAACTACTGGCAACAAGCATGTAGGTATGTGGCACTTATGTGGCATAACATGTAAAAGGCATTTTGGTGTGTGGTATAATATGTAATGGGCATTACAGTGTGTGGCATAACATGTAATAGTCATTATGGTGTGTGGTGTAATATGTAATGGGTATTACAGTGTGTGGCGTACCATGTAATAGGCCTTTCGGTGTGTTATAATTTTTAATAGGCATTATGGTGTCTGGCATAACATGTAATAGGCATTACGTAATGTGGAAAAATGTGTAAGGGGCATTACGGTGTGTGGCACAATGTGTAAGGGGCATTACTAGGTGAAAATATGACCGATAATGTCAGGGAGTGAATCAGGAATGAAAATATAGTGCTATGAATTGTTTGAAGGAGGGGGAGCCCCAAACGGTTTTATTGCCTTGGACCCCATGAGTGTCTACGAGTCGCCTCTGGCGGGTCGGTGTTAATGCAGCAGTCACTATGATCTTTATGAAGTTTCTATGTACTCACTGGATAAGCACTCCAGGTGTTGGCTGATCCATCTTGTCTTGTTTCCATGCATACCTTAGTCTTTGGGTGTGGCTGTCTCCTAAGCCACTGGGAATTTAGGTAAGCTCCCTGCACTTAGAGCCTGTCGGTTATAGTCCTGTTATAGTCCTGTTTAGTCCTGTTATACACTTAGTATATTCCTGTTTCCTGGTTATTTCCATGTTCCTAGAGAGTCTCAGAGTTCCTAGCTACTACTGTCTGAGATTACTCCAGTGTTCAGTTTGGGTACTTGTTTGGGTACGCTGCGGGCTCGGTGTTCTCCATTCTGTGTCTAAGTATTCCAGTAAGCACTCCTGCTGGGTGTCCTGTTAGATCCTGCCTGTGTCAGAGAACCACTGCTTCCAGTGTAAGATCTTGTCTCTGTCCAGCTTCTGTGAGTACCTGCGGCTTCCGCACACATTGTGGTGGAGGTCACACCTTTCAATCTGCCATTGGTATTCTCACAGCGCCAGCTGGAGCCATAGCTCTTGCTCTGAGACAGAGTCATGGATATGGTTGGGGTGCAGGCCTAATCGCAGGCCTACTTGTCTTGTGTATGTTTCTCTTTTGTTTGTCTCACGTCAGATGCTGGAGACTCTCGTTTAGCCTTGCGACTGAGTCACTGAGTTTTGTTTATTGCGATGGATTTACATTATAGGGTAAGGGCCGAAAATCCTGTGTTCAGCTCCTGTTTGCAAGGTTGCATACTCTTATGCATGAGTATGTACAGAGCCTAGCTTTCGTTTGTTATTTAATCGGTTTATCCTCTTACTAGTACCCTGACTCTGTTAGGAAGTTGTGTCACAGCAAAAGACCAGGTGGCATCTGAGTACAGGGTGGAGCTAGTCTGCCCCGGAGAGGTGGCTATTAGTGACTCAGGGTATAGTGAGAGAGGCAGGGTCAGGCTCAGAGACAGCTGACAGGAGTACAAATCAGGCTGTTATCAATATCTTGCAGTCCTGCCAGTTACAGTAAGGGTTAACCCCAAGTACACCCCAGATAATCCTAACAATGAGGGCTAAATCCGGCTCTAATTGGTGGTGCACAAGTGTCACTTCTTAGTAGTGTATCCTGTATAGTGCCAGCAGATAGATTATGGTTAGTTGTATGTGTAATTGGTGGTGCACAAGTGTCACTTCTTACTAGTGTATCCTGTATAGGGCCAGCAGATAGATTATGGTTAGTTCTATGTGTAATTGTTGGTGCACAAGTGTCACTTCTTACTAGTGTATCCTGTATAGGGCCAGCAGATAGATTATGGTTAGTTGTATGTGTAATTGGTGGTGCACAAGTGTCACTTCTTACTAGTGTATCCTGTATAGGGCCAGCAGATAGATTATGGTTAGTTGTATGTGTAATTGGATTAGGAGGTTTTGTTGCTGCAATGAAATTTAGGATCTGAATCAGTTTCCAGAGTTGAGGGAAACCTGTAGCAGTTGTCATAGAAACAGAATAATAATTACTGAATAATAATTAGTTTCAGAGTTGCGATGTCCATGCGGACACCTCCTGCTGCTGTCCGGAGGATGTAAAGTCTGATAGGAGCCCACTGGCATCCAATACATATGCGCATAAAATAGTCTCTACATACCCGAATACCCTCAGTTCAGCAAAACATATTAAAATACAAGTTTACAGTATATCAAAGTCACATTTTATTTATATTCCAATCCCATAATGATGATACGGTGTTTGGCCGGGTATCACATATTATGTACAAATGGGACAGAAAAAAATACAAATAAATAAAATGTTTTAATTTTTCCATAAACATCCATCAGTGATGACCTGCCGTTCTGACTACCTGGTCGGGTCCAATGCGCACGGGACCGCGCATCTGACCCGATGGCATGTCAGGGAGGGACGATTTGGTCCGATTCAATGGGCAGATCGGTCGCAATTGTCCGAAATTGGCCGAAATCGCCTCGGTGTATGGGGGCCTTTACACAAATGTACTGGAGTTTCCTAACACGGTGTCACATGCGTACTGCATGGAAGACATTGCTAATTTGACAATGGAGGACTGGCAACATGTGGGGGAGGGCAATGAGTCACTGTTCCAATTGTTTCAGGGTAGAGTTCACTCACTGTCAATCACTCTGCAATTAAATCATCACTGCGAGCATTATTGCAGAGCTGCCTGGGAGTGTGCACACTGCGGGACTCCTAATTGATCAGCATGTGCAGGGGCCTCTGAGGACTAAGGGGCCCACTGCTGCCCCTGTCACCCACTGTTTTTCCTTGTCATAATCCCCGCCCCCCCTCCCTGCCCCTCCCTGTAACCCTCTGTCTCTCCCTGTCACCCCCCCCCTGTTGTGTTGCATATTGTGAACTTGGGTTTGGGTGGAGAAAGGGGGACCAAATAAAATGTTTACACCTGGGCACATAGAAACATAGAAACTTAGAATTTGACGGCAGATAAGAACCACTTGGCCCATCTAGTCTGCCCCTTTTTTTAAACATGTTACCTCAAACCATATTTGATCCTTATTTCTTTGTAAGGATATCAGTATGCCTATCCCAAGCATGTTTAAATTGTACTACTGTATTTGCGTCTACCACCTCTAATGGGAGGCTATTCCACTTATCTACTACTCTTTCTGTGAAAAAATTCTTCCTCACATTTCCCCTGAATCTTCCTCCCTCTAGTTTCAGGGCACACCACCAGAGCCGGTGCTAGGCACCGGAGCGCCGCAGGAATGGGGGCGCCACGGCACTCACCGGCTCCACCGGGGAATGGGGGCAGTGATGCGTCTGCTGCCGAGTCACTCCACGAGAGGGGGGAGTGTTGTGCCCATCGCTGGTGCCGCTCACCTACATCCCAACTACCGCCCTCCAGTGGCCGGCACCCCAGGCAAATGCCTAAAGTTGCCTAGTGGTGGCGCCGGCCCTGCACACCACCCATAAGTTCTGCCACTGGTGTACTGTGATCATGGCGCATGCACAGTCTGCATATAATTGCTCAGTTGCATGAACAACGTCATTGTGAACATACATGAATTATGCTCATATTGTTACAGAACCTGATCAGTTACAGACTGCAGAAGCGCCACTCTCTCATCTGTGGTTCAATACTTGTAAACCACGGAAAGCAGCAGTGGTGGGAAACCCATCAAACTCCTGGCCCTTTTCTACCAACCCATTCCTCTATTTAAATAGCAATTTTACCATGGGTTGGATTAATATTATGGTTTTAACATTATATTATATTTCATCTACAAATGTTATTTCATAGCCTGACTGTGTATTATACTTGGCCATGATTTAACATTGTTGCCATACAGTATAATCCTGAGGGCAATTAGGGTTATTAATGCTTGGTAACGACTCTACTTAGACTATGTGCATAATAGCGTTATCATCGCTTCTAACTAATTAACTGCTGGTTCGCTCCCTAATAGCGGTGTGTATGATAGCTGCTATCTGCATTAGATCATTAACTGCTGGTACATTGACTAATATCTGCTGCATGGTGCATGATTGTAATTCTTAGCATAACAGACCTGTTGCCCGTGATATCCTTGCATCTATGTTCATGCATACGGAATGTGTGACAATAATGTTTACGAACCATAAAATAAGGATAATTCCTAGGGGGCCAGAAAATTAGCAGTAACTGTATATGTTTTAGTATGCCACATTTGTACCATAATACAATATATCCCTTGGCCAAATTATGGTAATTGTTACTTTACTTTAAAACAATTATTATTATTATTATTATTATGTATATTTAATTAAAGAGTGCCTTAGGAAGACTTTTTTTGTCTTTCTGCATTTGCAATTGCGTAGCCTTGTATCAACAAAACTCTGGGAGCACCACCAATCAGAAACTGTCCACTCATTTAATAACAGACAAAGCCTTACTATTGGTTAGCCCAGTGGTAGCCAACTCCAGTCCTCGAGAGCTACCAACTGCTAACATTCTCCAGGTCTCCTCACAGAATCATAAGTTAAGTAATTATCTTCTACCTGTGGATCTTTTGTAATATGTCAGTGGGTAAAGAGTGCACCTGCCAGGTTATCTGGAAAACATGAAGTGTTGGTAGCTCTCGAGGAGTGGAGTTCGCTACTCCTGGGTTAGACTATGAGCCTGATTCAGATCCAATCACAGAGCTGATAAAAAGCAGAGCACCCCCCCCCCCCCCCGCCACAGTGAAGACTTGCCCCTGCGCACTGATAATATCAGCAGCCATTGAAAAATGGCAAATCGATTTGTAGCACACTTACCTTCAAATGAGGTGAAAGTAGCCCTGGACTTACTCAGCGGCTGGGATGAGATAGGCAGATTGTGGCTGGAACTGGTGTCAGATGCCGTCCCTGGAAACACCTGCCCATGGCTGTGTTTTTCCATGACTCTGTTACACTTCTGTCCCGGACCAGCCGGGACAGACAGTGTAGACGAGTGCCGGGGGAGACGTTAGCGGCATCGCACAGCAACGCCCCTGGCTTCCGTCCCCACGGCATCGTCAGCAGGCATCGGGTCGTTGCCGGGCAACGTCCCCGAGCGTCTCCGTCGGTGTGCCGGCGCGCTGAGGTCATGCGCCCGGCAGTGCGGCGCACGTCAGCGTCAGCGGGGATTTTGAATAAAGAGCCGGCGTCTGCCCAGGACAGACGCCGGTTATAGCTTTTGCACCTCAGGGTCTCAAGTGTTCCTGGTTCCCGCTACTCACTGCTCCTGGTTCCTGTGTCCAGTCGTCCTGTGTCCTGTCGTTCATTCCCAGCCGTGTCCTCCGTTCTGCCTCTTGTCCTCCTGGTGTCCGTGCGTTGTCCTAGCTGTCCGTACCCTGGTTCCCGCTGCCGTTGTCTCCTCGGAGCACAGATAAGTGGGGTTTATCCCCAGACTGCCCCTTACTTGTATCTTGATTCTTATGAAACACCTCTGTGTATTGTTACACCTGTTTGGTATAGGTTTGTGTTACATCTCTACGTATTGTTACGTTTACCCAGTTTGCTATAGAGTAAGGGTGACCTCGCCTTCTTGGGTTAGTTAGTCATCCCCTTGTTCATCTTTGACATTGGTGGCAGCGTTGTCAACTCTCAAGACCTGGTGGCATCGGGGGCGGAGCCTGACTAACGGGCTCTGTCGAACGCGGCTATTATAGGCGAAGCCTAGCACTAGCACGCAGCCATCAATCCCATTCGATGACAACGGAGTTAGGGTTGGCGAGGACTCCCGGATATCATAACATTATAACCGGCCAGACCATACTCTGAGACTGTTGTTGCCCCTACAGCTCAGAGGTTCGGTAGTCGTGGGGAAACCCAATCATGGATCCATCACAGCAGGCTGCTGCCCACTCTCTTGCAGGACAGATGCACACACTGACGCAGAAATTGCAAGAGCTCACCCTACGGGTAAACTCACACGAGCAACGGTCTCAGTCTAGCTCCTCCTCCGGTGGGAGTCTGGAGCCCAGGTTAAATCTCCCTGACCGTTTTTCAGGTGACCGGTCTTTGTTTTTTAATTTTAAACAGTCATGTAGGCTTTATTTCAAATTGCGCCCAGGATCTTCTGGTTCTGAGGCTCAACGGGTTGGAATGGTTATTTCACTCCTGCAGGGAGATCCTCAGTCTTGGGCCTTCGGCCTTCCAGATGGTGCTGAGGCTCTCTCTTCTGTGGATGCATTTTTCTCAGCAATGGGGTTATTATACGATGACCCGGACCGGGCGGCCTCGGCCGAGTCTAATCTTAGGGCCCTGCGTCAGGGGCAGGACACAGCTGAGGCATACTGTACTAAGTTCAGACGTTGGGCTATTGATTCTGGCTGGAACGACCCAGCGCTTCGTAGTCAGTTTCGGATTGGGTTATCCGAATCCCTTAAGGATGCATTAGTACAGTACCCCACTCCCAAAGACATTGATGGGATCATGCAGTTAGCCATTAAAGTGGATAGGAGATTTCGGGAGCGGCAGAGAGAAAGACGGTCTGGAGTGTTGCCTTCCTCATCTGTAGACGAGTCTACCGAGGTACCCGGAGACGAGCCTATGCAGTTGGGGGCCACTCGACTATCTTCATCCGAAAAAAACCGCCGACGTCTCAAGGGCCTCTGTTTGTATTGTGGGGGTCCCGGTCATCTTGCTGTTGCTTGTCCGCTGAAGGCGGGAAAAGACAGGGCCTAAGTGATACTTGGGGGGTTCACTTGGGCCTGTCGAGCTTTTCTCCCTCAGATTCTGTATTAATTCAGGTATCAGTCTCTGTTACCGACCGTTCTTGGAACGGATCTGCCTTTGTGGATTGTGGGGCGGCCGGTAACTTTATAGATGAAGGCCTGGTGCAACAATTGGGCCTTATGCCCATACCCCTGGAAAATCCCGTTTGTGGGTTGGATGGCTGTCCACTGTCTAAAGGCAGTATATCTTTTAGGACTCCCTCCCTTCGGCTGTCGGTAGGGGCCCTTCACTCCGAAGATATCACCTTTCTTATTTTTCACTGTCCTCTCACTCCTATAGTCCTGGGGCTGCCCTGGTTGAAAAAACACAACCCTGAATTTAATTGGGAGACTGGTGAGATCACTCGGTGGGGAGGGTCCTGTTCGGATGTTTGTCTCACTCTCCCTCTCCGTGTGATGCACCCCGATTTTCAAGCTCTCCCTCCTCAGTACCGTGATTTTTCAGATGTTTTTTCTAAAAAAGAAGCCAACACCTTGCCTCCTCATCGCCCCTTTGATTGTGCCATTGATTTAGTGCCTAATGCCAGACTTCCTAAGGGTCGTTTATATGCGTTATCCGCACCTGAGTCCCAAGCCGTGGACCTCTACATTAAAGAAAGCCTTGAAAAGGGGTTCATTCGGCCCTCTAAATCACCGGTGGGGGCGGGGTTTTTCTTTGTTGAGAAGAAAGATGGGTCTTTACGGCCCTGTATTGATTACAGAGCCCTTAACAAAATTACAGTAAAAAATTCCTACCCATTACCCCTCATCTCCGTATTATTTGACCAGATTCGGGAGGCAGTGATTTTTTCCAAAATAGACCTCAGGGGGGCCTACAACTTAATTAGAATTAAAAGTGGTGATGAATGGAAGACCGCGTTTAATACCCACTCGGGGCATTTTGAGTATCTTGTGATGCCTTTTGGTCTAGCTAACGCCCCGGCAGTCTTCCAAGACTTTATCAACGAAGTCCTTCGACCGTTTTTAGGGGGTTTTGCCGTAGTTTACTTGGACGACATTCTCATTTTTTCCAAATCTCTTCCTGAGCATCGGCAGCACGTCCGCCTGGTGTTGCAGAAGCTACGGGAGAATCATCTATATGCCAAGTTGGAAAAATGTGAATTCGAAGTGTCACAAGTGACTTTTTTAGGGTATATTATTTCCCCTCAAGGTTTCTCCATGGATCCATCGAAGGTTCAGGCCATTCAATCCTGGGCTCGCCCAACCACGCTCAAGGCCATTCAGCGATTTCTTGGTTTTTCTAACTACTATCGCAAATTTATCCGCTCCTTTTCGGACATCGTGGCACCCATAGTGGACTTGACTCGGAAAGGGGCTGACCCAAGACAATGGTCTCAACGGGCGATGGATTCTTTCATAAAATTAAAAAAAGCGTTTTGCTCAGCTCCAATTCTGCACCACCCAGACCCCAGGCTTCCCTTTTTAATCGAAGTCGACGCCTCTGATGTGGGTGCTGGAGCAGTCCTGTCTCAGAAGGGTCCACTGGATCTAAAGATTCATCCATGCGCTTACTTCTCCCGCAAATTCTCTCCAGCCGAGAGAAATTATGATGTAGGTAACCGTGAGTTATTGGCCATCAAATGGGCGTTTGAGGAGTGGCGTCACTGGCTTGAGGGAGCTCAGCATACCATCACCGTGATCACCGATCACAAGAATCTCTCTTATATTGAGTCCGCCAAATGCCTCAACCCACGACAGGCTCGGTGGGCACTGTTCTTCACCAGATTCCGGTTTATCATCACCTTTAGGCCGGGATCTAAGAACGTGAAGGCGGATGCCCTCTCCCGCAGTTTTCAGACTTTCCAGGGGTCTGAGGTGAAAGCATCTCCCATTGTCCCTTGCTCAGTAATCATGGCGGGCCTGACCCAAGATTTAGCCACCTTAGTCATTGCTGCCCAAGCGTCGGCTCCTCAACAGACCCCACAGGACCGTTTATTTATTCCCCAGAAATTACGGCAGGCGGTTCTCAGGGACTTTCACTCGGCAAAAAGCTCCGGGCATCCAGGTATTGCCAAAACTTTTGAACAGTTGGCCAGGACTGTTTGGTGGCCCTCTATGAGGCAAGATGTCGACAAATTTGTGGCCTCATGTCTGGTCTGTGCGCGGCACAAATCGTCTCGACAGTCTCCTATTGGGCCGCTGTTCCCCTTGTCCATTCCCAAGAAACCATGGTCCCATATTTCTATGGACTTTATAGTTGACCTGCCTCCGTCTAGCAAGTTCACCACCATCTGGGTTACTGTGGATAGATTTTCCAAAATGGCTCACTTTACTCCTTTACATGGGCTTCCTACTGCAAAAATCCTAGCAAATTTATTCATCACCAACATCTTTAGGCTTCACGGACTCCCGGTCGATATTGTCTCAGATAGAGGTTCCCAGTTCGTGGCCAGGTTTTGGAGACAGTTTTGTGCAGCCTTAGGGATTCAGGTCAGTCTCTCCTCTGGCTATCACCCGCAGTCGAATGGACAGACCGAGAGGGTCAACCAGGCTTTGGAACAATACCTCCGCTGTTTCGTTTCAAAGTGCCAGGACAATTGGGCTGAGCTTATTCCATTAGCAGAGTTCGCATACAATAACTCTTATCATTCAGCCATCAAGAGCTCTCCTTTTTTCTGCAACTCAGGTTTGCACCCCAAATGTAGTTCATTCATGCCCCCGGTTGATCCGTCAAGATCCTCGTCCACTGTCTCGTTTTTTAGGAAAGCCTGGAAGAATGTACACATAGCCCTTAGACAATCCTCAGCCCGGTCTAAGATTTTCTTTGATAGACACAGGAGACCGTGTCTCTTTAAAGTGGGTCAGAGAGTATGGTTATCCACACGTCATATTAGACTTCGACAGCAATGTTCCAAGTTGGGTCCCAGGTTTATCGGTCCATTTCCGATTATCGGACAAATTAACCCGGTGGCATTCAGACTTCAGCTTCCCAGGTCTCTGCGCATCAATAATGTCTTTCATTGTTCCCTGCTCAAACCTGTCATCGGAACCCTTCCATCCAGCTCTACACGTACTCAAAGACCTGTCTTGGTTCGAGGGCATAAGGAGTATGTGGTGGAACATATCTTGGATTCCAAGGTAGTCAGGGGTCAGCTCAAGTTTCTTGTCCACTGGAAGGGGTTTGGAGATGAGGAAAGATCTTGGGTCCCAGAAAAGTTTTTGCATGCGCCCCGACTAAGAGCGGAGTTCTTTAGAAAATTTCCCTGGAAACCGGGTTCTAAGGGTTCGGTGACCCCTCCTCAAGGGGGGGGGGTACTGTTACACTTCTGTCCCGGACCAGCCGGGACAGACAGTGTAGACGAGTGCCGGGGGAGACGTTAGCGGCATCGCACAGCAACGCCCCTGGCTTCCGTCCCCACGGCATCGTCAGCAGGCATCGGGGCGTTGCCGGGCAACGTCCCCGAGCGTCTCCGTCGGTGTGCCGGCGCGCTGAGGTCATGCGCCTGGCAGTGCGGCGCACGTCAGCGTCAGCGGGGATTTTGAATAAAGAGCCGGCGTCTGCCCAGGACAGACGCCGGTTATAGCTTTTGCACCTCAGGGTCTCAAGTGTTCCTGGTTCCCGCTACTCACTGCTCCTGGTTCCTGTGTCCAGTCGTCCTGTGTCCTGTCGTTCATTCCCAGCCGTGTCCTCCGTTCTGCCTCTTGTCCTCCTGGTGTCCGTGCGTTGTCCTAGCTGTCCGTACCCTGGTTCCCGCTGCCGTTGTCTCCTCGGAGCACAGATAAGTGGGGTTTATCCCCAGACTGCCCCTTACTTGTATCTTGATTCTTATGAAACACCTCTGTGTATTGTTACACCTGTTTGGTATAGGTTTGTGTTACATCTCTACGTATTGTTACGTTTACCCAGTTTGCTATAGAGTAAGGGTGACCTCGCCTTCTTGGGTTAGTTAGTCATCCCCTTGTTCATCTTTGACATTGGTGGCAGCGTTGTCAACTCTCAAGACCTGGTGGCATCGGGGGCGGAGCCTGACTAACGGGCTCTGTCGAACGCGGCTATTATAGGCGAAGCCTAGCACTAGCACGCAGCCATCAATCCCATTCGATGACAACGGAGTTAGGGTTGGCGAGGACTCCCGGATATCATAACAGACTCCCATTAAATGGCCGGATGCCATGTCAATCACCCTTTGAATAGCTAACGAATAAAAAAAAAACGCTGGATTTTATCGCACGAAGAAACACTAGAGGACAAGACTGTGAAGAAGTAGAAGATCCACCAAGGCCCGGGACAGTGAGCGATCACATCAGGCGAGCTCAGGGAGGACAGAAACCTCCCGTGGAGCAGAAGGACACTACGCTCAGTGTGCCTGCGCATTTGTTTGACAATCACTCTGGCTGTGAATCCACAGCATTTGGGTCTTCGTCGAGTTACACGCTTTGGCTAGATACACACTTGCAGGGCCGTCTGCTGTGGGGAGCAAGGGCCGGGGGTGCACACCGGGCCGGAGCAAATCAATGCCAAGCGTTTTATGGACATTCTCATGAAAACATTGGGTGTTTCTCTGGGAACGCAAGCGGGACAATGCCTGCTCAGGGTGGGGGGCTTGTCGTCACATGATGTCAGCGTCCGCCCTGTCAGTTAAGACTGACTTTTGTTTCCAAAGAGAACAGAAATCATGGGATGAGTTCACGTACATCCCCTCGCATGGTACGAGTGGCGTAAGTTAGTCCCAAGATGAATGTTGGTGCCCCCCCCCCAAATAAATAAGTATATAGGCAGGGACAGGGAAAGTGACAGTAGGGACAGAGAGTGACAGCGGGGACATAGTGATTGACTGCAGGGCAAAGAGACATGGAGAGTTACAGCAGGGTCCCAGTGAGGTTCCTATACAATAAAAATCACAAACAAGTACAGATGGAGCTGCAGTCATCTTTTGTGGCTCTTGACAAATGCCTTGGGGCACCACAGTGTGAATGAGGCGCACGTGCATGTGAGACACTTGCCCCATTCACAGCAATGAACGCGCCGAGTCTGTTCGCCTCAGAAGGTGTTGGCTTCATGTAACCCTCCTTTATAGGAATGTAGATTACTCTAATGTCTGACTGTGCCTCCACCCCAAGCTTTGGTGGTATATAGATATTTTTATATTTCAATAGGGCGGGCTTGGGGAAACGCCCTTTGAATTATCCAGTAACCAATAAATTTAGTTACCTAACAATAATATTATGAATGTGTACATAGGCAATTCCACACAGCACAGATACAGATGGGTCTTGTCCCATCCTTGCTGGCGGGTCGCCAGAACGTACGCGCTGGCGACCCGCCAGCAGCCTCGCCAGCGAGGAGACTGAGACGCGCGTGCGTCTCACGCGCACGCGCGTCTCAGTCTCCGTCGCTAGCGCGACGGAAACCCTGTCCGTCTCCGCCTCAGGGAGACGGACAGGGTTAGGGGGGGTTAGGGGGGGGTGCGGGCAGGCGGCGGGGACCCCGGGTTACCGCCGGCAAGCCGGCGGGGACCCGGGGGAACGGATCGAAGCGCCGTCGGAAGGGGACGCGCGCGCCGCTCGTGCGCGCGCGTCCCCTTCTCACCATCGCCATGGCGCTGGCGGGGGATGGCGGCTGGCGACGCCAGCGCCATCCCCTGCAAAGATGGGACAAGACCCATCTGTAGGTGAAACAATGGCATAAATAACCCAAACACAGTTTTATTTGACTGGAACTGAAGAATGATAGTCAAGCTCTGTCAGACTTCTTGGATGCCTCCTTTAAATACCAAGATTATACACTCCTACCTTAGTTTGCTACAACCAATAATACATTGTATTACATGCACAAGAGAAATGATACTTCAAACGTTTGAACACATTTTATATCAACAATGAAGCCTTATACAGTAGTAATGAACTATAAATTATTATTGCGCAATAATATGTTTTTTTTCCTGTGTACACTAGTTAGTCAAAGAGAAAAAAAACCTAAGCTTTGGTTTATTTTGTAGAGTTCCAAAGGGAGTATGTCCTGAAGTTCCTTAGATGATAAAGTTCCCACCTGAGTCCTGTAAGGTGAGGTGTTAGCTAATAAAAAGTTGAAACTTCAACAAAATAATTTTTGTAACCCTCACAGGGAATAATCGGACAATTAAATACTGAAGGATTATAGAAATCTGTTCCCTCCGGTAACTTTAATAACCATCCATAGGTAGCTTCCTTCCTTGAATGGCGCTTGTATTTAAATTATACCGCCCTTCTTCTCCCAGCGATGTGATATATCAGGTATTTATATTATAATAATAGCAATATTTACATCCAAGCTCCCATATTCTCTTATTTCTTTGGATGTAACCAAGGTAAACTTGAATAAATCTCTATGATGCGTACTTTGACAGTCTGCATTTGAATCTGCACAGTCCTTTTTTTAGGATAAAGCTGCGGCTCAATATAGCATAGAGCCCAGGTTTTCTATAGTAAGTGATACTCAGTGTCTATAGAGTCTATGTAAAAGTATACTGTAAAGTACTTAGTATATATGACAGATGAAATCTCTCAGCAGGGATTTCCTTTCTCTCTTGCTCTCTACAGCTCACCCCAATTAGGTGTCATAGAACAGGTATGTACTGCTAGAATACAACAATCAGCTTGTAACTTCTCCTCAGCAATCCCTTATTAACTGCAACCAGGTATGACAGGGATCATTTATCCACTTTTCCTCAGTAGTCTTTACCAAGTATCGGGGTCTTGTATTTATTGCCACTTATAAAGATACAAAGTCTCTTTTTAGCTTGCAACTTTGCTCAAGAAGTAAATACATTCAACTGCAACCTAATTTAATTGAGGGTCCTAATCCCCCTATGTGCAGCATCAAGTAGATTATTTAATAAGATAGAGCGAGGGCCGCATAGGTCAGAGGGAATTTAAGATACTGGGAATTTGTGGTCCATAAGCAGTGTAACATCAACAGCAGTGCATAGCCGTGGGTAATAGCAGAGAGCAGTAGGTGGAACCACCAATCAGGGCACAGGGGGGCGTCAGCTCAGAGAGGGGTATATCTGGGATTGCAGCCAGGAAGTGAGGCCTCTTTGAGTCTGGATTCATCTGGAGACAGTCTGGAAGCGAAGCTAAGTATTTTCTCATTACCTTGCAAACATGTCTGGCCGCCCACGCCGCTCAGCTCCCCCACCGCGCTGGCTCGCAGATGCCGCCCGCCCTCTATCCTCCGCAGCGTCGCGGGGAGGGGGGCGGACGCCGGCAGGTAACCGCTACTCAGCGGGGCCTACGTCCGCAGTCCCCAGCGCAGGTTCTCCAGTGCGCGCGTACATGCTGCCGCCGGGTGCTGACGCGCGCCATGCGCCTGGCTCACCCGGCGGTCGCAGCGGCACAGCGGGCGACGAGTCCCGGCCCCAGGCCGCAAGTCACGCGGCTGACGGAGCGGGCAGCAGCGGCACACGCAGGGCGTCAGACGCCACCCCAGCGGCCGGGTGGGGGACCCCCCCCGCCGCTGGAGGCTCTGAAGCCTCATCTCGGTCAGGCAGCCCATACATCCAACGGTTACCTGGTCTGGGCCTAATCGCCACCCAGACGCCAGGTTCCCCCTCAGGTTCCCTCCCAGACAATCTGAGGGCATCCACTCCTGTGGGCAGCCCCATCCAGCGCATCACTGGCGGGCCAGCCGGCAGCCCCATCCCCCTCATGGCAGGCCAGGTCATTTCATTTCCCAGGGGTGGGGGGACCCCCGCCACTGGCAGCAGGGGGACAGCCCCGGGGGTCTTTCCTTTGACGGCCATGGTAATACAGGTGCAACCGGGGGGCGCAGGGAGGGCACAGGCCGCAGCCCATGCCCCTCCTATGGCACCAACATACACACAGCAACAGCCTTGGTACCCCGGCATGGGCCCCGGGGCAGGTTATGGTGGTGGTTTTCAGGGCCCCCATCAGATGCAGCAGGGGGCACCCGCTTCAGGGCCCCACGGGCTCAGCCATGTCCAGCCCCACGCCACCCAGGGACAATTTTCCCAGGCGTGGCCCGGAGCCACCCCAACGGTGGGCGGGGGCCAAGGCTACCAGCCCGCCCCGCCTCAGTTTTCTCAGCAGCCAACCTGGGGCCCCTCCCCGGGTTTCCCATATTTCCCGGGCACAGTTGGTTTGGGGGGCGGGGTTTCAGGCCCCTCCTGGCAGGGGTACCCCCCACAAACAGCTCCACAATGGCCGACCGGCCACCAGCAAGTTTATCAGGGCGCAGGTTACCCCCAAATGCAGCAACAGTACGCGGCGCCCACCCAGCCCCCTGTCTCATCAGCTGGTAGCTTTGCAGGCGGGCAATTTGGGGGATACAGCCAGGCGCAGGCTGCACGTTACGGTCCAGCCAGTAATATTGTACCTTTGTCTCCAGAACATGACGCAAGTGCTGGTCCCGACGCGGTACCCAGAGGGCCATCCCGAAATGCAGTCAACGTGTCTGTCCGAAGAACAGCCCCACCACCTCGACCACCCACCCCAACGGCCTCCACAGGCGGGGAGTCAGCTGGCTCTGCTTCAGGGGATCACCAGGCATTGGGCCTGTCAACGGCGGCTGCCGACACAGAGCCGTCAACATCAGCCGCTGTGGAGCAGGGAGAAACATCTATGGGTGGTGAGCATACTGGTTCTTATATGTGTGATTCTTCATCTTATCACTCATCTGCCAGTAGTGATGGGTCTGGTTCCCCCAAGCGCCCGCGTAAGCTGGCTAAATTAGTGGCACGCGCGGTTGCAAAGAGGGTCAAGGGCACCAAGCGCCCCAGGAGGGAGACCTGCGCTAACACAGCCGTATCCCGAGGTTTACGCAAGGGGGTCAAGGACAGGATAAAAAGGGGCAAGTTCGTTGACCTGTTCGCACTCACCTCGGACATGAAGAAGGACCTGGACAAAGCCAAGAAGGCCCCAGGCAATGGTGAGCTCGCCTTTAAGAGTTTTCACAATTGGCTGAAGGGGTTCCTGGTGTTTGCCTCGTGTTACCTCAGCACCAGGCCCGAGGAACACATGAATGTCATCCGTTACTTATTCTTAATCAACGAGACATTCATGTCCTACAAGGCTAACGCCTGGCGTGAATATGACGAGAAGTTTCGCCTTAATCACGACGGGTCCAGAGTCATGCCCATGGGGTGCAAACATGTCGAGATATGGTTGGAGGTGATAGGTAAGGGGCAGCCCTCCTCCGAGTCCTCATCAAAGAAGTCCTTTCCAGGGGGGAAACCCGGGGCTAAACCCGGCGGCAAAGGGAAGTGCTTTGCTTTCAATGACGGCAAATGTGAACGGGGCGCAAAATGTCGCTTCCGCCATGAATGCCGTCATTGCGGGGCAGGGCATCCGGGCAAGTCTTGTAGAGCACCCGGTCACCAAGCAGATGCCGGGACTAGCAGTAAGTAAGGCCCCCTCCCCGATAGTGGTACCGGAACTGTTGCGCCGCCTGGCCAGTTATCCTAACAGGGCCGACGCATCGTTCCTGGGCCTTGGTTTTACCCACGGTTTCCACCTCCCTGTCCCTGAGTCAGTGATGGTAGTGTCCCACAAGAACCTCAAGTCGGCGAGGGATTTCCCCGAGGTGGTAAGACTTAAAGTCAGAGCTGAAATTGAGTTGGGCCGCATGGCGGGGCCTTTTCAGACCGAGCCATTACCGGGAATGTGTTTCTCCCCTTTGGGGGTGGTCCCCAAGAAAACACCCGGCAAATACAGGCTAATTCAGCATTTGTCTTACCCCCACGGGGCATCCATCAACGACGCCATCCCAGAAAGTTATTGCGGTGTTCGGTACCAATTATTCGATGAGGTACTAGTCATGGTCCGGGAGTTGGGCAGGGGTGCCCTTATGGCTAAGCTAGACATAGAGTCAGCGTTCCGCCTGCTCCCATTGCACCCCCAGTCATTTAGGTTCATGGGCTTCCGGCTCGACGGGGGGATATACATAGACAAGTGCCTCCCCATGGGGTGCTCGGTCTCCTGCTCCTATTTTGAGAGATTCAGTTCCTTCCTTCATTGGTGCATCCAAGCTGACACGGGATGTCGAGGAGTCGCGCACTATCTGGACGATTTTCTCTTCATGGGGCCAGGAGACCGGGACACTTGCGGGAACATATTATCGGCAGCCATGGAGATCATGTCGGCCCTAGGGGTCCCCATTGCAGCAGATAAGACAGAGGGCCCTACCACGGTTCTGTCATATCTGGGCATAGAGATAGATACGGGAGCGGGTTGTTGTAGACTCCCAGAGGATAAAGTGATTAAGTTACACGCCCTCATAGAGGAATGCAGACATAAGAAGAGGGTCCAACTTCGCAGGTTGCAGTCTCTGCTTGGATCATTTAACTTCGCATGCCGCATTATCCCCATGGGTAGGGTGTTCTGCCGCAAGCTGGAACGGGCCACAGCAGGGGTGAGGGACCCCCACCACACCGTTAGGCTGTGCAGAGAAATGAGGGACGACCTGTTGGTGTGGTCCACATTCCTGGAGCACTTCAACAGGGAACTCATCTGGCCTTCCGACCCCGCCTCCAACGTCGAGCTGCAGTTGTTCACGGACGCGGCGGGATCGTCAGGCTTCGGGGCGTATTTCAATGGCGAATGGTGCGCCGCAAGGTGGCCCCAGTCGTGGGTTGACCGTGGTTTCACGGTGAACCTGCTGCTGCTGGAACTTTTCCCGATCATAGTCTCAGCAGAGCTCTGGGCCTCGCGATTAAGGAACCAACATATAGTGTTCTGGTGTGACAACCTAGGGGTAGTGCACGCCATCAATAATCAGCGAGCGTCATCCCCGGAGGCATTACGCCTCCTAAGGCATTTGGTGTTACTCGGCTTGCGGCACAACATTCACTTTAGAGCCAGGCATGTCCCGGGGGTGGATAACAAGATAGCGGACGCTCTATCCAGATTTCAGTTTGGTAGGTTTAGGGAATTGGCCCCGAAAGCTTCACCACTGGGGCTTAAGTGTCCCCCTTCTGTGTGGCAGATCATAGAGCCGGCATGACGGACCTGGCTTTATTGTCATTGGCCCCTTCCACCCGCAGAGCATATGGGGCTGCTTGGCAGGATTGGTCGACATTTCAGGGCTCCCCCGAAGCCAGGGGTAAGTCGGTCAACGACCGGTTACTCGCTTTCGTTTGGGGTCACCATAGGCGAGGCAGGTCAAAGTCGGCTATGGCGGCGGCTTTGGCAGGCATCGCCTTTCATTCGCGTTTACGCGGAGAACCAGACCCCACGAGGTCCTTTGTCCTATCGAAAGCCATGAAGGGTTGGGCGAAAGTGCGTCCGGTGCCCCCGGATTCACGCAAACCCATAGACGAGAAGTTACTGGGGGAATTGATAGGATGTTTAGCCTCAGTAGCAGAAAATGAGTTTGAGGCGTCTTTATTTAAGGTTGCATTCGCATTTGCTTTTTATGGCGCATTCCGCATCAGTGAGCTGGTGGCAGCTAGCAAGCAAGCCCTCACTGGACTCCTCGGGGAAGACGTAATCTCTCGAGGAGGACAGGTATTATGCAAACTCAGGAGGTCCAAAACGGACCAATTGGGCAGGGGCCAATGGGTTACCCTGAAAGCGCAGGCTAACGCTGCTACGTGTCCGGTTTCCTTATATCAGGAATATAGCTCCCGCAGACCGGGGGCTGCCTTGCAGTTCCTAGCACATGCGGATGGTCTACCGCTGACCCGATTCCAGTTTTCGGCTGTGTTTCGGCGATGTTTGGCTGCGTTAGGTCTGCGGGAGCAAGATTTCGGAACACATTCCTTCCGAATTGGGGCAGCCACTTGCGCAGCGGCGGCAGGGCTTCCACCTTCCGTTATTCAAGCGGTTGGCAGGTGGAAGTCTTCCGCTTATAGGAAATACGTAAGGCTAGATAAGTTAGATAAGTAGTAGAAGTAAGCGCCTGTTGCGCCGGCCCAAAAACGATTGTTTACAATCGGTTCTGGAAGGCTAGCGTTCCGGAATCGACGGTGTGAAGGGAATTTTTTAATTTTTCCTCCTTCGATGGACTAATTCAATTGGCATCCCCCCCAAGTTCACAGGAGGTTTTTTAAGTTTTTCCCCTTCACTTGGGTCGTAGAAAATGTATTTTGTTGTGTGTACAGTATATCATGATGTTAACCTCTAGGTTTCTTCTTTTTCAGCCCCTCTCCCCTCCGAATTGACTCTGGGGAGGGTTTGGTTCATAGGACACTCATTTATATTTTGGGCAGCTAGGCACCCTTTAGCCTCCGGGGCTCCCGTCATAGCAAAAGCTTCAGAAACACGGTGGTTAGGGGTTCGGGGCATGCAGTGGGACGGTCTTTGGGACCTTGTGTCTGCCAAAGCCCGTAGGTGGGGCCGTCCCGACGTGCTGGTTATCCACTTAGGTGGCAATGACTTGGTTAGAAGTACAGGCATCGACCTGACGGTTAAGATCAAGAAAGATTTGTCGCGGCTGTTAGAACTCTGGCCGGGTTTGAGACTGGTTTGGTCTGACGTCATTCCACGTGTTAACTGGCGTGGGTGCCGGAATGTAGCGGCAATCGAAAGGGCCAGGCGGAAGTTGAACCACGCGGTCACCAGGCACATTGTTGCATTGGGTGGCACCGCGGTTGGGCACCCCTCCATAGTAACCGGGTCCCCCGGTTTGTACAGGCCTGACGGGGTCCATCTGTCGGACACCGGTATGGCAGTTTTCCTACAGAATATTTTTGCTAGTTTAGGGTAGTTTAGCGTAGGGTTGCTATTTGTTGGATGGCGGGTCCGGGTTCCAAGAGGCGACCCTTTGGGCCGTGGGAGCCCGGGCTGTGGCGAGAAGGCGCTCTCGACCAGCAGTCAGGTGGGGTGTCAGGTGGTCACTGTGCGGTATTGCCCCCCCTTTGCCAAGAAGGCGGGCGAGTCCCCATGCTCCGGCTGGGGGCGTCGGACACTTCCTGGAAGGTCCGCGTCATGCAATAGAAGGGGGCGGTATGTCCGTCACAGCGCGGGCTGTACCCCACGTGAAGGGGTGTTGCTAGATTGGGACGCTACGGTCGTTACCATGGCAACACCCGGAACTGGGGCTGGTCTCAAGTGCTTTCTTTGCCATCCCTTATACAAATAGGGGTCATACCATTTAAATAAATATTCATGACCTTTAACCTTACGCAGTTGGTGTCCGTGTCTTATTTCAGTTAAGGTTTGTCCAGTTATTTCTAGGCTTAAGAGTTAAGTTAAGGTACAGATAAACAACAACAACATAATTCCCTAGGAGCCTTAGATAGAGCGAGGGCCGCATAGGTCAGAGGGAATTTAAGATACTGGGAATTTGTGGTCCATAAGCAGTGTAACATCAACAGCAGTGCATAGCCGTGGGTAATAGCAGAGAGCAGTAGGTGGAACCACCAATCAGGGCACAGGGGGGCGTCAGCTCAGAGAGGGGTATATCTGGGATTGCAGCCAGGAAGTGAGGCCTCTTTGAGTCTGGATTCCCACCCTCCCTACCCTTTTCTTTTTTCCACGTGCTATCTGGCCTGACGCCATTTCACCAAATTCGGCTAGCATGCCATAGTTTTAGTTTAACCAATCGGCGAGAAGGCGCTCTCGACCAGCAGTCAGGTGGGGTGTCAGGTGGTCACTGTGCGGTATTGCCCCCCCTTTGCCAAGAAGGCGGGCGAGTCCCCATGCTCCGGCTGGGGGCGTCGGACACTTCCTGGAAGGTCCGCGTCATGCAATAGAAGGGGGCGGTATGTCCGTCACAGCGCGGGCTGTACCCCACGTGAAGGGGTGTTGCTAGATTGGGACGCTACGGTCGTTACCATGGCAACACCCGGAACTGGGGCTGGTCTCAAGTGCTTTCTTTGCCATCCCTTATACAAATAGGGGTCATACCATTTAAATAAATATTCATGACCTTTAACCTTACGCAGTTGGTGTCCGTGTCTTATTTCAGTTAAGGTTTGTCCAGTTATTTCTAGGCTTAAGAGTTAAGTTAAGGTACAGATAAACAACAACAACATAATTCCCTAGGAGCCTTAAGTATTTTCCACCAACTGATAGTGAGTATTTATCTGGTCACTTGGGATACAGCAGAAATACTTGGGGCAGCAAGCTGTGTAATATAAGGCTCTGGCTCCCTTTACTCGGCTGCCTGCTCTGTCTCCTCAGCTCAGCTCCTGACAGGCAGCCACTCCCCCAGACTCTCTGACAGGCAGCCACTCCCCCAGACTCTCTGACAGGCAGCCACTCCCCCAGACTCTCTGACAGGCTGCTGTTGTGGCTATTCCTTACTGTACTAGGCTCCGCAGCACAACCCACTCCTGCAGTAAGGGCTTTCAGTAAGTCTATATTAATGACACTTAGTGCTCAGTTGTGAAGTACACATATACAGATGGGGCCGGGCTCATCTTTGCAGGGGATGGCGATGGCGTCGCCATCGCCATTCCCTGCTCCCGCGCCATCTGTGTGTCGGAAGGGGACGCGCGCGTACGAGGTGCGCGCGCGTCCCCTTCTGACGGTGCTGCCCTCGGTCGCCCGGTGCCCGCACCCCCCCACAGCCTCCTCGGGTCCCCCCAGCCCCCCTCGAGTGGGAGGCGGACAGTATTGCGTCCGCCTCGCCGGCCGGCCGCCCGGATACTGAGACGCGCGTGCGTGGGGGACGCACGCGCGTCTCAGTCAGATGGCGCGCCGTGTTGCTGGCGGATCGCCAGCAGCATGCTGCTGGCGATTCGCCAGCAAGCATAAGGCCTGCGCTATCTGTATGTAGGGGTGATGTGTGCTGAACTCTATCACACCCCAGCAGGCTCACCACTCCAGACAATTCCTCCCCTCCTGGGTTTATCTCTGTTCTGCTCATCTGTCACTTTTTCTCCTCCTACCTCAGGCCTGACACTGCTTAATCATGAACAGGCCTCTACTATCACTACGGCAACTGCTCCTGCTCCCCCTTCTGAAAACTGGCTCACCAAGACACTGCCAGCAGATCAGGAGGATCTCTCCATTCACTTGCTCCTTCACTTCCACTGTCCCCCGCCGCTGCTGTGTTTACAGCCAGCTACTTTGCAAGCAGCAGCGGGGACAGATACGGTGTACAACTCTGGCCAGGGGATCAGCAGTCTCCCAGACTCTCTGTCAACTGCTCTATTTATACCCTTCTCCACACCCACAACTCTTTCCCGCCTTCTGCCTCCCTCTCACTGCAGCTGACTGGATGATTGACAGCCTCACAGTCAGCTGTGCAAATGAAGTATCTAGTACTTTCTCTCACTGTCATCAATGTACATAGTAATTGATTTAACCCTAAAATAACTGCCTCTAATGTATATAGGTATTTATACACTACGGCCTCTCCCTATGCCACATATATACATGTTGTATAATACATGTTCATAAATATAAATATACATGAAATACATACTGTTAACTCATATATTTACTCATGGATTTATTATTTAACCCCTTCATTGGGTTACAGTTCTGCTCATGTCAATTGAACCCTTTATCAGGGTTACATTCATCTGTATATTAATAATAATCTATATATTAATTTTGACACAATGTAAAGTTACTACACAATAACATGAATAACTAGATTTAAACCCATATTTTGAGGGGAGTCAGAGTCGAGGACATTAAACTATTAGCTACAGGTATATTCAACTAAAACCTACTTGATGGGTGTGTGGTAGGGATTCAGTGGGAGGAAAGGCCCAGTGGAGATCCAGCAGCAGGGGGGAGAGCCGACACTGCCAGGGACCCGGCGGTAGCAGAGGAGAACCGGGCGCACCACATGTGGACGCCCGTCGGGGAACCAGCAGCAGGGGGAGAGCCGACAGCTGCCATGGACCCGAAGGTAGCAGGGGAGAGCCGGACATCTTTTGTGGCTCTGTGGACGCCCGGCGGGGATCCAGCAGCAGGGGGGAGAGCCAACAGATGGCAGGGACCCGGCGGTAGCAGGAGAGACACGGGCGCACCACATGTGGATGCCCGGCGAGGATCCGGCAGCCGACTTCCAGCTCCTAGTCTCTGTTAGCTGGCTCTCACTTGCTCAGGCTGCTGGCGGATGTCAGGCGACTTCCACAGAGCAGTGAGCAGCCCGCCTGGTGAGGGGTGGGAGGACGATGCGCCGCTTCCGCGGCCATGCATACAATAAGGTTACCAGGGGCCCACAGCTGCTGCTGCATACAATAAGGGAATACCCCCGGGAGGCAATGGAGCCAGTGCCCCCTTTAAGGCTGGCGCCCGGCGGCAGATGACTCCATTGCCTCCGGGAGTTCCGCCACTGCATGGTACCAAGGATTTGGCAGTGGGGGGGCAGCCGTTCGACGTTAATCCGCTATCTATGAAGCAGACAACTGCTGCTTAGCGAGTGGTACTGAATGAGGCCCTTTATCTCTCTTAACTTTCAATCTGTCAAAAGCTTTGATAAATCTCAACTACTGGATGAGTTATTGTTCCGGAAAAAAAAAAAAAACACAAACATCGTTACCTTAAATAGGAAAATAGAGTTGGTATCTTGAGTATCTGTTATAATAACAAACCCCAATCACCATGGTAACAGTCACTCTCTGTATGAGGAAGGAATGTTATGTGACGTGACTAAGCCCAACCAGCATCACCTCTATTATATTTTATTGCTTTTTTATTTTAGATATTATCTTGTACTAATGTATTCGATTTCATCAGGATGGGTTTTTATGGAGCAAAAAAATAAAGTTGCTACACTTGTATTTGGTTACGTTGAATTTTATGTATTTAAGATGAATTATTATATTGCAGATCTATTGTACATAACAGACACAGGACCACTCAGAGATTGATTTCATAATTCTGAAGCTAATATTTCATGGCAAAGTTTTGATTGATTTTCCAGTAAGGTCTAAAAAAGAGACTGAGAACACTGACAGCAACATTGGGTGTAATGTAATAGGATGAGAGATTCAGAAAGTGAGAGATTTGGTAAGAAATCTCCAATTTTTTCAAAGCGGCAATCATCAGGGCCGGCGCCACCACTAGGCAGCTCTAGGCATTTGCCTAGGGCGCCGGCACCTGGAGGGCGGCAGTTCGCCCTCACCCCCAGCATGGGTGAGCGAACTGTGGTACCTGTGAAAAAACTTGCGTCCCCGGCGTCCCTGCTGAGTGCTGGTGCGTGCAGGGGTGTCCGTGCCGCCGGGGGAACCTGCGGCGCTGTTATTGTGTATAAGCTGGCTGCGGCAGGCGGGGTCCCTACAGTGAATAGAAAATAACTAGCGCTATGCGCGTGGCGGCGCAGGAAGCGCTAGTTATTTTCTATTCACTGTAGGGACCCCGCCGGCCGCGGCCAGCTTATACACAATAACAGCGCCGCAGGTTCCCCCGGCGGCACGGACACCCCTGCATGCACCAGCACTCAGCAGGGACGCCGGGGACGCAAGTTTTTTTACACAGGTACCATAACACACCCCCCCCACCCCCACCCCCCCGGGCACGGGGGCGCCCCCCACCCCGACTCGCCTGGGGCGCTCCGCACCGGCCCTGGCAATCATTTATACTAACATACATAGTAACATAGTAATTAAGGCTGAAAAAAGACGTTAGTCCATCGAGTTCAACCTATCTAATGTGTAACTACTGACGTGAGTAAGTCATATCTATAGGATTCCCTTAGTGGCCAATAATGTATCCAGTTTTGATTTAAATTCATTAACAGTAGTTGCTGTAACCTCCCCCACCGGCAATGAGTTCCAGAATGTTACTGCTCTAATGGTGAAGAATCCTCTTCTTAGTTCAGTACGGAATTTATTTTCCTCGAGCCTCAGTACATGTCCGCGTCTCCTAAGTATAGGCCTGTTACTGACCAATCATCTCCCAGTTCCATATGATTCCCAATCCTGTATCGGAACATACTAATCATATCACCTCTCAGCCTCCGTTTCTCCACTGAGAACATATTCAGCCTGGTTAACCAATCTTTGTATTCTAGTGATTCGAGGCCTGTTACTAGCTTAGTCGCCCTTCTCTGTACCTGTTCCAATTCATTCATGTCCTTTTTAAGGTGTGGTGCCAAGAACTGATCAAAATATTCCAAGTGTGGTCTCAACAATGCCTTGTAAAGGGGCACTATCACATAATGGAGTCACTTTGTAGTGTTTCTACATCCTCTCCTGAGTTAATTTGCTTACTCAATTTCGTGTCGTCCGCAAATATTGCAAGTTTACTCATTATGTCACTTCCAATATCATTAATGAATATATTAAACAAGGTGGGTCCCAATAATGAACCTTGCAGGACTCCACATAATGAAATTGGTTGTGCAGTGTAAATGATTGCCGCTTTAAAAAAACCTGGAGATTTCTTACCGGATCTCTCACTTTCTGAATTTCTCATCCTCTTACCTTTCACCAATTGTATCACTGGTGTCCGGACACATGTTTGTCAGTTGCCATCTTGAAGTTCATAATGTCGAAACGACAATGTCGATATGGTTTATCATGTCAACAGGCTCTTTGTCAACATCCTCAGAATATTCACATGTGGACGTCTGAAATGCCACCGTATGAAATTCTCAGAATGCTGACGGACAGCGTTAAGTGCTGCAGCTAGGGTTAAGGTGAGCTGTGAGAGAAGGCGAGAGGTTAGAGCAGTGGTCTCCAACCTTTTTCGTGGTGGGAGCAACTCGCGAAAAAAAAAACCGCCCGAAGAGCTACCAAAAATAATAAAATTTAAAAAATCTGCATAATAACAAAAAAATGCCCTTTACACATTATGCCACACACTGTGATGCCCCTGGCACATTATGCCACACACCGCAATGCCCCAGGCGCAATATGCCACAAACTGCAATGTCCAATATGTTGCATACATACCTCCCAACATTGGAGGCAGAGGAGAAGGGACATGTGCGCGTGCCAAAAGCACGCGCCCGAAATTAGGGGGTTCACCTACTACCGTGGAACTCCTGCGAGGCTACATCCCCCATTTTTTCCGCTATGGGGGTAAGGTCAGCGCTCTAAGAGCTGTGGCCACATGGGATGCGGCCAATGAATATGGGGGTGTGATACGCATATATGCCCCCAATAGTGCCAAATACACATATGCCCCCAATAGTGCCAGATACACATATGCTCCCAATAGTGCCAGATACACATATGCCCCCAATAGTGCCAGATACACATATGCCCCCCAATAGTGTCAGATACACATATGCCCCCAATAGTGCCAGATACACATATGCCCCCAATAGTGCCAGATACACATATGCCCCCCAATAGTGCCAGATACACATATGCCCCCAATAGTGCCAGATACACATATGCTCCCACAGTGTCAGGTATGCCCCCAAAGCGTCAGGTACACACACACACATGCACAAACACACCCTCTGCCCTCAAATATTCAGCATATTTTACCAGGAAAAAAAACCCTGTGAGCCAGCAGATTTTAATTAACAGACCTGGCAGGGTACATGCCCACACACCCTGTGCCCTGAAATAGCCAGCATTAAAGATAAAAAAAAAACCAATGGGAACACACAGACACAGGAAATGTACCAGATCCGTGAAGGCGTTCAGAGGCGTTCACAGCTGGGTATAGAAGTCGGAGGCCCAGGGAGATGACCGTGGCGTCAACGGAGTTCAGGAGTGTGACTCCGGACGAAGTGCAGCTGCTGTAGCAGAAAGCGCGCCCAGTGACCTCAGGCTGTAAAGTGAGACCCACGTCGCCGTAGCAGCAGGAGGTCACTTTCTTACGCCGATGACCTCCTGCCGACAAGTGAGGACCGCACCACGTCGGCGGAGCAGCAGGAGGTCACTTTTCTGTGTTAATTGCTCGCGAGCGACGGGTTGGCGATCCCTGGGTTAGAGTGAGGCACTAGGTGGATAATTAGGGTTTGGAGCCAGAATTAGGGTTAGGGGGTAAAGGGAAATGCTTAGCGATACGCTGCGCAGTCACATGACACCTGTAGAATGCCTTCTGAAATGTCGCCATGGGAAATGTTGACATTCTCACAATGCCAACTGTTAAGGGAGGAATAAAGTTAGAGGCCGAATATCAGCCCTGTCCCCAATGGTTGGAATTTTGCGCATGCGCAAACTCGGGGAGCGAACGGCTTTGGCAAGTTTCACACTCGCTGGGCCGTTCGCCCCAGGAGGGGCGGGCAGGGGGCGGAGAGGTGGAGAAAGCAGGGGAACGACCTGCGTTTTTGTGGGAATGCACTACTCCCCCCCCACACACACACACACCCTCCTCAGCAGACAGCCACCAACTTTAATCCCTCCACACACAGAGCTGCTTCTCCCCCTCCGTTCCATCACCAGCATCCATCTCAGGAGCTGTTACTCACAATTGCAATGCCCTCTTGGCAGCAGCTTGGGTGTAGTCTCGGACCTCGACTCCACTGGATGGTTGGTGGTTGCTGCTGCTAAGCTCCTGCGCACACACATGACAATACAGGAGCAGCAGCGACTGGTTTCCCGGGTGGGTGGCCGGTCAGCGGAAGAGTGAAGAGTCCATTAATCAGCTATCACCCCACCCTTGGTTCCCCACCTCTAAATCCACCACCGTGCATAGTTAATGAGCGGGGACCCAATCATTCAATATGCACTGCACTGGGTTAATGAGCGGGGACCTGGCTCGGTGTGTATTGAATGCAAATCTTTGGAGCCCAGCGATCATGTAAAAACTGTCCCACCAGAGTTCCCCTGCCCTGTGCATGGTGGCAAAACCATATGAAGCCGTGCACACGAGGGGAAAGCCATTTACAATCACTTACCATGGAATGGTTTTGCCCCCTGTGTGCAGCCACCGACTTAGTCTAGACTTTCTCAACGCTGCGATGGTCGTGTGGAGATGGAGGACGCTGCTGACGTCAGGCGCCCTCCCTCCCCACGCCCGGGAAATGCGTGTTTTCCGGTGGTGAAAACACATGCCCTTCTGCTCCACGGGAGGTTTCTGTACTCCCTGAGCTCGCCTTAGGACACATGCGTTACGGTTTGACAGGTGTACCGCCCCAGCAGTGCCGGTGCAGGGCACCAGAGCGCCCCAGGCACGCGGGGGAGCCCCGGTGCCCACCCACTCCGGCGGGTGGGGTTGGGTTAATGCGATGCTCCACTCCGTCGGGGTGGGGGGGGTGCTAATGCGGCGGCCGCCGCTATGCTCCACTCCGTCGGTGGGGGTTTGATGGAGGGAGATGCAGGGTTTTGGTGGAGGGAGATGCGGGTTCGGGGGGGCGGTTAGAGCTCCAGGGGTGTCAGTGCGGGCTCCAGGGGCGGGGATAGGCTCACTCACCTGCTTCCACCTGCTCTCCTCGGCGCCGGGACCCTTCCTCCTGCTGCTGCTCCTCCAGGCAGCTCATTACTGCCCTCGAGTGGCCGGCACCCTAGGCAAATGCCTAGAACTGCCTAGTGGTGGCGCCGGCCCTGCGCCCCAGTCACACTCCCCAGCTGCCACTGTCCACCAGAAAGTGACGGCATCCTGCCCACAAATGGCTGCACGTTGACACTTACCTTTCAAACGGCCAGTGATGGCTTGTGCGCAGCGGGATCCCGCTCATGCTAACTGCGTACGGTCACATGTGCATTAGTTCGCAGCCCAGTGATCAGGTCTGAACGCGGCCCAATTAACGGTATACTAAGTGCACACAGCATTTGAATATCAGTTCATTTGTATTGGTGTATTCTCAGTGCCTGATGTCTGAGGCTAGTCTGCCATCTGTAAGTCCTGAGATGCCAATTAGAGTCACACAGATTGGGGACTATATTTCATTTCGCAAATTTGCTGTCAAGAGAAACATTTGGTCCCAGAACTCGGTGTAATTCTGCTTATTTCTGTATTAGGATGTCCTTCCGTTACCCAAGGACATGATCTGTCTTTATTTTATCCTGGCGTTATCCTCATGTTGTTGGCTACCGACGTCTGCGCCATGATGACTCAGACATTCATTCCCAGCAGTCAGCGCATTATGTCCCAGATCTGTATTCCAGGTTACATACCTACACAATTATTATATACTGATATAGAACATTGATCTACATTAATGCAGACAGACATTACTGCAGGCGGAGATGTGTCCCCATACACAAACAGTGTCTCTCTCCAGGTCCCGGGGTACTCTACCGCGCCGAGCGTCCTTCTGGCTCAAAACTGTCCATCTTATTCGCATAGATATAAAAGTGGGAGCAGCAAAATGACACTGAAATATTGATCAGATATTATAAATATTATATATTACAGATCTAATAATATTAGAGGGCAAGTAATAAAAGTTAACTCTATTAAGCATCTGCTTCCTCAATTCTAAATCTCACCTACTGTTGCCTTTTCAATACCCCGGATTAAAGATCTGAAACATTACATATATACCACATGTAACTGTGACAGGGAAGGTGGCCCCTCTCAGCTCTGGCCCCATAGAAGCTGCCCTTCCTGCCATAGGCTCCGATTCCGTAGGTGCTCCGGGGCCTGAGCACCCACGGAAAATCTTAAGCACCCACCAGGCCCGCCGCCCGTCGAGTCAGCTGGTGATTGGCCGCACAGCCAGCCCACCCATATTGATGCTCTGGCCGGCTCGCAATGTGACACACTGGCGTCACACCTCTCTCCCCCCTCCCTCCCGTCCTCCTGAGTCAGTACAGCGCAGGGCGGGGGAGAGGGAGGGAGGAGCACGGTGTGACGCCAGCACGTCCGCGAGCCGGCCGAAGGAAGGCTCAGGTCATAGTCTCAGCGCGGTAAGGGTAAAGCTGCTCTGTGACCTGAAACTGGTGCTTTGTGCAACTTGCTGAACACCAGCAGAATTCAGTGTCAGTCATACAAAATAAATATATATGGGCTGTAAACCAATAAAGGACTTTAATATAAATTATATAGCTATAAAGCTCCACACCGGTGTACATACATATGGGAAAAGATGCACATATCTGACCTCACTGCCTTTTCTATCTGTTCCCATATGATGGCTGATGCACATATGGGGGGTGATTAACATATATGGGGAGTAGAATAAGCACATTTGGAAGGCAGAGGCACATATGGTGGGGGGGTAAGACTCCTCTGGCCAACACGCGATGTGACGCACTGGCAGGGGGTAACTCTGCTACCGTAATTTGAATAATGGAGACATCTGTGCTGCATAAAATAAATTGGTATAATTTTGTGGCCACGCCCCTTCCCCGTGAAGCCACTCCCTATATTTTTGGCTTGAGCACCCACCAGCAAAAACATAAATCGGCACCTATGTTCCCTGCACCGACAGTATGGTAGTTGCGCTCCTTGGTTGGGGAGTTATGCATACTGTATGTTACCTTATAGCACACAGTACAATGGTGTATTCTCTATATTACTTCACTGTTATTAATCTGCTACATTACTGTGCATTTACTAGTAGTATTTACTATATATATTATTAAGGGGTCCAGACCATACCATCTCTAATAGTTAGCCCAGCCTTTGTGGCAGTTGGACACACCCCCTCTGGAGACTGGCCACACCTTTAAGCACAGGCCCTGCTGCATTACTCCAATGGAACCTTAATGTCACAGTCCTACACTGGGGTACATTTACTAAGATGGGAGATGGGCAACCAATCAGAAACTACTTTTTTTACTTAGCACCCTCTAGAGATAATAGATAAAATATGTTTGGTTGCCGATAGCAACATCCAATATTATTTAAAACTCCCATCTTAGTAAATAAACCCAACTGACCGCAAAGCAAATATTGGACAGATTCTTCTCTGTTAAAACAAACAAAAGAGGGAATATTGTTGCTAAACAAATCTGCACTAATTCAATAGAAACTACTCAGAATATTCCATTTATGGTCTAAGCATAACCGCACAGATAACGCGTTATTACACAATGAGCCTCATTTGCATGTGTAAGAACAAGCAGATTACTCTCCTACCGCTTATTTCAGCAAATTATTAGAGATAATGACATAATGACTGGAGTATATTTTGAACAAAGCGTCTCATAGACAGAACCCATCTTTCATTTTGGTTAAAAGGGATTTACAAAAACACATTATATTTTGCATTACCAATATCTCCTAATTATCTGTAAGAGGGTGACAATTGTTCATTTACTCAGTAATAACACAGCGCAGAGAGTTCTGTATTCTCCCGATGGTCGGATTCTGTGTTTTCCGCACTGGACCAAAACAAATAATTATTATACAAAAAATATCATTTTGTGACAATTTCCCCATTGTAATCTATGATTACAATGTATCAGCACAATATTATTAGTGTGGAAGGATATGAAGACGAAGTCTGTTAATGGTACAATGGAAAAAAAAAAGAAATCAATGATCCCATTTTACCTGCTCATTTCACATGTTAATGGTTTAACTTCCAGCCCATCTACGGAAAGAGGACAGTTAATGGCCAGGAGAGAACATTGCGACCGCAAAGTGTGTTTAAATTGTTTTACTTTTGTTCTTTAAACGAAGACATTTGGAACTTTGTTCCAAGCATTTATTCATGCAATGAAATTTTATAAAGAATACATTAAAATAAAATCAATTTCAAATTGTATTCTTTGTAACAAATCTATTTAGGAACCTTCTGAAGAAGGAACTGATATAATAAAACAAAAAAAAAACCTTTAACTAAAGTAAACAAACAAACAAACTTTATTGGGTGCTGTTAACAATGACACTCCTGGCCACCCACAAGTCTGCCACATATCGTACATAACTGCTATAATTATAATTCGAAGCAACTTTAACAAATACAGATCTCATTATCGCCAATTGCCGCTGCTCACCAGCCAACAGAAGGAGGCGCAGACGCACAAGACACTTTCGCACCCTGTTCTGAAGGCGCCGCCGCTGCCTCCCCGCTGCTCCCGACCGCTCCCTCTTAGCTGCCTGCAAACCCCCCGCCCCCAACCCTGCCCGTCTCCCTGCAGCGGAGATGGGCAGGGATTCCACTCCCCGCTGCCATGTGAAGGATACACGCATGTGTGTGAGAGGCTCACACATCCCCGTCAGATGCAGTGCCTCTCCGCCACCGTTTGAGTTTTCCACGTTTATTCTGAGCCGACATGTGCCGACAGGCAGTATTTAATGCCCTACCATCCACTTTGGCATGGTGGCAGAATAAAATAGTATGCCAAGCATAGCGAGGCACCGTGCCCGAGGCATTGCGATGGCGGAGAGCCATACAAAGGGACACGGTGCACTTAGACGATGTTCATGATGACTATGTCAATATTCTGCACACATTTTTTTTTTAAACTCATGTCAACATTTTGACTGCTAACCTTGCCATTGTCGACCTAATGCATGTGTCGACCTTCCAACCCTTAGCCATGTCCACCTATTTCATGTGTTGACCTTAAGTTATACTCATTGCATGTCGACACAACGACCCAAACCCACTGCCCAGACCTCCCCAATTCTTGGGGACTTTGAGCCAACAATGGCCCTTATTCTGATCGGTGCGGCCCGATCAGAATATGCGGCCGCAACCGTGCAGGCGAATCCCCGCCTTCCATACGGATCGCCACCTGCCGTCCGTATGCGGATATGTGGCGATCCGCATGAAATTGGACGGGGATACGCCTCCTCCATGGTGGGAGCAGCCCCTGCATTCGATGGTCGCCGAACATCGAATGCAGGGCCGCACGCTCCACCAGGTCCCGCAACACAAGACCACACGGACACTTGTCCGTGTGAAATCATGTATAGAGGCGGGCAGCTGACATCCGGCGATGTCAGATGCCCGCCCCGTACACACGCGTCACGGCCTCATTACCATGCATACGCCCTGCGTTTGCATGGGAACGCCCATGAAACGGGGGGCGTATGCATAGGGTAATGAGGCTAAGTAGCCCCTCACGCCCCTCTACGCCCCCTGTGCGGCGTATAAAGAATCCGTGCGGCGAAATCGCCTGCACATGCGCAGAGTGACCTCTGCACATGCGCAGACGATCAACATCGGCGGTCCGTCCGCATGCGGGAATTTCCGCACCGATCAGAATAAGGGCCAATGTCTGGACCAGAGAATGGTGTTACCCATAATCAAAGAAGTCAGGCAGTAATCAGCATCCTGATTGGTGGATGGCTGGAGGTATCTACCAATCAGAGTGCTGCATTCTCTACCTGCCCTCCAGTCTACAGCCAGACAGTAATGGCTGTCACCATGCTGATTGGTGGATGGCTGTAGTTATCTGCCAATCAGATTGCAGCATTCTCTACTTGCCTCTCAGGCTGCAGCCAGACAGCTATTAGCATGCTGACTGGTGAATGGAGTCAGGGGAGTGCAGTGCGTACAGTACTGCCTGGAAGTGGTGGAGTCCATGCTGCAATGCCCTGGCAATGACCATGTAACCCCCTGGCAACAAATAAGAAACCCCTGGCAACGAGCATATAACCTAGTAACAATGAGCACAAAACCCCTGCAATGGCAATGTAATCCCCTGGTAACAAGCAAGAAACCCATGGCAATGAGCATGTAACTCATGGCAATGAGCACTAAACCCCTGGCAATGAGCATGTAGCTCCTGGCAATGAGCAACAATCTCCTGGCAATGAGCATGTAACCCAATATCAAGGAGCATGACATCCCTATCAATGTATACACTGATGTATACAAACAAATATTGGTCCCTATTCTGGTTGGGTCGCGCAGGGGAGCGATGTTGAGTGTCTGCGCATGACCTCAGTGCCAGCGGGCAACCAGAACTGCTAGTTCGCCGTCTCATTCCCACCTAGCAGTGCAGGGGGCATGGGGTGGCAGTGAGGGGTCATGCCCATGAGAACTCCCAGCATTTCCTGGGCATTCCTATGGTTATTGCCCGATGGTGAGGGGGCAGGCAGCTGACATCAGTGCCCGCCCGCTTCCCGCACATGGCGCTAGTACACCAGAGAGGTGTCTTAGATCTGCGAACGCTGTAGAACTCATTCTAAGGATTTCCTACCTGCATGCATGCTGCGAGAGGATGTTTATGCTACCAGAATAAGGGCCAATATCCTGCTGGTCTGGTTTACGTTACTATCCCATTAAATTGGGGCACTCATGAACTACACAGGTTCTGTTGCCGACTTAATGAAAGGCTGCGTTTCCCCTGGTCTTAATCATCCATAGGACCTGTGTACTTCATAAATGTCCTGGTTTACAGGGATCACATTCCTCCCAACTGTCTCGTTGCGGCAGGACAGCCCCGCTCTTTGGACACTGTCCTGCTGTTCCACTGCAGCCCTGCGGATAGGGGTACAGTTGGTGGAGTCTGATTACCGCTGCTCTGCAGCCAGAGATCACTGAATGAGCTTCTATCAGTGCAGGGAGTGGAGCGAGCTGTGGGCTGCCCAGCTCCACCCACACCCGAGACCACACCCCTTTCTCACATTTAATAGAGCAAGCTTTACACATGCAAATGATGTGGCCCCGCAAAGAGCAGCCATGCCAAATACATACAGTACTGCAGTTGTTCTCAAACTCGGTCCTGAGGATCCCACACAGTTCACGTTTTCCAGGTTACCCGGCAGGTGCACAGGTGCACTCACTACTCACGGACACATTTTTTAAAAATCCACAGGTGGAGCTAATTATTTATCTTGCAATTCTGTGAAGAGACCTGCAAAACATGCACTGTGTGGGGTCCCGGGGACCGAGTTTGAGAACATGTGCAGTACTGTACTGTATATTACATTTGATATTTTCTTAAACACTATCCACAATTCCCACAAGCAGGTCATTGTTTTGTGTCTTTTTGACTATATGAGGGATAATTACTGACCCAGCAAGTTAGATTAACTCACCTGTGTATAAAGAAATCCTCGAAACATGATCTGCTGTAGAAAGTGAGGATTAGGGTGGACGCGCCTGTAGGGTAAGTACACAAACTGTGTCAGCATAATCTGAGTTTTATATTATTGTGGTTAGGTTCACATTACACTAATGCAAAACACTAATCACAATCAGGGCCGGATTGGGGGGTGGGGGGTGGGGGGGCACAGGGGATCAGTACCCCTGGGCCCCCCTCTATCTAGGGGCCCCCTGTGGTTGGCTTGTATTTTTCAAAAAAATTGCGACAATGATTAATGGTGCTGAGCATCGGGAGCCAAGGCACACTGGCTGCACAACTGTGCAGTGCATTACTGGGAGTTGACTAAGTCCCATGAGACTTTGCACAAAAATTCAAAGGCTGAGAGGCTTGTGCTGAGTTTAGCTTGGTGGACCTCATCATATGCTTCTCAGGCCCATGGAGGACAGCAGCAGCAGTGGCCTCATCATGGGAGGGTTTTTGGATTTGACACAGCTCTGACCCTGTCAGGACTCCTACAAAGTAAGGTACAGAGAGACAGACGCAGGCTTTTCATATGGTATTTTAGATATACTGTATACAGTATATTTATGTCTATATTACCCCCCCCCTCCCCTGCAGTTACCCATTGACCACGTTTATACTGCCTTTACTCTGTATTTAGACAGTGTATTATTCTCCCGTGCAGTTTGTGGCCAGTAATGACAAGTGGGAGGGGGCCCCCTGTCTAAAGTGCCCCCCCCCCCCCCCCTGAAGGCTTAAACGGCCCTGATCACGATATCTCTGCCTAGTAATTCCTATTAATACACAGAGAGCGTGGGCTCACCTGTCAGGGGAAATCCTGTGTTGTTTCCTCCGAAAACAATTCCAGACAATGGGACTAATTCAATTTGAGGGACTAATTGCAATGGACTAATGCAAATCGAATGATTTTCAAATTACTGCGCATGTGTACCGTTCGCATAGCGTATGCGTGTGGTGAAAAAGCATACCGCCCAACATGACCCTCTCCAGGAGGGACACAATGCTCTGATTCTGGACTTCCCTCTTAATGATCACCATCACCTGTTCATATCAATTAACCTGTATAAAACAGGTGACGGCAATCATACATTAAGAGGGAAGTCCAGGAACAGAGCAGTGTGTCCCTCCTGGAGAGGGTCATGTTGGGAGGTATGGAAAAAGTGACAGAAAATGTGTATGGATTCTGAATCAGGCACAAAAGGCAAATAGAAGGTTTTGGGACATTTTTTCATGAAAACTGCTTCGGAAGCCCTTTAATGTTTAACTAAGATAATTCAAAAGAGTGTAAAAAGTCCCCTTTTCACATTATTTTTGTAAAAATAATGTGAAAAAAATCTTCCTTAAGGTTTCACAGAGGATTCCTCAGGTACACACAGATCAAGGCTGCACCACAGAGGGTTCCTCAGGTACACACAGAGCAAGGCTGCACCACAGAGGGTTCCTCAGGTACACACAGAGCAAGGCTGCACCACAGAGGGTTCCTCAGGTACACACAGAGCAAGGCTGCACCACAGAGGGTTCCTCAGGTACACACAGAGCAAGGCTGCACCACAGAGGGTTCCTCAGGTACACACAGAGCAAGGCTGCACCACAGAGGGTTCCTCAGGTACACACAGAGCAAGGCTGCACCACAGAGGGTTCCTCAGGTACACACAGAGCAAGGCTGCACCACAGAAGTGTAACTGTAACACAGTCATTAATATGTCGTCTGGATCATTAATATGTGAAAGTCACAAGCTTACTTTAATGAGAATACTTGCTGCATAGAGATGAGTTTCTAACGGTCATTTAAGGTTAATTATCAGGTACAACACATTAGCCAGGAGTGCACGGAGGTAATGTCGGTGTCTGACCTATATTATATTCCCACACTCCCTAATCTTGTATAAATACCACAAAGTGGGCGCCATGAGAACAGCAAATAGCACTGAGGAACATTGTATCACACCCTCTGTGGTCATATCAATTATTGTCCATTCATATGCGCACAGCACAAACAGCAGCTGGAACGGAACACTGTACGTCCAGCCAGCCTGCTCCATTACCACAGATCATTTCCCATTCATTCAAATAAGTGTTTAACCTGAAGCACCTTCGTGTCACAATATTAACACAGCCGCAAAGTTATTCTCCAGTGAAACTTATTTATTATCTGTTGCATAAAATGTGCCAATTTCTCTTTTTTAAACAACCTGACCCATCATTTTAGGTTTGTTACTTTCTTTCCGAATTAAACTGGGACAGACTGAATATGAGCAACATTTTAAAACCATGTCTTTAAAAAAACATCCAAGTTCGTCCAGCATCCTACATGGCGGCCGGACTCAAAGCACATTACGGGGGTAATTCAGTTACAGTAGGATCTCAAAAGCAAAATCTTTGTCTAATGGGCAGAGCCATGCTGCACTGCAGGTGGGGCAGACGTAACAGGTGCAGTGAGGTTACATTTGGGTGGGGTGTGTTCAAACTGACGTCTAAATTGCAGTGTAAAAATAAAGCAGCCAGTATTTACCCTGCACAGAGAGGAAGAATTGCGCGATGAGAAAGAGCAGAGATATTCTTAGGGGTGGAATATTCAGCTTTGATTTATTAAAATGTAACTTTTATTAGTTTGATTCAAGTAAAAATAAGAGAGGGCCTTATCCTGTGTGGATTTTTTAGCATACTTCTATGGCCATCCTGTGGGATCCAATATGCTAAAAAATCCACACAGGATAAGGCCCTCTCTTCTTTTTACTTGAATCAAACTAATAAAAGTAAAATTTTAATAAATCAAAGCTGAATATTCCACCCCTAAGAATATCTCTGCTCTTTCTCTTTGGTGTGCATCCATCGCTCAATTTTTCCTCTCTTTAACCACTGTCTTACCCTTATCTTGCCCGGATAGCACCCCCCACCTGACCATACCCTAAAAAAGGCAGCTCTAAAACTAACTAAATCCCTAACAAACACAAAAGGGACAAATCAAAGTGTGTGCGGACCTCCAATCCCTCTCCCCAACTCCCCATATATTACTGGTTTACCATGCACAGTGTGGGCGGTCTGTAAGTCTGTGGACTTACTCAGTGGCTGCGATAGAAACAGGCTGACAGTGGCTGGGGCGGCGGCGAGGCAACGCAAAAACTGCTCGTAAGCTGTGAGCTTCGCAGCTTACCGTGCAGATCAGAACCAAGGCCATAAAGTGTAGATAAGAAATCTTAGCATAGTCTTCTGATTCCTTCCTACTTATGACACTGTGATGCTGGGGATAATCCTGCGGGTGATCAGTAACATCTCAGCTCATCCTCGGCAGCAGCCATCACAGTCTCTGCCCTGTCAGTATAAAATACCATGTTACAATCCAGGCGCTGACACTTCTCCTGTGACATTCGTACTTGCAAAGAGGAAATTGATTCCAAATGTAAGCCCTGCAATGCCGAATGATGTGCACCCAGCAATAGTCAGGATCATATAATGAGAGCAGAAATAGCGTCAGTGTGATTTAGGGCAGTGAGCGGGAACGCCGGTGTCTGGGTCTCGTCTAATTCATCATTGTGTTTTAGTTTTAGCAAAACCGCCCTCAAGTGTTCGGGTTTGTATTACGGTTCGGGTTAAGGGCCTAATTCATGTTTATATGCAATGGCCAATGTTCCTGCAACCAGAGGCGTAGAGAGGGTGGCTCTGGGAGCTGAGGAGGAGAGAGGGCGCACCATCGGTCCCTCCTCCGCTGCGCTGGGACTGGAGACTGAGGAAACGGCGCCGCAGGGTATCTGTCCACATGCAGACGGAGACCCTGTACCCTACCAAAAAATGGCCGCTGCATTTAAGGAGACAGGCGCTAGAGGTCTTCCTGCACCTGTGACATCTGTCAAGGTAGTGAGGTGCATCCAGCTCTAACCGGAAGTGCAGACTTGAGTCCTGTGGCCCCTGGCACCCAGCATGTAACTTCCCCAAGCAATGAGTATGTAACGCTCCTTAGCAATGAGCATGTAACCCCCCCTGGCAACGAGTATGTAATTTCCCCTAGCAACGAGCATTTAACTCCCCCACTTGGCCAGGACCATTTAAGCCCCCTGGCAACAAGCATGTAACTTACCCTTACAACGAGCACATAATTTGCACTAGCAACAACCATGTAACTTTCCTAGCAATGAGCATGTAACTGCTCCCTGTTAACAAGCATGCAAACACCTCTGGCAAAGAGTATGTAACCACCTTGGCTACGAGCATGTAACCTGTCCTCCCACACTGAGAGAGAAACCCTTTGCAATGAGCAAGAAAACCCTAGCAACTAGCATGTAACCCCATGGCAACAAGCATGTAGGTGAGTGAAGTGGCACTTAAGGGGACATTATGTGTTTAAGTGGCACTAGTGAGGGCGTTATGTTGTTATGTGTGTAATTGACACTGCAGGGGGCATTATGTGTGTAAGTAACAAAACAGGGGGCATTATGTGTGTAAGTGACAATACAGGGGGCATTATATGTGTAAGTGACAATACAGGGGGCATTATGTGTGTAAGTGACAATACAGGGGGCATTGCAGTATGTGTGTAAGTGACAATACAGGGGGCATTATGTGTGTAAGTAACAATACAGGGGGCATTATGCATGTGAGCAGCACTACAGGGGACATTATGTGTAAGTGGAGATAAAATGTCAGGGGGGGTGTCCTACATTTTTTAAAATGAGATAATGCAGGTAGCGGGGGTGCGCATTCCCGCGCAAGGTATGCAAGGTTTTTAAACTAATTAAATTTGCTCCCAATTGAATCTGGCCACTTTTTCTGGCGAACTGGGCTGTTTTTTGGCTAATCTGCAATTTTTATCACCGAAAATCATATTCAACGTATTCATTGTTCACTGTTCGCTGAAAGTGAACAACGAATGCTGGCCAATTCACCATTTCATAGTCGCTGCTATTCGCTGTTGTATTTCCATGTTGTTTTTTTTGCATATTTCACCAAAAGTATATTCAATGCCAAATGGAGAACACTGTTTTTTTTGTTGAAGTTCTCCGTTCTGCTTTCGACATCTTTTTTAGGTGAACTAAAATTTGTACTTCATTGTTTTTGGTGTCTACAATTCAGTTTTTTATTATTTGAAGGATCTTGCCTATTTTTATTTCTGGACAAGCACCACAATAATATATTAAGATTTTTTTGGTTTATTTCCCCCCCCCCATTATTTATGCAGGAGGCGGAGACCCGCTCATTACATATGCACTGTGCTGGGTCCCGCTCATTAGATATGCACCGAGCGGGACCAGCTAAGCGCACATTACTGCCACTACTACTGCCAATACTACTGCCACTACACACTATACTGCTGCAGCCCTCCATCCCTTTCCTCAGCGGCCACCCTATCTTCCTCCTGCCTGTACAGTGCCGGGAGTCTACCATCCTGCATACCGCCACTGTGTCACCGTATTGTGCTAATTTTGCCATCAGGTGCAGCGAGCCCCTGAGGCGTTGAATATGGTGACCTGCAGGCTGGCAGAGAATCCAGCTGACAGAAGCCCGGTGAGCGCAGGTGAAACTATGACAGCATACGCTGCCCCTGCGCTGAAGCATTGAATACATGCCTAAGAATCCCCTTTATCAAGCTACACATTTACTATTCACATGGTATTACATTACACAGTCTACAGATGTAACACAGCACAGACTCCCCTACAAGATTCCTGTCTTGTTAGATTTTTACAAATGTTCATACAAAACCTGAAGACTCAAAACTCCATCTCTCCTCCGCCCAACTGATGTACTACCGGCAGAGCCAAAATCTGTTATCTGCAGGAACCCTCGTCGGGGAGATCAATAGTGTATTCAGTCTGACAGAATGCAATATGAAATACAGTATAATTCTCGACGTCAGGAGCCTGGGGAAAGCTTGTGTTTGAATTATAAAGCTCTCTCGTTGGATTCTTTCCAGCAAGCCTTCCCTATTGTCTGGCCTATCCACTGGCCCAGCACAAAAAAGCTCCAAAATATGTCCCCCCCGCAGAGATCCAAAGTTATTGGAATTGGCACAAAGGAATAAAAAGCCAGAAATAATTATAAACATTATTTGGAGCAAGAAAACAAATCAGGGCTGACAGTTTGGATCAGGTGTAGGTTTGGTTATGGATGGACTCCTGTGGATCACAAAATGTTCTCTGACAGTAGGTGTCTTCCAGCTAAAGAGAAACGTATTCAGCCTTTGACTACATTTCATTTAATGCTGTGGGTTGGAAACGATAACAAATTCCTGATACAATTCAGTTGGCAAATTCTAATATTTTGCAGAAGGGTGCGGAAAACATTCTATTGCCCTGGTGCATGATCAGGGCCGTCTTAACAGCAGTGTGGGCCCCTGGGCAAAGCAATGCACTGGGGCCCTTACCCATTCTCCCCTCCTAGGGGTGGGGGATGCTATCGGCAGCAGCTTTGATGTACCACAGGTGGCAGGGGGTGCTCTATCTTCCACTCAACATGTAGGACCTGGAGTAGTAACTTCTGCTAATTACTCCTTTACTGCACAGGTGGTGGGAGGGAGAACACTAACGTGTGGAAGGGGGCACTAAGCTGAAGGAAGGGTCCCTTGTAAATGACTTCCAGGGAGGTAGGGGGTGTTTTATACGCAGTGGAGGGTTGGATAATGCAGTGGGCTTAAAATTCGTCATTTTCTGGTGGAAGGGCAGCTTGTTTGACTGCAGATATCGCCATTATCTGGAAATAGATTTCTTAGCCTTCAATAGTATAAAAACCTAGAGTCCCAACTTTCAGGAGGTGCTGGGGACTTGGGGATCAGAGATCAGGAGCCAGAGCAATCCACTGACGAAAATATAAAACTGTACACCAGACGTTTGGAGCTGGAGCAGGGACCGGCTGCTGGAAGGCTGATATCTCTGGTTCTGGACATGATAGAGACAAGACACTAGTGTCTACAGAAAGGGGAGAGTCCCAGCTTTTGGAATATACTCTCAGAAAAACAAAGTCAGAGAGAACCTGATAAATATGACTTGGAATTCCAATTAACAGGTCGGATGTGGACTGCTGCTTTAAAGTTGGATATCTCCAGTTCCCCAGGGCCGATTTTCAAAATTTTGGTATCCCTGGAAAAAGGGGATCCTCAGCTATCAGAATAGGACCTGGGACCCCTGGGCAAGTGAAAAGACGGCCCTGTGCATGATGGGTAATCGTATTGCGTAGGACTACATTTCTGTGTCAAGGGCTCTGATTATAAAGACAATGGCAGAATTGAAGATGACTCTTGACTAACTGATCAGATGCTAAGGTCTACTACACTTTTTTTCTAGAAGTTCTGCTAGCAGAAGAAAGGGGGCGCTACAGTATAATGGGAGTCTAAGGGTAGAATCTAGTTACTGGATATTTGCTATAAGGCGTAACAGCAATGCTCAGCTACACAGATACTGTATCAGCTTTTTATGGTTTCTCCTATTGAAAGAAGGGTACTTGTGTACTAGCACGGCGCCCCGATAATTAGTCGCCCGATTTTTTAATCGGCATTTTGACAGTCGGGATCCCGACGTCGGGTAAATGATTGTCGGGATCCCGACTGTCGGGAACCCGTCCGGCACCCGGGACATTATGTGTAAGTGAAAATAAAGGGGGAAATTTACTAAAGGAAATTTGTATAAAATAGGTGTATTTGTATCCAGAAATACACTTATTTTTGACATTTACTATCCCGAAAATATGGCAATTCGTAGTCGTATTGATGTGCTATCAATCCGACTACGAATTGTCGTATTTTCGGGAAAGTAAATTTAAAAAAATAAGTGTATTTCTAAATACAAATACACCTATTTTTTTACAAATTTCCTTTAGTAAATTTTCCCCAAAATGCCAGGGGAAGGTGTCCTACATTTTTTTTAAATTAGATAAGGCAGGTAACGGGGTGCGCATTCCCACAGTAATCTAGAATTGGCTGCAAGGTATGCAAGGTTTTTAAACTCACTAAAATTCGCTCCCAATTGAATCTGGCCACGTAGAGCAGTATTAAATGTTCTTGATTCACCGGTTTTTTTTATTTATTTTTTCGGTGAACTGGGCTGTTTTTTAGCTAATCTGCAATTTTTATCACCGAACATCATATTGGACGTATTCAATGTTCACTGTTCACCAAAAGCGAACAGTGAATGCCGGCCAATTCACCGTTTCATAGACGCTGCTATTCGCTGTTGTATTTCTATGTTTTTTTTTTTTTTTGCATATTTCACCGAAAGTATATTCAATGCCAAATGGAGAACTGTGTTCACTGTTTTTTTTTTTGTTGTTGAAGTTCTCTGTTCTGCTTGAGAAATCTTTTTTAGGTGAACTAAAATTTGTACTTCATTGTTTTTGGTGTCTTCAAGTCAGTTTTTTATTATTTGAAGGATCTTTCTAATTTTATTTCTGGATAAGCACCACAATAATATATTTAGATTTTTTTGTTTAATTTTTTTCCCCCATTATTTATGCAGGAGGTGGAGACCATCTTATTACATATGCACTGTGCTGGGTCCCGCTTATTAGATATGCACAGAGCGGGACCAGCTCAGCGCACATTACTGCCACTACTACTGCCAATACTACTGCCACTACACACTATACTGCTGCAGCCCTCCATCCCTTTCCTCAGCGGCCGCCCTATCCTCCTCCTGCCTGTGCAGTGCCGGGAGTCTACCATCCTGCATGCCGCCACTGTGTCAACGTATTGTGCTAATTTCGCCATCAGGTGCAGCAAGCCCCTGAGGCGTTGAATATGGTGACCTGCAGACTGGCAGCGAATCCAGCTGACAGACGCCCGGTGAGCGCAGGTGAAACTATGACAGCGTACGCTGCCCCTGCGCTGAAGCATTGAATACATGCCTAAGAATCCCCTTTATCAAGCTACAGATTTACTATTCACATGGTATTACATTACACAGTCTACAGATGTAACACAGCACAGACTCCCCTACAAGATTCCTGTCTTGTTAGATTTTTACAAATGTTCATACAAAACCTGAAGACTCAAAACTCCATCTCTCCTCCGCCCAACTGATGTACTACCGGCAGAGCCAAAATCTGTTATCTGCAGGAACCCTCGTCGGGGAGATCAATAGTGTATTCAGTCTGACAGAATGCAATATGAAATACAGTATAATTCTCGACGTCAGGAGCCTGGGGAAAGCTTGTGTTTGAATTATAAAGCTCTCTCGTTGGATTCTTTCCAGCAAGCCTTCCCTATTGTCTGGCCTATCCACTGGCCCAGCACAAAAAAGCTCCAAAATATGTCCCCCCCCCGCAGAGATCCAAAGTTATTGGAATTGGCACAAAGGAATAAAAAGCCAGAAATAATTATAAACATTATTTGGAGCAAGAAAACAAATCAGGGCTGACAGTTTGGATCAGGTGTAGGTTTGGTTATGGATGGACTCCTGTGGATCACAAAATGTTCTCTGACAGTAGGTGTCTTCCAGCTAAAGAGAAACGTATTCAGCCTTTGACTACATTTCATTTAATGCTGTGGGTTGGAAACGATAACAAATTCCTGATACAATTCAGTTGGCAAATTCTAATAATTTGCAGAAGGGTGCGGAAAACATTCTATTGCCCTGGTGCATGATCAGGGCCGTCTTAACAGCAGTGTGGGCCCCTGGGCAAAGCAATGCACTGGGGCCCTTACCCATTCTCCCCTCCTAGGGGTGGGGGATGCTATCGGCAGCAGCTTTGATGTCCCACGGGTGGCAGGGGGTGCTCTATCTTCCACTCAACATGTAGGACCTGGAGCAGTAACTTCTGCTAATTACTCCTTTACTGCACAGGTGGTGGGAGGGAGAACACTAACGTGTGGAAGGGGGCACTAAGCTGAAGGAAGGGTCCCTTGTAAATGACTTCCAGGGAGGTAGGGGGTGTTTTATACGCAGTGGAGGGTTGGATAATGCAGTGGGCTTAAAATTCGTCATTTTCTGGTGGAAGGGCAGCTTGTTTGACTGCAGATATCGCCATTATCTGGAAATAGATTTCTTAGCCTTCAATAGTATAAAAACCTAGAGTCCCAACTTTCAGGAGGTGCTGGGGACTTGGGGATCAGAGATCAGGAGCCAGAGCAATCCACTGACGAAAATATAAAACTGTCCACCAGACGTTTGGAGCTGGAGCAGGGACCGGCTGCTGGAAGGCTGATATCTCTGGTTCTGGACATGATAGAGACAAGCCGCTAGTGTCGACAGAAAGGGGAGAGTCCCAGCTTTTGGAATATACTCTCAGAAAAACAAAGTCAGAGAGAACCTGATAAATATGACTTGGAATTCCAATTAACAGGTCGGATGTGGACTGCTGCTTTGAAGTTGGATATCTCCAGTTCCCCAGGGCCGATTTTCAAAATGTTGGTATCCCTGGAAAAAGGGGATCCTCAGCTATCAGAATAGGACCTGGGACCCCTGGGCAAGTGAAAAGACGGCCCTGTGCATGATGGGTAATCGTATTGCGTAGTACTACATTTCTGTGTCAAGGGCTCTGATTATAAAGACAATGGCAGAACTGAAGATGACTCTTGACTAACTGATCAGATGCTAAGGTCTGCTACACCATTTTTCTAGAAGTTTGCAAGCAGAAGGAAGGGGGCGCTACAGTATAATGGGAGTCTAAGGGTAGAATCTAGTTACTGGATATTTGCTATAAGGCGTAACAGCAATGCTCAGCTACACAGATACTGTATCAGCTTTTTATGGTTTCTCCTATTGAAAGAAGGGTACTTGTGTACTAGCACGGCGCCCCGATAATTAGTCGCCCGATTTTTTAGTCGGCATTTTGACAGTCGGGATCCCGACGTCGGGTAAATGATTGTCGGGATCCCGACTGTCGGGAACCCGTCCGGCACCCGGGACATTATGTGTAAGTGAAAATAAAGGGGGAAATTTACTAAAGGAAATTTGTAAAAAAAATAGGTGTATTTGTATTTAGAAATACACTTATTTTTGACATTTACTATCCCGAAAATATGGCAATTCGTAGTCGTATTGATGTGCTATCAATACGACTACGAATTGCCGTATTTTCGGGATAGTAAATGTCAAAAATAAGTGTATTTCTAAATACAAATACACCTATTTTATACAAATTTCCTTTAGTAAATTTCCCCCAAAATGCCAGGGGAAGGTGTCCTACATTTTTTTTAAAATTAGATAAGGCAGGTAACGGGGGTGCGCATTCCCACAGTAATCTAGAATTGGCTGCAAGGTATGCAAGGTTTTTAAACTCACTAAAATTCACTCCCAATTGAATCTGGCCACTTAGGGCAGTATTAAATGTCCTTGATTCACCGTTTTTTTTTTTTTTTCGGTGAACTGGGCTGTTTTTTAGCTAATCTGCAATTTTTATCACCGAAAATCATATTGGACGTATACAATGTTCACTGTTCACCAAAAGCGAACAGTGAATGCCGGCCAATTCACCGTTTCATAGATGCTGCTATTCGCTGTTGTATTTCTATGGGTTTTTTTTTTGCATATTTCACCGAAAGTATATTCAATGCCAAATGGAGAACTGTGTTCACTGTTTTACATTACACAGTCTACAGATGTAAGACAGCACAGACTCCCCTACAAGATTCCTGTCTTGTTAGATTTTTACAAATGTTCATACAAAACCTGAAGACTCAAAACTCCATCTCTCCTCCGCCCAACTGATGTACTACCGGCAGAGCCAAAATCTGTTATCTGCAGGAACCCTCGTCGGGGAGATCAATAGTGTATTCAGTCTGACAGAATCGAATATGAAATACAGTATAATTCCCGACGTCAGGAGCCTGGGGAAAGCTTGTGTTTGAATTATAAAGCTCTCTCGTTGGATTCTTTCCAGCAAGCCTTCCCTATTGTCTGGCCTATCCACTGGCCCAGCACAAAAAAGCTCCAAAATATGTCCCCCCCGCAGAGATCCAAAGTTATTGGAATTGGCACAAAGGAATAAAAAGCCAGAAATAATTATAAACATTATTTGGAGCAAGAAAACAAATCAGGGCTGAGAGTTTGGATCAGGTGTAGGTTTGGTTATGGATGGACTCCTGTGGATCACAAAATGTTCTCTGACAGTAGGTGTCTTCCAGCTAAAGAGAAACGTATTCAGCCTTTGACTACATTTCATTTAATGCTGTGGGTTGGAAACGATAACAAATTCCTGATACAATTCAGTTGGCAAATTCTAATAATTTGCAGAAGGGTGCGGAAAACATTTTATTGCCCTGGTGCATGATGGGTAATCGCATTGCGTAGGACTACATTTCTGTGCCAAGGGCTCTGATTATAAAAGACAATGGCAGAACTGAAGAAGACTCTTGACTAACTAATCAGATGCTAAGGTCTGCTACACCATTTTTCTAGAAGTTCTGCAAGCAGAAGGAAGGGGGCGCTACAGTATAATGGGAGTCTAAGGGTAGAATCTAGTTACTGGATATTTGCTATAAGGCGTAACAGCAATGCTCAGCTACACAGATACTGTATCAGTCATTTATGGTTTCTCCTCTTGAAAGAAGATTCTCCAGACTCTCTGTCGCACAGGAAGGCTTCATGCCCTATCCCAAGATGGCCGCTGAGATCACTGCTGAGCATGTGCAGGGGGTCATATTAAATTAATTTTTTTTGTTGTGTGTAGAGTGACATGATGGGAGACTTCACACAGCTGTCCCCTGAGGATTTCCTCTCCCTTTCGCACAAGCCATCCAGCACCTCCAAGTGGGGGCTATTCAGTGGTGTAGCTACATATGTGGCAGACCCTGTGGTGGCTTGGGGGAGCGGCGCCAGCAGAGTCTGTGGTGGGCGCCACTGGCTGAACTGACAGACGGCCTAAGCAGCAGTGAGTGCTGAGCTGGTCCCGCTCCGTGCATATTTAATGAGCGGGGACCCAGCGCAGTGTATATTTAATGAGTGTGTCCCTGCCCCGTGCATATGCTTAGCGCACACTGCTGCCTGTCACATCAGCCAGTGGTGCCCATAGTCAATCGCCTCACCCCTTCTTGGTGGGCGCCAGAATTGTTTTGGCAGGGGGGGGGGGGATTTCTAGCTACGCCACTGGGGCTATTGCTACGTGACTGCAGGTAAACTCATACTTCCCAATTTTGTAATTGCCGGGAAGGACAGCGGGGCAGTCTCCAAATAGTGGGATTGTCGAGCGATAATCGGGACAGTTGGGGGGTATGTAAACTTGTCCCCCAATGTTAATCTTATTTATCCATCTCTGCCTCCGGGTTACAAATGATGTCAGAACTGCAGGGATAATAATCTAACTACACAGTGATTATCTCATTTATATTAGGTTCTGTAATGAGTCCCCAGTGCAGGTCATATGTTACAAGTCTACTAGAATCATCATAACAGAAGCACTGACTCTAATTACGCCGCTAATCAGCGCATTACTGATGAGACTACGGCCAGTAATTTTTGATTTATTAAAATGCTGCTCGTTCATTCCGCCAGCCAAATAACAATGGCTGGAAGATGGATTTTATTTTCCCCAATTATTTAAGACCCAGGGTTAACGTACAGGGCTGTGCGAGTCGGAGCACCCGACAGCACATATTTCACTAACCAAATTATACTACAGGTTGAGTATCCCGTATCCAAAATGCTCGGGACCAGGAGAATTTTGGATAACGGATTATTCCTTATTTCGGAATATTTTAATATTTAAATTATGTATTTTGAAGTATCTTGCATGTATGCTGTATAAACACATACAATACACACAAATATATTTTATTATCACATAAAATACACACACATATATTTTATTTGTTCAAAAAACAAGGTTTCAAAACATGAAACAAAATGTGTGTACTATCTCAGATCCTGAATTTGAATGGCAAGCAATCATTTTCTTGTACATATACAGTGCCAGTTACATATCATGTCCTCAGTAGTGCTGTTACATATGTCCCCAGTGAGTTTTTAGCAAAAAAAATATATTTTTTTCACTTTCTGGAATGTATGGTTTTCGGAATAATTCGGATAACGGATACTCGGATACGGGATACTCAACCTGTAAATACTTTCACTTACTGAGCGAATTAGATCTCAAGAAGTAATGCAAATGGTTATACTTATCAAGGACCAATCACGTTACAGCAACAGTGACATCTACACTGTCCCCGCATTACGCAAAGTGGCAGAGCTGGATGGCAAGACTCTCTGGGCGGGATGTATAATATACATCGCCGCCCCGCCGACATGATGCTAGCGCATATGTATTAACATATGCGGCTGGCATCGCACTGCTGTGACGGAGGCCCCCCGCGATACCTGTACTGTGGTGTGTGGGGGGTCTCTGTCACCTCCCTGCCGCCTCCTTCTCCCCACATGCCAGGACAGCTAAGCAGGCTTAGCGGAAGGACGTCCGGCTGCATTGCTAGGGGGAGGAGGGGTTTACCTTCCGGGTCCAGGAGGACCTGCAGCAAGGTAAGCCAGAGGGAGGGGGAGAGGGGGGTTGGTGGAGGAGGTGGCGGGCGGCGATTAGAAGCCCATAAGCTTCTATAGGGTATCACCCCCCAAAGGTGGCAATACCCTGCTATCCGGTGATGCGACGGCCGGGGATTCCCCGAACCCCTGAATTTTTAGCTTAGTACATACTGCCCTCTATGCTATTTTGTAGAAGTGGCCCAACATAGGCAGAGGTATAACATGTCATGTAGCCATGGCAGCATCACTGGATGGCAGAGTTACTGTACTGCAGAGACGGAATAACAGAATGAGTGGGGACAAGGAGGTGTAATGAATTTGGTGGGATGTCTGTAGAGGGTGGGGCCACATGTCAGCAAACAAAACAGGCCCCGGATATCTTTCAGCCCACTGGGAATTTTCCTTGTCAGCCCTATGGCCTATCCATCCCTCAATAACAGTCAACACTGTATACTGCTGTTGAAACTGTGCTGGTCCTCACTGTCATTTTAAAACCACCATCAATGTCCATGAGTTTTTAAGTTCCTATTCTAAACCGGCCAACATCATGATGTGGTCTTCTCTCAGTTACCATATTAATAATCAGACCTGGGCATAGTGAACATGGTGGATAGCAACCCTTGCTTTTACTACTAACCAGCACTAGGTTGAAACAGCCAGATGGTATAGCAGGGAGACACAATGTAGGTCACCTATACCATAACGTCAATCAGCCCTAGACTGGTCAGCCCAGGGATGGAATTCCCAGTGACCCCTCTCTTTATATATACAGCTGATTCCTGCAAGTATACAAGGACATGATGACCCTTGGAGAACTGCAAGACCCAGAATGCCTGGGCAATGCCCAAATCCAGGCATGGCCAATCTAAGGCTCTCCAGCTGTTGTGAAACTACAAGTCCCATCATGCCTTGCCACAGTTTTGCTATTAGGGAATGCTAAAACTATGGCAAGGCGTGCTGGGGTGTGCTGGAGGGGCACAGTTTGGCCATGCCTGCCCAAATCCATTGGGAAAGGTCCCGTTTGCTCCATATACTGTACACCCGTAGAGTAATTGGGGGAAAAAAACTCATTAATTTTCCTGACGCACCCACCAATAAGAGGCTATAACTGACACTCTCCATAAGAATGCAGAAAGTCGTGCTGATTGGATAGAACCCACTGGGTGTCTAGTCACTGGTGTATCTATAATGGATGCATCCAGTTTTTCATTACGCACCCTCTGTCATCGCAGCAGCAGCACTGGGAACATGACGCAGCTGCTTTCTAGCGGTTTGCACAGATGCAGTAGGAAAACACGCAATAGTCTCCTGCTAGTGACCCTAATGCCCAGCGTCTGCTGCTCTGCCAACCAGAGGCGAGGGGGACCAGGTAGGAAACTGCCTATGGGGCTCCTCCCCTCTTCATGCGCTCCTGTCTTTAGTTATTAGGTCTGTCATGATCCTGTCTCAGGATATTCTGACAGCCTGCTCTGCTACATCTTCAGTGTGAGTCTGCTCTGATTGCACACCTGAGAGATCTGGTCCACTGCAGGACTACAGACTTCAGACTGTAACCCCTCAGCTGCCTGTTCTCCTGTTAAACACTGAGGGCCTAATTCAGTACCATTTGCTATGTAATGGCCTTTTGCTGCTTAGCGAGGCCGGACATACTGTATGCCTGCCCCGTGAATTGATGTGTAGCTGCATGCGAGCGTATGGGGGGGGGGGGTGTCATTCAGTGATCGCCGACCATCGAATGATTTTTCTCCCATTCGCAAAAAAAAAAAAAATCATGCTAAACTGACATTTATTTGGCTCGGAAATGTCTGAGAACGGGGCGGACGCTGATGTCATGTGATGTCAGCAGCCCGCAACGGCAACCTGCCTGCGTTCGCATGGGAACAACCACCCTTTTTGTGATCAAGCCCTGAAAATGTTGGGGGTCCCTGTGGGCCAGCACCCTGTCCCACTGATCCCACTGCCCACCCCCCTCTGTACAAATGCTGTGGCAACTGTGATAGTCACCAAAGGTGTTTGTACAGCGGCCTTGCACATTCGTGTTTTTGTGAATACACTGGGAACTGATCCTTACAGAATCAGGTCCTGGGTGTAGCTTCCTGAATCCATTCCTGGTGTTGCTGTTCCCATCTGACCTGTTACCCTGTGGTTCTCAAGTCACCATCGTGTCACCATGGACTCACCATCAGTGTACTATTGGCTTCCCTACAAGCTTCCTAGCTTCTCAGCAGTCAACATCGGAGAGGCTTCTGGCACAGATCCCTATTACGTTCAGCTTTCAGCAGCCCTACAGTTCCAGCCGATTCCTGTTACCTCCTCCAATTCCAGTCCAGCCACAGCTCCATAAGTTCCAACCAAAGCCTGATTCTCCTCCGGATCCAGTCTGGCAGAACCTGTCACTCGTTGTACAGGTGTCTCAACCACGGGCTCCTTCTTGTTACCACTCAATATTCCGTGGACCACTTCCCCAAGTGAAGTGTAAGGTGTGGATGGCAGATTACAGGAGTCACGTGAATCACGTCATGGTACCCACACTTTACCATGTCTGTAATCTTGGCATTGCCTACCGGGGGTTGGGACCATGATGACATGTTCATGCAGTTATGCCCATCCACACTGTCAACCTAAGCCACACCAAGCAACCCAACTATACCAACCCGGCTGCCCCATATTGGAAAGGACAGCCAGAAAGTCAGCCCCCCATGTTTCTGGCCTGGGACTTTGCTTGACCCTGCCAATAGGTTAGAGCAGTGATAATTAGTACCTACCCCCCCCCCCCCACCACCACCACCCCACACACACCTTGTTCCCCTGTACCAATGATCATTGATTTTTAGTCTTGATTCTAATTCATCATTTGGTTTTGGCAAATGCCTCTTCAAGTGTTTAGGTTCAGATTTTGATTTTTGTTCAGTTAACTTAAAACTCAATAATAGTTGATACAAAAAACAGATAAAATCATGTCATTTTTGCAATACAAACCACAAAATGTAAGATTTTAAATCAGTCTTCGCTCTTCTACGAGTTCTGGTCCAGCATGCCTATGTACTAAGACTCCAAGAACCAGAGCTAGCTTAGAGGACCCCGTTAGTAGGCCACGGTCGTGCACCTCAGAAGTCCAAATCTTCTTGCAGGGGTTCCATGTGAACACCCCCAACATGTTAGCCTCTGAGACCCTGTTTAGGGTCACGTCAACGTCTATCGCTAGTTTCTGCTTCATTACTGTTCATGCGCAAACAGTATATCAGACCCGTTTTACAACCTCCTAGAGTAACATCTGCTTGGCCCAGGGACTTCTGTTGGATCCACAAATCACCAGTTTGGTGACACCGAATTCCCAAACTGCGGGAGAACCAAACTAGGACTCAATTGCGAACAGATCCCCTCCCGGAGATCCGGACCTTCACTGGATCAGATCCATAAAATTGTATCGATTCGGATTTTTGGAGAACTAAACCGCTCTTCTCTATTTAAAATAATTATTCCTCAGAAAATGACGATGGTTGGTTGCGCTGAGGTCTTTGACTGGTTAAAAGTCTACAAACGACCCTGTAATGTTTAAGTGGAATGATTTTATAGGACAGTATCTGGAGCAGCAACAGAACATTAAGATAATGGTAAGCGAAGCAAAGCACTTTCTCAAATAAATTTATGATGCTCCGAGAAAAGTAATCAGCGTGCAAAAAATAAGCTATAAAAGTCAGGAAAACTTCAGCTCGTTGAGCTATTATTCAATATTACATTATTACTTGTTAAATTGAAAATCCTTTCATGTTATATTAAACAATATTGTGTTTGTGCCAGTGTGAGAGTAGAACGCGCTCCGGAAGACAGTTGTTGTTTATTTCAATTAATTTCATTGCAATTGTTTTAAATTGATTTACCCAATATTGTGTGGCAAACATTACACAGCACATACAAATATCGCTATAGTAATTTACTATTTACTTATATGTGTGACAGTGGGGGTTATTCTGATTCACCAGGCAAGGCAAAATCACTCCCTAATGGAAAAACCATGTGCATTGCAGGTAGGGCTGATGTAACATGTGCCCCATATTGGATAGGACAGCCAGAAAGTCAACCCCCCCCTCCCCACACACACACACACACACACACACCCTGTTCCCCGGTGCGTCCTCAAGTGTTTAGGTTCAGATTTGGATTTATGTTCAGTTAAAACTCTCTCTGCACGTGTTACATCAGCCCCACCTGCAGTGCACATGGTCCATTAGAGAGTGATTGTGCATTTCCGGGTGAATCAGAATAACCCCCTGTGACTGACTTGTGAGTTAGCCTTTTTTCCCTTACTCAATGTTCCGTCACCTGGAGTGGCGGCAGCTGAAACATTGGGTGAGATTTAATAGGATGAGAGATTCAGAAAGTGAGAGATTTGGTAAGAAATCGCCAGTTTTTTTAAGTGGCAATCATTCACACTGCAAAACCAGTGTGATTTTGCCGTGTAAATGATTGCCGCTTTAAAAAAAAAACCTGGAGATTTCATACCAAATCTCTCACTTTCTGAATCTCTCATCCTATTAAATCTCACCCAGAAAATTATTTGTTCTTTACTACAATGATTGTGGCAGTGGGATTCACGTGGTGTAGACAGAACCAAACCAACTACAGTATAGGCAACAATACTACAGTAGGCGGGTTCGAAACTCTTAGTCCTAGTCACAATAGAGACCATGGGAAAAAGAGAAAGAATATAAACCCTGCCATCTGGATGGCAGAGCTTATTGGGCGCTTGAGGAGATGTCTATGAATTGCCAAGCTGCTCACACCTGGGGATGGTAGGTCCCCTATATAACTATATCTAGAGAAAAGAAAAAATGGATGGTGGAGCGCTAACTGTTTTTGGATATATTTAAATTATGAAAAATTATATTAAATTAAAAATATTAACCAATTGGGTATTACAATAATTATTTTAATATATTCTATCTCGAGAAATTTCACATAACACAAATAAAACACATCTAAAATACAATGTGATTAAAATTCAATAAGACAATAATCACCCCTACATGGAACCTCAGTGGGAAAAGTTTTGAAATGTGGATATATCTCACTTGTTCCTGGTGATACTCTCCTGTGGGATAAATGAATATATGAATATACTGGATTGGCGGGTGTCCATAAACCTGACTTGGAGCCGATGGTGCTGTTCTCCCCTCGTGAGGAAAGATGGTACACGTCTCACGGAATGGAAGGTCTCGCAGAATTAGTAGGTGGTGGTGTCCCTTGGTTGAAAGAGTCCAGTGATTGACTTGAAAAAAGAGGAGAGCTGGTCCAAAGTGAGATGGGGTAAATTGTAATCCACAGGGTCCAGTAGAGGGTGAGCTTCTAACGCGTTTCGTCATCCACAGATGACGTTATCAAAGGCATCTGTGGATGACGAAATGCGTTAGGCGCTCACCCTCTACTGGACCCTGTGGATTACAATTTACCCCATCTCACTTTGGACCAGCTCTCCTCCTTTTTCAAGTCAATCACTGGACTCTATTAACCAAGGGACACCACCACCTGCTAATTCTGCGAGACCTTCCATTCCGTGAGACGTGTACCATCTTTCCTCACGAGGGGAGAACAGCACCATCGGCTCCAAGTCAGGTTTATGGACACCCGCCAATCCAGTATATTCATATATTCATTTATCCCACAGGAGAGTATCACCAGGAACAAGTGAGATATATCCACATTTCAAAACTTTTCCCACTGAGGTTCCATGTAGGGGTGATTATTGTCTTATTGAATTTTAATAACATTGTATTTTAGATGTGTTTTATTTGTGTTATGTGAAATTTCTCGAGATAGAATATATTAAAATAATTATTGTAATACCCAATTGGTTAATATTTTTAATTTAATATAATTTTTCATAATTTAAATATATCCAAAAACAGTTAGCGCTCCACCATCCATTTTTTTCTTTTCTCTACAATAGAGACCATGCCATTAATCAACCAAATGTTGTATTTGAGCATTACAATGACCTCCATACAGTACAGTGAGCATACCAGTGAGCTTCATACAGTACACTGGTCATTCATTACATTGTGTATATTAGTGACCTCCATACAGTAATATAAACATCTTAGAGACCGCTAAAAAGTACATTAAGCATTGCATGTAAGATAGTACATTGAGAAGCACAATGACCACCAGACAGTACACTGACTGCAATACGGTACATTGAGCATCCCAGTGAATGTCAGTTGGTGGCTCTGACCTGATTGTAGGAAGGAGACTGCCGCTGCCACTAACCTGCTGGCTCCAGCACACACCCACCCACCCCCCCCCCCACACACACACCCACCTACACACACACGCTGTCACTATCTGGTCTCAGCACACCGCCCTCCTTGTCACTCACCCGCTGGTCCTGGCACCTGTACAATGCATATGACAGGCACCATGACTGTGCATACTCGATACTGCTCATACGCATACCCCAGGTTGTTTGGGCTGCAGTAGTAGAAGCCCATTGATGCTGGAGGAAAGGAACACCTTCCAATGGGACTGCCATGGATGACTGGCAGGACGGACTTCCAATAGGAAGCCTGTGCAGTCTCACAGACTGCATCTGGCTTCACTAATGCTGGGTACACACCAGGACGACTAGGGCCCGATCCCCACAATCTAGATCCAATTCCGACCAATTGGATGTAGATTGTGTGCTGATTGGGCCCTTTTCTGTCCTGGTGTGGACCGATACCGATCCGATGCGCGGTCCCGCGGGTCGGTCGTTATTGAGATCCTACCTGCTGCAGGTAGGATCTGAATGACGACCATACAGCCGGGTGCGGGTCGCCATCGGATCGGACCCGCTCACGGTGCACATCATGAGCGGGTCGTGCCCCCCCGCGTCACCGTGAGCGGGTCGGACGAGACACTGACGACCGCTCACGATGTGCATCGTGAGCGGGTCGTCCTGGTGTGTACCCTACATAACACTGAGCACAGTCCGGCAGCCTGTTTCTAAACTGAGAGCCAATGCACCTGGAGGTTCCTGTAGCGGTCGGTACAAAACACCATTTAGTAGCAAATTGTTTGCAATATACTGACCACTGATACTTCTCTATGTACTGTATCTATTTCTCTTTGGCAGGCAGACCACCCACTGAAGGTTACAGCTCCGTGTGCATTAAAGGATTTTCCAGACTGATGATTTCTCGCTGAATATCTGACATTTGTCACCGATGCCAGGAGGTGTAAGGAGTCTGTGTGTGGCATAACCAATTGCTAATGATACGGGTATACTTGGCAGGAATTTACCATGCAAAGTCCAGTGCTTCCAGTGCTTAGAAATCCTGATGGCTTCCGGGGGTCACAGACAGAAATCCCATGAGTGACAGATATGTAAATGTAGAGGCTGATCCCTCATTAGCATATAATGTATCTGACCGCCGGAGGTCCAGCTCCCACCTCTCAGCGCTACGGATACATCAGTCATGGATCTCGTATCCACATGACTTGTACTTTAAGCCCTGAACATTAATTGCAGCTGGAACAGGCTGATGGTAAATAAAGCATAATTAGCGAAACATTTTAATCACTCTGTTGTGTATTCATTAGGCAGCGACATCATTACTGTGTGAGCATCTGTAATGTAACACACGGCAATAACAGCTACAACTGTATAATAAGTACATGATGTTCTATGGTAAACAGAAGCTGGCAGACAGTGCGGGAAATGCCGGAGCAACAGGAGAATGTGTACTTAGCATACATACAGTATACACATAGCACAGAGCATACATACAGTATACACATAACTCAGAGACTACATACAGTATACACATAACTCAGAGCATACATACAGTATACACATAACACAGAGCATACACACAGTATACACATAATTCAGAGAATACATACAGTATACACATAGCACAGAGCATACATACAGTATACACACAACACAGAGCATACACACAGTATACACATAACTCAGAGAATACATACAGTATACACATAGCACAGAGCATACATACAGTATACACACAACACAGAGCATACACACAGTATACACATAACTCAGAGAATACATACAGTATACACATAGCACAGAGCATACATACAGTATACACACAACACAGAGCATACACACAGTATACACATAACTCAGAGAATACATACAGTATACACATAGCACAGAGCATACACACAGTATACACATAGCACAGAGCATACACACAGTATACACATAACTCAGAGAATACGTACAGTATACACATAACACAGAGAATACATACAGTATACTCATAACTCAGATAATACATACAGTATACACATAGCACAGAGCATACATACAGTATACACACAACACAGAGCATACATACAGTATACACACAACACAGAGCATACATACTGTATACACATAACAGAGCATACATACAGTATACACATAACTCAGAGAATACATACAGTATACACATAACTCAGAGAATACATACAGTATACACATAGCACAGAGCATACATACAGTATACACACAACACAGAGCATACATACTGTATACACATAACTCAGAGAATACATACAGTATACACACAACACAGAGCATACATACAGTATACACACAACACAGAGCATACATACAGTATACACATAACTCAGAGAATACATACAGTATACACATAACTCAGATAATACATACAGTATACACACAACACAGAGCATACATACAGTATACACACAACACAGAGCATACATACAGTATACACATAACTCAGAGAATACATACAGTATACACATAACTCAGAGAATACATACAGTATACACATAGCACAGAGCATACATACAGTATACACACAACACAGAGCATACAAACTGTATACACATAACTCAGAGCATACATACAGTACACACACACAACACAGAGCATACATACAGTATACACATAACTCAGAGGGCGGTATTCAATGAGCTGAATCGTTGGTCACAGCGATTCAGTTTTTTCATTCGCCAGCCAATCGCCGTTTTTTTGCTGCCAATCGCCATGCATGGGGATTCGTGGGGAGTCGCCGAGTCACCCTATTCAACGTGGCTGAGAATCGCTGGCCCTAACGGCGATTCTCAGCCAACCCTGCGTTTCCCTAAACAGTTTCATTAATGTCATCAGTGTTTAAAAAATTGCAGTGAAATGCAAGAAAAATGCAAATTACCCTGAATAAACGCTTCCAATACAGCAGACGGCAAAATCTGGGTAATCTGCACAAAGGCCAAACGAAGGAGTGAGGTGGGGAGGAGAATCATGGGTAAGTGAGGTGCACCATGGGTAAGAACAGTGCTTTGTGGGTGTCAAAAAAAATACCTCTAAAAATTAAATATATATTTGTATAGCACTTCTACGACCATCACATCACACAAGGGCAGCAAATAATAATACATTACACTTGCACAGTTAAATAGAACACTTAAAACCAATTATTTGACATGTTCCTATAAAAGTTCACCAGAAAAAGATGACGAGGGACACTCGGTGAGGAACGGCGATATGTAACAAGAAAAAGGAATCGCCAACTTCTCATTGAATACACTTTTGGCGATTCCCCTCGACTACCGTCGATTCCCCATGCAAAATCCTATAGACTAAAAACGGCGATTTGTAGAGAATAACATTTGGCGATTGGTGCTTCATTCACCGGTCCTTATCGGCGATTATAGGTCATTGAATAGGGTGATTCGCATTAGGAGCTCCAAAAATCACCGTCAGACACGAAAAAAACACAGAATCGCCATAAAACTTGGCGATTCTGGCTCATTGAATACCGCCCAAAGAATACATGCAGTATACACATAACACAGAGCATACACACAGTATACCCATAACTCAGAGAATACATACAGTATACACACACAACACAGAGCATACAAACAGTATACACACATAACACAGAGCATACACACAGTATACACACACAACACATACTTGCCTACTTTTGAAAAGCAGTTTGAGGGAGATTTTAGATGGTAGCAAAATGAAAGCATACATCACAATAGAGGAGGCACACTTGCGCTCGCTGTAGGCGAAATTAGGGGGCGTGGCTTGCCGCGGGAGGGGGTGTAGCCTATAATCGCGGTGTCACATGAGGCGTCTATTTATCGCTGGCCAGCAACTAATGGGGGATCCTATACAGATCCTATACAGAAAATGTGCAGCATAAATATAAAATAGTATGAAAAAATATACAACAACCAAATATTAAAGCTATAGGTAAGTGCCCCTTGTTGGAATAATCAGTGAGGCAGGCATTCAGCTAGTAAATTACTGAGCATGACAGGAGGAGTGGAGCATGTATTGGGTGCCAGTCGGGGGCCCGGGGGTGGTGGGAGAGAGGATCAATAAGGATCAGGCTTAGTGGGTGGGAGAGAGGTTAAAGAATCAGACAATGTTATACTTACTGCTGCTCCCGGCTCCCGCTGGCCGGCTCACTGCCACTGTTCAATGCTGCTGCCGCACCTCAGTTCCTCCTCTCCGCTGCCCTCCTGCTCCTGGTGCTTCCGGCTCCCGCTCACACTGCTGCTGCCGCTCACTTCAGCGCTGCTACTGCTGCCCAGTGACGCACCATGGCTACCCACACAGCCCCGCGGTGGCCCACGGAACATGCCGTTCGCACATGCGCAGTAAAACATTTTGGGAGAGGGGACAAAAATCCGTGAGGGATTTGCAAGGGAGCGGGAGGAGGATTGAAAAAAACGTGAGACCCCGCTAAATGAGGGAGGGTAGGCAAGTATGCATTATACACAGCCCCCATATTACATTATACACAGCCCCCCATATTACAGTATACACAGCCCCCCCATATTACAGTATACACAGCCCCCCCATATTACATTATACACAGCCCCCCATATTACAGTATACACAGCCCCCCCCCCATATTACATTATACACAGCCCCCCCATATTACATTATACACAGCCCCCCATATTACATTACACAGTCCCCCCATATTACATTATACACAGTACCCCCATGTTACATTATACACATTATACACAGTCTCCCCACAGCCCCCCATATTACATTATACACAGCCCCCCATATTACATTACACAGTCCCCCCATATTACATTATACACAGTACCCCCATGTTACATTATACACAGTCCCCCCACAGTCCCCCATATTACACTATACACAGCCCCCATATTACATTATACACAGCCCCCCATATTACATTACACAGTCCCCCCATATTACACTACACAGTCCCCCCATATTACATTATACACAGTACCCCCATGTTACATTATACACATTATACACAGTCCCCCCACAGTCCTCCATATTACATTATACACAGCCCCCCCATATTACATTACCATACCCTCCAACATTTGCAGGGCAGAAATCGGTACACCTATACGGAAAGGGGGCGTGGCCATGACTAAAGGGGCGTGGTCATGACTAAAGGGGGCGTGGCCATACCCCCTTTACGAATGTATATCGGCCATTTTTTCAGATATATGTATTTAAAAAATAAATAAATCATGCAATATAAAAATATCAGCACCACTGCTCAGCACCTCCCCGCTGCCCCCGTGTGCTGGGCATAACACTGCAGCATAATGGCACATGGCACACACCTAGGCCATTCTCCCCCAGCCCCCGCACAGTCCTCTCAATGCCCCAGCTGCCGCACGGTCCTCTCACTGCCCCGTCTCCTCCTCATCCCTTGCTGCTGCTGACGCCAGTGATCCCCCGTCGGACTCAGCCATGTGCGTCCTGTGAATGGCCGGGCTGGGTCACGAGGGGCGGCGGCGGACAGCTGGGCTGGCTGTGGCTAATCACGGTCGGTGCACACTGCAGCCGCCTGCATTCAGCTTCGCTGTCCATGCTTCCTCGGCTCGGCCTCCTCCTTTCACGCCGCAGCATATGAGGCAAGTAAAGCGCTACAAGCCCGTGCCCCGGTGATTGGCAAAAACCGGTACATTCGGTACACTTTGATTTAGCCGGTACAGACCGTAAAAAAACGGTACTGTACCGGCTAAATCGGTACAGTTGGAGGGTATGCATTACACAGTCTCCCCCCCACACACACACTACACAGAGTACCCACAGTAATTACAGCCCCCCTCCCCCAGACTAGTACACATAGCCCCACAGTGCCACATTACACACATCCCCTCACTCCCCCAGTACACAGGACAGCACTCACCTGGCTGTGTTGTCCCTTCCTGGTAGGTGCAGCAGGGAACTGGCACTGTGGTAGATGAAGCACATGGCAGCCGGTGACAGGAGCAGGAAGAGCTGAAGAGCATTGCACGGAGCTCACTCACTCTGTGAGTGGGTGGGCGGGGCCAGCAGCAGGGAAGCCCTGACTGACGGCTCTCCTGCTCCTTCTGCTACACAGACTTCCCACAGCACGTGGGCCAGCTGTCATGTAGCAGCGTGCAGGCAGCGCCCGGCGCCCCCCGGGAATCCGTGCGCGCGCATGCGCAGTAAGGACTTTGCGGGAGTCCCCACAAAAACCGGGAGGTGGGGGCAGGTTTGCGGGGCAGCGGGAGGCTCCTGCAAAAAGCGGGAGTCTCCCGCTGAATGCGGGAGGGTAGGCAAGTATGACACAACACAGAGCATACATACTGTATACACATAACATACATACAGTATACACACAACACAGAGCATACATACTGTATACACATAACATAGCATACATACAGTATACACACAACACAGAGCATACATACTGTATACACATAACATACATACTGTATACACATAACATAGCATACATACAGTATACACATAACTCAGAGAATACATACAGTATACACATAGCACAGAGCATACATACAGTATACACACAACACAGAGCATACATACTGTATACACATAACTCAGAGAATACATACAGTATACACACACAACACAGAGCATACATACAGTATACACATAACAAAACATACATACAGTATACAGACAACACAGAGCATACATACAGTATACACACACAACACAGAGCATACATACTGTATACACATAACATAGCATACATACAGTATACACACAACACAGAGCATACATACAGTATACACACACAACACAGAGCATACATACTGTATACACATAACATAGCATACATACAGTATACACACAACACAGAGCATACATACAGTATACACACAACACAGAGCATACATACTGTATACACAGAGCATACATACCCTCCAACATTTGAAGGGCAGAAATTGGTACACATTCGGAAAGGGGGCGTGGCCACATGGAAGGGCGTGGCACAACAAAAAGGGGCGTGGCATTACACGACACATCGTAATGCCCGTTACACATTTTAGTAAACGCCGTAATGCCAATTACACATAAGGCCACACACCGTAATGCCTATTACACATTGTACAACACATCGTGATGCCCATTACATACTAAATAACAAACCATAATGCACATTACATATTTGATGCATAAATGCTGCTTACCTACATGCTCATTGCTAGAGGGTTCTTTCTTGATGCCAGGGCTTCATGTTTGATGTCAAGGAGGATTTGGCTTCAAGCTTGTTGCCAAGAGGGAGTGCATGGCATGTTGCCAAGGGGGAATATAATGCCGATTGCAAAGGGGGGGGGGGAGGGGACTTGCTCGTTGCCAAGGGGGGGAGAAAATGCTGTTGTCAAGGGGAGGAATTGCTCGTTGTCAAGGGTGGGAGAAAATGCTCTTATCAAGGGGGTGGGGGGATTGCTCGTTGTCAAGGGGGAGCCGCCGGACACACACAATTGAATAAAATGATAGCCGGACTAAGGGGCTGATTTATTAAGCCTGGTGAAGTGATAAAGTGTCTGGTTTTTATCACCGGCCAATCAGCTCCTACCTGTCATTTTTCAAACCAAGCCTGTAACTTCACAGTTAGGAAGTGATTGGCCGGTGATAAAAACCAGACATTTTATCACTTCACCGAGCTTAATAAATCTGCCCCAGAGAGAGCAGTCTGTGCGCGCTGCCCGGCTGTATAGTGTAAGCAGTATCCTCGTCCCTGACCCTCACTATTTTCAATTCTCCCGCTGGGCGCCGCAACCGCGAGCCAATAGGAGGTCGCGGTCAGACAGCCAATCATGAGCGGCTGCTAGACCGCGAGCTCCTATTGGCTCGCGGCCGTCCACTGACTCTAGCCTGAGCCTAGGGAGAAAGAGCCTGCCCTGGGCCTTGAATTACGCGTTAGAGACTATGCTGCTGCTGCCGCCGCTTTAGGTAAGCAGACAGAGGGCAGAAACTAAATCCAGCCGGGCAGCGCACAGACAGCTCACTGCTGTCTGTGCGCTGCCCGGCTCAGAATTCGGTACATTCGGTACATGTTTAATTTGCCGGTACAGACCGTAAAAAAACGGTACTGTACCGGCAAATTCGGTACTGTTGGAGGGTATGAGCATACATATAGTATACACACACACAACTCAGAGCATACATACTGTATACTCATAACATACATACAGTATACACAGAACACAGAGAATGCATACAGTATACACACAACACAGAGCATACATACTGTATACACATAACAGCGCATACTTACTGTATACACATAACATACATACAGTATACACACAACACAGAGCATACATACTGTACACACATAACATAACATACATACAGTATACACACAACATACAGTATACACACAAGACAGCATAGGTGCCGATTTATGTTTTTTCTGGTGGGTGCTCAAGCCAAAACTATAGGGGAGTGGCTTCACTGGGAAGGGCGTGGCCTCAAAATAATACCAATTTATATTACACCGCACAATTGTCTCCAAGGCCCTTATTCTGATCGGTGCGGTGTTTTCCGCTTGCGGTCGTACCGCCGATGTTTGTCGTCTGCGCATGTGCAGAGGTCACTCTGCGCATGTGCAAGCGGTTTCGCCGTACGTTTTTTTTAGACGCCGCACAGGGGGCGGAGAGGGGCGTGAAGGGCTACTTAGCCTCATTACCCTATGCATACGCCCCGCGTTTCATGGGCGTTCCCATGCAAACGCTGGGCGTATGCATGGTAATGAAGCCGTGACGCATGTGTAGGGGGCGGGCATCTGACATCGCCGGATGTCAGCTGCCCGCCCCCATACATGATTTCATACGGACAAGTGTCCGTGTGGTCTAGGGTGGCGGGAGCTGGTGGAGCGTGCGGCCCTGCATTCGATGGTCGGCGACCATCGAATGCAGGGGCTGCTCCCAAGATGGAGGAGGCGTATCCCCGTCCACTTTCATGCGGACCGCCACCTATCCGCGTACGGACGGAGGTGGCGATCCGTATGGAAGGCGGGGATTCGCCTGCACGGTCCTGGCCGCATATTCTGATCTGGCCGCACAGGGCCCAATATTCAAATTGCGGCAGCAGAGTTCCCTTTTTTACACATTACAACAGCAGAGTCCCCCTTTTTACACATTACGGCCAAATACATAAATGCCCCCACAGTGCCAAATACATAAATGCCCCCCCCCCCCCCCCAGTTCAGGTACATAAATGCTACTCATTCGCACAGCACGCCCTACTCAGCCGCACAGCATACCCAGAGCACGCACATGCTGGCCGGCCCACATCCGCATATTACTCCGGTGACGGAATACACTCTTCCCACCATCCTGGCATACTATTGCCAGGTGGCAGGTCCGGCGATGCAGGTACTGCAGCCGCAAATTAGCAAGTTAATATGGCGGCCCAGCAGCAGGACTCGAACCCGTGGGTGCTCATCAATTTCTGTGGGTGCTCGGGCCCTTGAGCACCCACAGAATCGGCACCTATGCAACACAGAGCATGCATACTGTATACACATAGCACAGAGCATACATACATACATAGGTGCCGATTCTGTGGGTTCTTGAGGGCCCGAGCACACACGGAAATTGATGACCACCCACCGGCTCAGCAGCGGTCCACTCTCCCGTGTCCCACTGCACTCCCCGTCGCTCGTCGCTGGCACAGGTACTGTCTGGGCATTTATGTACCTGCACCGTGGGGGCATTTATGTATTCGGCACTGTGGGGGCATTAATGTACCTGCACTGTGGGGGCATTTATGTATTTGGCACTGTGTGGGCATTTATGTACCTGCACTGTGGGGGCATTTATGTATTTGGCACTGTGGGGGGGATTGTTGTACATGCACTGTGGGGGCATTTATGTCTTTGGCACTGTGGGGGCATTTATGTACCTGCACTGTGGGGGCATTTATGTACCTGCACTGTGGGGGCATTTATGTCTTTGGCACTGTGTGGGCATTTATGTCTTTGGCACTGTGGGGGCATTTATGTATTTGGCACTGTGGGGGCATTAATGTACCTGCACTGTGGGGGCATTTATGTATTTGGCACTGTGTGGGCATTTATGTACCTGCACTGTGGGGGCATTTATGTATTTGGCACTGTGGGGGGGATTGTTGTACATGCACTGTGGGGGCATTTATGTCTTTGGCACTGTGGGGGCATTTATGTACCTGCACTGTGGGGGCATTTATGTACCTGCACTGTGGGGGCATTTATGTCTTTGGCACTGTGTGGGCATTTATGTCTTTGGCACTGTGGGGGCATTTATGTATTTGGCACTGTGGGGCATTTATGTACCTGCACTGTGGGGGCATTTATGTATTTGGCACTGTGGGGGCATTTATGTATTTGGCACTGTGGGGGCATTTATGTCTTTGGCACTGTGGGGGCATTTATGTATTTGGCACTGTGTGGGCATTTATGTACCTGCACTGTGGGGGCATTTATGTATTTGGCACTGTGGGGGGGATTGTTGTACATGCACTGTGGGGGCATTTATGTCTTTGGCACTGTGGGGGCATTTATGTATTTAGCACTGTGGGGGCATTTATGTATTTGGCACTGTGTGGGCATTTATGTATTTGGCACTGTGGGGGCATTTATGTATTTGGCACTGTGTGGGCATTTATGTACCTGCACTGTGGGGGCATTTATGTATTTGGCACTGTGGGGGCATTTATGTATTTGGCACTGTGTGGGCATTTATGTACCTGCACTGTGGGGGCATTTATGTATTTGGCACTGTGGGGGGGATTGTTGTACATGCACTGTGGGGGCATTTATGTCTTTGGCACTGTGGGGGCATTTATGTACCTGCACTGTGGGGGCATTTATGTACCTGCACTGTGGGGGCATTTATGTCTTTGGCACTGTGTGGGCATTTATGTCTTTGGCACTGTGGGGGCATTTATGTATTTGGCACTGTGGGGCATTTATGTACCTGCACTGTGGGGGCATTTATGTATTTGGCACTGTGGGGGCATTTATGTATTTGGCACTGTGGGGGCATTTATGTCTTTGGCACTGTGGGGGCATTTATGTATTTGGCACTGTGTGGGCATTTATGTACCTGCACTGTGGGGGCATTTATGTATTTGGCACTGTGGGGGGGATTGTTGTACATGCACTGTGGGGGCATTTATGTCTTTGGCACTGTGGGGGCATTTATGTATTTAGCACTGTGGGGGCATTTATGTATTTGGCACTGTGTGGGCATTTATGTATTTGGCACTGTGGGGGCATTTATGTATTTGGCACTGTGGGGGCATTTATGTATTTGGCACTGTGGGGGCATTTATGTACCTGCACTGTGGGGGCATTTATGTATTTGGCACTGTGGGGGCATTTATGTATTTGGCACTGTGGGGGCATTTATGTATTTGGCACTGTTGTAATTTGAATATTGGAGACAACTGTGCTGCATAATATAAATCAGTATTATTTTGTGGCCACGCCCCTTTCCCATGAAGCCACTCCTCTATAATTTTGGCTTGAGCACCCACCAGCAAAAACATAAATCGGCACCTATGCACACATACATACATACATACATACATACATACATACATACAGTATACACATAATACAGAGCATACATACAGTATACACATAACAGCATACATACAGTATACACATAACACAGAGTATACATACAGTATACATATAATAGAACATACATACAGTATACACATAACAAAGAGCATACATACACATAAGAGCATACATACACATAACACAGCGCATACATACAGTGTACACATAACAGAGCATACATACATGCATACAGTATACACTTAACAGAGCACAGTATACATACACAACACAAAGCATACTTATTTTATACACATAACACAGAGCATATATACAGTATACACATTACAAAGCATATACACAGTATACACATAACACAGAGCATGAATACAGTATACACATTACAAAGCATATACACAGTATACACATAACACAGAGCATGAATACAGTATACACAAAACACAGCATACATATAGTATACACATACATAGAGCATACACACAGTATACACATAACACTGCATATACAGAGTATACACATAACACAGAGCATGCATATAGTAAAAACATCCATAGAGCATACACACAGTATACACATAACACAGAGCAGACATACAGTATACATGTAACACAGAGCATATACATAACTTGCACAGAACATTCACACAGTGTACACAAAGCATTGAGCATACAAACAGTATACACGCAGCTGGAATACAGACACAAAACATCTCATTATAAAAGTTAGCAATAAATATTATCACAGAACAATTACAGTCGTTACCTCTTTAAGTTCATTTGCTAATTAGCTCCAAGTTACTCTTAAGTAATTGTCAGCATCCCAGATAAAATACCACATAAATTGTATCAAATCTACTTTAAAAAGACATTAATTATCCCAGAGTCCTACTAATAAGCCATTTAATTGTTATACAATAAGTTCTGATTTCTATATGAAACTCTTATAGTCTATACAATAGCAACTAATTATCAGCAACACTTGGAACATGTATTACAGCTGTAATGCTGAATACAAAGAGTCTTATTCTGGTTCACTCTCAGAGGCAAATTTCTTCTCAAATGGACAAAACCATGTGCACTGTAGGTGGGGCAGATGTAACGTGCAGAGAGAGTTAGATTTGGGTGAGTTAGTTTGTTTCTGTGCAGGAAAAATACTGACTGCTTTATTTTTACACTGCAATACAGTTGTCTCACTTTGAAGAAAAACCCCACCCAAATCTATCTCTCTCTGGACATGTTACATCTGCCCCACCTGCAGTGCACATGGGATGTTATTCTGGTTGGTGCGTAAATTTCCGAATTATTTCGGAGCGGTCCGCATGCCACGCTGTGCGGACATCGTACGAAGAAACGCCTACCGGTCCTCCGCATTCGGACGGACTGACACTTTAAGAAGAGGGCGTGTTTACGGACGACATCCAAACCATGCGTGTGCGGTGGACACACACATATTCTGCACGGTCTTACCGCGTCAGAACGGACGGGAACCTGCCAGTACGCACCGATACGATGTATTTTCGCAAAACTCACCACTATTATCTGACACTATTACATTACACGTGACATGTATATTTATATTAGTGATAGGAAGTTCTGTCCATTGCTTGCAGTGTAAATGTGTTTTAAAAATGCAGCATATATTTGTGTGTTTAGTAATGGTCCATTCAAACTGCAATGGTTCCAATTGAAGCAATGACAAGAGTGTAATTAATGAGTAATGAGTAAAGGAGTGGATTGTATTGTGTTCAGCTGACATTGATTGAGGTGCGCCCGTACTGATTGGGCGTTCCGAATGCCTAGCGCATGACCGAGTGATGTCCGCAAAGCAATACTTGCTTATGAAGACCGCATGTTTCCTGCCTTTTTGTTCGTGTGCAGTCGGTGTGCTGTCCGAATGCACGCGTGCCAGAATAAATGCACTCCCTCGTGTACGCCCATGTTTACGCCCAGTTTAGCCCACTTTAAAACTACGCCCCTGTGTACTTCCGAATGATGCCCATAATACGCCCATATCTCCCAAGTGAATGCGGTGCACATTTCTGTACGGTGTTAGTGCGAACAAGTACGGAGACCATGCGTGGCACATGCGCATAGCGTTGCCCACGCATGCACAGACGGCTAAAAAACGCCATCCGAAAGAGTGCGCGAAAGTATGCATCGACCAGAATAGGGCCCTATGTCTGACACTGCTCTAGGCTGCCAATCCATGTTGATAAAAGTCAGTCAGGGTGGATGCCCCGTCATGAAGCTCCTGAACCTTTGCCTGCCCTTGGCCTGGGACTTTACACCAAGAGACAGACTTCTGCAGCAGAGGAGGAGGGCAGAAGGGTTGTGACATCACGAGGCGCGGAGGAAATGCCGTGTCACAGTGAGTATGAGCCTTCCATTGCGCCGCCCTCACATGCTAAGTTGACATTTGATCCATCGGCGCTGGAGATGAGGGTCCGTGTAGTTGATGCAAGAAGAGCTGTGGACGCTGCAGTATGCTGTAGCAGCCAGGAAGAAAAAAAATCCTGTGTACAGCACTAGACATCTGCAGATGCTGTGGGCCTATATTTGAGGTTTATTTGCAACTAATTGTATGCTGATTTTTAAATAAATAAGTTAAAATTTACTTTTTTTATTATTTAATGTAGCATATTTTAACACTTTTCATGCATATTTTAAGTATTTTTCATGCATATTTCAAGCTTTTTATGTTGCATATAATCCTGTCTCTAGTTATCACCTTCAATTTTATCTCATCTCCATGCTTAATACATCTGCCCCCATATTCTGCCTAAGTGCCTCTACTTCATGCACAAATCACACAGAGCGGCAAAGGTGTCAGCCATTATCTGGGGTGGCTCCAGAGGAGGGGCTGAAGCACAGTTCAAATTTCAAATAGGAGAGGCACACCAACTGCCATTGCAAACTGACTCTCTGGCAGTTGGTGGATCTCCCATATTTGAATTTTCAGCCCCACCTCTGGAGCCGCCAATGGTCATTATTATTTTTCTCTAGAGATGACTAGTGAGCATAGACTGGCAAAAGATAGAATACAGTATGTGCATCCCTGGAAAGGGGCATGGCCTCAGAAAACAGGGGCGTGGCTCCACTGGTTTATGCCTGCGATTGTGAGCCTCCCGCTTCTGTAACTAACATGGCCAGCCCTCTGTGAGTTCTAATATTAAAATAAATAAACCAAAGACAGTAGGGGGGGGGGGGGGGGTGCCACAGTATTTGTATTGGTCAGTAATGGTCACCTATTGGATATAGATACAATACCAAATCTTGATTGAGAGCGATTACTTGCGCTATGCCAAATACAGGTTTATGACAATTAGACCCGAACGCTGTTTACCTAAAATCGTTAGCAAAGTCACCTCTGATCACGATGAAATTTACGCCATTATAGAACGCCATGGTAACGCTAGTGCTGATGGGTAATTAGAATGGAATGGTTATGTGGCATTAGTAGGCTTAGCAGATGGTGGCAATGCCAGCTGTGCTTGCTAACAGCTAAACTCCTAATTCTGTCCTCGGCAATCCCGCGTCTCCTTGTCGGGCGCGGAGGAAAGAATTACAGGATACATTACAGATAAACGACTTGTCTAAAGAGACAGTCAATGGATCAACTGCAAATGGTTGACATTTAAAAGGTCAAAAGGTCATAGTGAAAATTGTCAACACGAAATGACGATGGTCAGCACTTTCTTCTGGTATCCTTTTGCATTTTGCATGTAACCTCAGGTGTGGATCAAAGGGTTGACCCCAAAAATGAACAGTCAATTGGTCAATTCCATAAGATGGACAAAAGGTCGACAGGAAAAGGGTCAACACGTGAAAAGGTCATCATGGGCCCCCAAGAAATGCATATCTCGCTTCAATTGCCCAGCTTGCGATGCATTCATTAAAATTACTATTCCCAATTGTAGTCAACTTGGGTAGGAAAAATTTACCGAAGGTGCTCGCAGCCTGTAGATTATGTGCATGTGCCGATCAGGTGGCAGCAGCGGTGTAGCTACGTTTTGGGCGCCCCCCCGCCGTTAGGGGGGCGCCCGCCCATTCAAACCCCCCCAATCCCCCGCAGCTTTACCTTTCGCGCTGGTCCCGGCGGCTCCGTTCTTCTGCTGAGGACCACCACAAAATGGCCGCCCCAATACAGCCGACAGTTTCAGAGAACTGTGTGCTATATGGGGGCGGCCATTTTGTGGTGGTCCTCAGCAGAAGAACGGAGCCGCCGGGACCAGCGAAATAGGTAAGCCTGCGGGGGATTGGGGGGAGGTGTAACTATAGCACCGCAGCCCCCGGCGCCCCCATATGCACAGCGCCCCCCCCGCGGTGGCGGGGGCTGCGGTGCTATAGTTACGCCAGTGGTGGCAGAGGAGCCGATATCAGACCTGTGCGAATAGGCCCCTACAGTACGTAAGAATAGGCCCCTTAAATTGATGCGAGCACAACCACCTGCTAACCTAAATAGTCCCACCTCCCACCTATTACACCCATTCGTGCTTTTATTCCATGTGTCACTCGGAATGCCGCATCCAAAATACCCGTAGCGGAAAAACGCATACTTCCCAACAGTCCCGAAAACCGCAGGAATGTCCCGGTTTTCGGGGACATTCCCGCGTCCATCCCGCCTCCGGCAGTGTCTCCCGTGAAGGGGGGGGGGGCTGTTGGGAGTCCCCCCTGTCTGCTGCTGAGCAGCAGTGAATAAACTCTGTGCGCACAGCGTCTATTCCTGCAGCCAGGGGGCTGGGGGCATGGCTAGAGGCTCACAGAGCCTCTGGGTCATGCCCCCATAGCGGCAAAATGGGGCGTGGCCTCTCAGGAGAGCCACGAGTATCGGCCACGCCCCTTTAATTAGGCACCCCCCCCAACATTTTTCGGGCACACCGTAAATATCCAGCATAATGCAAACATGAGTGCAGATTATAAATATACAGTACGTCGTCTGATGAAACCACACCTTCTGCCACCAACTGCCATTCCAAACTGATGCACTGGCAGTTGGTGCTTCTCCCCGATTTGAATTTTGAATTGTGCTGCAGCCCCCCTGGAGCTGCCATTGGAGTGGAGTCCAGTGCTCAATATAGCCGTTATGTAGAGTTATACCCCTCTCAGACATACGCCAAAAACTGGAGATTTTACAGGTGGTTGCACACCGGGTCCTTCTTATGCCTGAAATAGACTGACCCAGTTTGACAGTTCGAGTTCGGCGACCCTGCAACCAACCTGGTTTATTCAAAGGACTTGCAACCGGGGTCAGTGCCCTGGCTTGTGTGTGAAAAGGTATCGGTGGGGACAGTAAGGGCCTTATTTTGGTTCATTCTTTCTGACAAAATCCTTCTTAGATGGGCAAAACCATGTGCACTGCAGGTGGGGCAGGTGTTACTTGTGCAGAGAGAATTAGATTTGGGTGGGGTTTTACTTCAAAGTGAGATCTATATTGCAGTGTAAAAATAAAGCAGTCAGTATTTTCCCTGCACAGAAACAAAATTACTCACCCAAATCTAATTCTCTCTGCACATGTTACATCTGCCCCCCCTGCAGTGCACATGGGTTTGCCCATCTAAGAAGGATTTTGTCAGAAAGAATGAACCAAAATAAGGCCCTAAATCTTGGAGGTGACATCATGCAATAAATAATATTTCTTCCAGATTCCAATCCTCAATGGTTGGTCTCTGGGTTACCAGTTATTGCCCAATTTCAGTAACCGGCAATGATGGTAAAAAATAAAATAAAAAAAATACTGCTCAATGCAGCTGGGTCCCAAGAATTGGGCAAATGCTGGAATATCAGGGGCCTACAGCTGTGTGCCGGGTGAATCTGTCAGGATGATAGAACATTGGTCTTCATCAGAAATATAAATGTATCCTAGTCTGCGACTGAACGCAGCACTATGTTTACCAAAGCTTCCTTTATTAGTTTATGCCAAATATTTTTCTCTATCAATCAATTCATTTAGAACAAATTGAACCAATCAGAAAGTTAGATGGAGAGTTCAGAAGGAACGTGACTTCTGTATGAGATGAGTCAGGCGGATGTCTCTGATCGCTGGGTCGTGCGGCTAAAAGGAAAAGTAATGTCTGTGATCAGCGGCAAATGGAAAGAAACCCTAAAACTACACCAAATAGATATGTAAATACATTCACATGATTTATATCCTATATTACAGCTTCTTATAAAGAATTTGTTATTTCCGATATGTTTCTGTCTGTCCACCAGTCTGTGTTGTTCTTGAAACTTAGTGGTTTATTTACTAAGATGGGAGTTCTATGAGATGTTTCCCATAGCAACCAATCAGATTCTGCTTCTGGTTTACTTAGCACCTTCTAGAAGATACTAGATATAATCTGATTGGTTGCCCATAGCAACAGGCCATCTTTAATAGAACTTCCATCTTATTAAATAAACCCCTTACTTTCCTCTTAGTTATAGACTAATTGGACGGGATGCACTAAGAATGGCATCTGCCACGCGATACACCCCCCCCCCCCCCCACTCAATGGGTACCTACCGGCATTAATAACGCTGGTAGGTACCTAGGTTTGCAAATGCCAGGTCTCCCGATAAGAGTGACCATGTGATAGGAAGACTTCCGATTATACAAACTCAGGAGTCTGCGCGCATCACAGGAAATGCTGGGAGGGATCCGATTGGGTACAAAATCCACATGCTTCTATTGCGTAATGTCATCTGAAGATGGCATTAACCAACTGGTCCAAGATCCATAATGTATCGCATTCCAGGGGTTAGTACATATGGAAATGAAACCAAAACTCTGAAAATGGGGGCGTGTTGGCCCCATTGTCAGTCTCCTATGTCAGCGATTATGTACCTCAGTTTACACCAGTTCAGCGATGTGTCCGCAGAACTACGGTAACTCACCTACAGTATACGAGTACATGTCTGTGCGTCATGTAGACGCTTCCCACTGCATTCCCAGAACATTTATAAGAACTGGTTTCTACTGTATGTTGGTACTGTTGGCACTGCAGGACACCTGAATGCCAACATGAAGGCATAGGTGTCCGTGGGTGTGGACTATTCATTACCACCCCGCCCCCTGTCACACCAGAGTTGCAGCCATTCAAAAAATGCACATGGCCTAACTGAAAGGGGGTGTGGCCTCACAGGGACTCTGTTTTGTAAATGTGGGGTCGTGCCTAACATCGTAAGAGATGACAGGGGGTCTTCAGTGCCGGCACTTTGGTGACACCCCTTTTGAGAGTGACAACCAGGTGTGGGCCGCATCCTCCGCACCTGTCTAGTGACACCGCTGCATAAAGGTTTTTTTTTTCCTAATAAATAATACAGCCTAACCTGGTAAATAACAAAAAAACTGTATGACGGAATTCTGACCGCCATCATTACCCACCTCGCAACTTTTTGGTGACAACGTTCTGACCGAATACCTATCTTTGCTATCATATGCACATTCACCATTGCCGTAATATCAAGGGGGAGGGGCAGACCATAAATAGTCAGATCTAAAGGCCCCCATACGCTATGCAATTTGGGCCCGATTTCACCAGATTCCGGTGGATCAGGCCAAGAAATCGGGTGAAATCGGCCCAAATAGAATGTGTCTGATGTACGATGCGATCCAAGCGTGGTCCCGTGCGCGTTGGATTGGAGCTGGAGATCACACCTGCTGCACGGAAGATCTACGGGTCAGAACCTGCTTCCGGCAGCAAGGAACCGGGATCGAATGTGATACATCGCAAGCAGAGGTACCGAATGCAACACTGCTGCCCGGGGGCCCCAGGCGGCTCAAGGGGAATTGGATGTGAAGGGGCATAATGTATAGCGGCCTTAAGCCCAGAAGTAACAGCCATGTCTAATATAAAATAGTGCGGGCACATCGCTGACCCCACAGCCTACCTCCAGCCCTGAATCAGGCCCATTATATAGAGGAATGCAGTAAAAAGACAATAAATAATCACAGTTTTTACGCATACATAACAAATTAGTAGCATACAGCGAAAAACAATTCCAATGAATCTGTGCAGAAGATAAATCAGGTTATTGCCATAGAAAGTCCTTGTGGACTAATTACTGTAGTTGGTATAGGAAGAAGCGGCCATATGTTGTTTCCTAATAGCGCTGTCATGTTGCCAAATCAGGGAAGTTACAATATGTCGCTGATTATGTTGAGTTATAAAGTAACATTGCTTCAGATGAAATACATAGTTCCACTGTCTGCAGGCCCACCATCAGGAATTTTGGGGCCCAGGACTCCAGGCTCTGATTGGCTGCCGGTAAGCAAGCTCTGATTGGCTCAAAAAATGGTGCAACATTTTAATTGGCCGCCGGCATCCTGGGTTGAAAAAGCCTGCGCTCCAGGACCCCCCCAGATGGAGACAGGTCCCCCCAAGGCAGCAGTGATCCGGGCAGCGGGGATCCGTGCAGCATTGGGGAGGCAGCGGGGTCCCTGTAGCGGATGGGCAGTAAGCGGCGGCGTCCCTGCGGGGGATGGGAACTAGTAGCGCTACTAGTTCCCATATGCCACAGGGACCCCGCCGTTGACTTCCCATCTGCCACAGGGACCCCACTGCTGATTTCCCATTCCCCTCAGGGACGTCCTGCCTGCCCCGTGCTGCCTGACCCCGCTGCCTGCCACTGACCTGCCACAGCAGCTGCTGGTGTGGGGGCCCTGGATGTCTGGGGGCCCCAGGGTGATTGCCCGTAGATAAACCGGCACTGGCCAACAGTCTCATCAACCTTCTGAGTAGATCTTTTGTCACAGGGCTTTGCATCAGAAAGATTAAAGTGGTCCAGGATTTTCATTGGAGGAAAAAGCAGGGGAGGCGGAGCTAGCCATCCTGGTCAGTCACAGATGAAATGTTCCTGACCAGGATGACATTAAATAATCGTTAGAAAATGTGCAGATTGGTGTTATGTCTAATGGGTGGTAAAACAGTAGATTTCTTTGGGGAGGTGGGACACATACTCTGCACTAATTTGTTTTTCAGATTAGGTGCTCGTCTGAAAATAACATTGGGTTCCTGTGGTATTTCTGATCCTATTATCGGATCCTTTTTTGAGGAGACCCCAGTGTTTTTTCAGTATCTTTTTAATTTCATAGTGCTGAGATGAGAAATTGGTCGTAAAAGCGCATTTGAAACGATCCGTTTGATCTGTTTGATCAATATTTGTTTTCTTTTTTAGAAGGTCTTCTCTTTTAAGAAGTTCTACATCTGCAATAGTCCGTTGTAGTTTATTCTTGTCGTAGCCACTGTTAGAAAAACTTTCACTCATTTCTCCTGCTTGCTCTAGATATATAGCAGGGTCTGTGCAATTATGTCTAAAAAAGAAAACAAATATTGATCAAACAGATCAAACGGATCGTTTCAAATGGGCTTTTACGACCAATTTCTCATCCCAGCACTATGAAATTAAAAAGATACTGAAAAAACACTGGGGTCTCCTCAAAAAGGATCCGATAATAGGATCAGAAATACCACAGGAACCCAATGTTATTTTCAGACGAGCACCTAATCTGAAAAACAAATTAGTGCAGAGTATGTGTCCCACCTCCCCAAAGAAATCTACTGTTTTATCTAAAGGTTTTTTTAGATGTGGGGATTGCTTGGGATGCAAAAACACTAAAAACACTTTTGGGATAAAAATTGAAATGATTGTTATTAATGGGAAACCTTTCAAAATCAAAGATTTTTTAACCTGCCACACATCCAATGTTATTTATGCCATTGAGTGTACCTGCTCTAAATTTTATATTGGAAGGACAACTCGGCCTTTTAAAGTGAGATTAGGAGAACACCTGCGTAATATACGCAAAGGTGTAGAGACACATGCACTTGCAATGCACTTTAAAACTTGCCACCAATGTGACCCAAAAGAAATAAAAAATGTCTATGTGCTCCAAAAAGTTATTCCAAGTGCAAGAGGTGGCGATTTCACCAAAAAATTTGCTAAATGTGAAATGTCTCTGATTTTTAACTACAAAACTCTTATGCCGAGCAGTCTTAACAAGGACTTCGAAACTAAATGGTTTTTATAGATTCTTAAAGTAGATGTTATTTTGAAATGTATTTATTGTATTTTTATCTTGTCACTGATATATTTTTATTGTTTCCTATTTTTATATTGATGGCACGATCGCACTTTATACATTGAAGACATTGAGACGCTTGTAAAGTGACAGCTCCATCATTAAGGGATATTATAAGAGGCGGGACTCCCATTCACGCTATCCTGACGTCGCTCCCCGTCCGGGAGTAAACCAAAGAAACCGGAAGTCCGGGGACGCGAGATGGAACGCATGTGGCACGCAAACGTCACTTCCGGCGGGCGCTAACCAGAAAGTGTACAGCGTGTTCAAGGAATGAATCACCCGCAGCTGTTCCTCTGTTTGCTTAACGCAAAAAAAACGTCCTGGAATGGGAGTTTAGGATGACAGCATCCCATCAATGTATATAGGGTTTTAGATGATAGAGAAATCTGTGTCTGGAATTAGGCCTGTTTGTTAGAACCCCCGGAAGGGGGATAAATACTGCCCATAGTACACCAGTTCCACATGCCCTGAGGAAGATACTTTGGTATCGAAACCGGTCGGCGGCTTGTGGATACGGAGGAGCTTACCAGGATACTTGGATCCCAATATTCAGCATCCAGGGACGCCTGTTGAGTATAACACCATGCTTGTTTTGTCTGCAAAATTCCATTGTGGACATTAATATAGGGTGAGAGTCCTGAGATCCTACCTCTGAATATGTTTTACTGCACTTTTTTGTTTAATAAAACGTTATTGCACCAAGAATTTCTTTCCTCTCTTTTTACCCCTCCGAGTGTCTACCATCACATTCAGAGGAAGAGGTGACCTGCTTGGGATACAGCCCCCATATTACCAAAACGCTTGAGTCTACGATATCAGTAGACAAAAAATTCTGGTACGGGTCAAATTCTTCAAAATCAATCCTGGTGTATAGTCACGAATTTTAAATAGTATTGCACTATTTTTTGTTCTTTGTTTTCTGTTTTGGGGTCCACACATATCCTAAACGAAAATTGAGAGAATTCATCTTGGACTAAGCGCTTTGGGACAATTCAGAAACGTTTTTTTGGTATTGCTAGGAAGATCAGCCTAGCAGCCGCATTTAGAATGGATTGCAGTGGTGAGACTCTGTTCTTGGGAAGACCAGTGAGGAGACTATTGCAATAATCAATGCGGGATATAATGAGTGCATGGATAAGAGATTTGGTAGTGTCTTGTGTGAGATACGGTCGTATTTTGAATATGTTTTTCAGATGCATGTAACATGATTTGGAAACTGATTGAACATGGGAAACCAAGAACAGTTCAGAGTTGAGAATGACCCCTAAGCAACGAGTTTGTGGGATAGGGTGGATTGTCGAATTCTGGTTATGGAGATCTCGGCTTGGCCGGTGGGAATAAAAGTAATTCCATTTTGGAAATATTGAGTTTGAGGTGGTGAGAAGACATCCAGGAAGAGATGGCAGAGGGGCATTCAGAGACTCGGCCAAGACCACTGGTGACAACTCTGGGGTTGATAGATTTGAGTATCGTCCGCATATAAGTGATACTGAAATCCGAAAGAGCTGATTAGTTTCCCAAGAGATGAGGTATAGATTGAAAGGGCTGTGGACCAGATTCTCTAAGCTTCAAAAGTGATAAAATGGAGAGTGATAAAAAGCCAGCCAATCAGCTCCTACCTTCCATGTCACAGGCTGTGTTTGAAAAATGTCAGACAGGAACTGATTGGCTGGCTGTTTATCACTCTCCATTTTATCACTTTTGAATCTTAGAGAATCTGGCCCAGTATCATTAAGTCCTAGGGAGTGCAGTGTTTGTATGAGAAGATGGCGCTGAGCCATCCGCCACCCTGCACCAGAATGGGAAGTGCACATGTTGTTATGCTAACGCATCCCATCCTCTGCAGTGGATGTCTCACTCACCAGATTGCCATCTGCCAGAAACCTGCGTGGCAACGCTGAGTGCGGCCTCATCTGTAGTTCCAAATTATTGGGAATCCCCAGTCTTTTTTCCCTTGTATTTTTGGAACCAGAGCCCAGTGCTGGTTTCCTAAATACAGGGGATCCCTATTATCCCCCCCCCCCCAACCCCCTCATAATTGGGGAACCAGGACCAGCCGAATGAGCCCGGGTGGGGGGGACCCTACGCCATTTTTTTTAATTAGAACTAAAATCTGCACATTCACGTTACGAAAAAATAACAAGTGGTTTCTAACTTTGTCTAAAAATTCGCACCCTATTATATTCCCCCCCCCCCCCCTCCTGTAGAATGAAAGAAAGGATATACTGGATATTAATGTCAAATAAATCTAATCCACACCCACCGTACTGTTATTACAGGTGTTATATGTGATATTAGCAATGCAACAAAGTGATAAATAATCTGTTTTTTTTTACATCAAAAAGTTTATTTACCGCACACGGAACAGATCCAGCCTTGTGTTCTGTGTTCCCAGACAGGTCTCCAGTGTTTAGAGAAGATGAGAACTACTAATATTATCTGAGCTTCAAAAGACATCACATTTAGCAGAAAGCAAATATTCATTTGCACTTCAAAATACAAAGTAGAGGATTTGGCAGCCAGAGTGTAGCTGGCAAATGACATCGCCAAAAATGTTGATGCAACAGCTTCAGCTGCACCATATGCACACAGGAAATAAGGATGAGCAAACAATGAAACCGGAGCGTTTCTGGGTAACATTACCTCTCCTGCCGGTACTTGGATATGAGGTGTCGCTGAACGGTTTTCTTTTATTGAAAATTAAACCATTTTTTTAGTGGGGGGATACAGAAGCAAAAGAGGGGAGAGGAACATGGGAGAGAGGGTGAAGTTAGATTCTTAAAGCGAACAAATAATTCTAAAGTATAAACAATGTTAATAGATAAATCCACAGGTACCAATTAATTTAACGATGAGGAGAAAACAGTGAATTATACAAATTATGCAAATAGACTAGCGGGTGGAAAGTAAAGTATCAAGTTAGGTTATTACATAGCGTTGACAGACAGTAACTATAGCACCGCAGCCCCCGCCACCGCGGGGGGTGGGGGGGGGGGGGCGCTGTGCATGCGGTGCAATAGTTAAACCCCCCCTCAATCCCCCGCAGACTTACCTATCGCGCTGGTCCCGGCGGCTCCGTTCTTCTGCTGAGGACCACCACAAAATGGCCGCCCCCATATAGCACACAGTTCTCTGAAACTGTCTGCTGTATGGGGGCGGCCATTTTCTGGTGGTCCACAGCAGAAGAACGGAGCCGCCGGGACCAGCGCGATAGGTAAGGCTGTGGGGGATTGAGGGGGGGTTTGCATGGGCGGCGGGGCGGCGGGGTAGGGGTGCTTGGCGAGGCGGCGACGGGGGGGGCGCGCCCCCCCCTAATGGTGGGTGGGCGCCCAAATCGTAGCTACGCCACTGTTGACAGAAATAGATGATCTTTTGTTGATACTGAATTGGAGGGGTGTGGTACAGGGGTCCGACACTCGGGATCCCAACAGTCATTAGCCCGACGTCGGGATCCCGACTGGCCGGACCCAGACAGCAGGGTGAGCGCAACTAAGCCCCTTGCGGGCTCGCTGCGCTCGCCACGCTGCAGGCACGGTGTCTCGCTACGCGAGACACCTATTCTATTCTCCTCTCACGATGGAAATTAGTAGGAGGCCGTCGGGAACCCGGCTGTTGGTGTTTTGACAGTCGGGATCCCGACATCGGGTAAATGCCTGTCGGGATCCTGACTGTCGGGACCCCGTCCGGCACCCGAATTGGAGAGGGTGGCATTGAGAAGCTTTAGGGAAATATTGTGAGCCCTCTCCATCAGTTACAAACGGGTGCCAGAGGACCAATGTACGAATTTGGAGGTAGCCGTATACTCAGGGGGTCAGTAACCCTGGGCCGCCCTCTATCTAGGGGCCCCCTGTGGTTATCATTTTTTAAACAGAATAATATATAAATATAATTTAAAAAAAAAATTCCGTTAGCTAAATGTTTTGTGCATGGCAGTGGGGTAGTGCTGCAGCTTCACCTATCTGCCAATGTGACAATGAATAATGGTGCTGAGCATCGGGAGTCAAGTCACGCTGACTGCACAAGTGTGCAGTGTATTACTGGGAGTTGACTAAGTCCCATGAGACTTTTCACAAGAGGTCAGAGGCTGAGAGGATTGTGCTGAGCTCTGCTTAGTGGAGCCCATCATATGCTTCTCAGGCCCATGGAGGACAACAGCAGCAGCGGCCTCGTCATGGGAAGGTTTTTAATCAGAGGCAGCACTGAGCCTGTCTGGGCTTCTACAGAGTAAGGTACAGAGGGACAAACACAGGCTTTTCATGATATATTTAATTTATATATGCTTATAATACCCCCCCCCCTTTAGTTACCCATTGACTAAGTTATACTGCCTTTACTCTGTGTTTTGACAGTGTAATATTCTCCTGTACAGTTTGCGGCCAGTAATGACAAGTGGGAGGGGACCCTGTCCAAAGTGACCTGGGTCCCCCGAAGGATTAATCCGGCCCTGATATCGAGGGAGGAGTAGATTGTTTCCAGCTCCGGCTAGAGCTGCACGGGCCGCAATAAAAATATGTCCTAATACATAACGTTTTGGGACAAGACATTGTCTGGGATTATATTTAACAGTGCTGCTGATTTACTTCAAAAACTTTCATAGTGTCTGCAGGGATATTTATACCCATGTACCGAATCGATAAGTTCTGCCAATTCTAGGAGAATCTAGAATATAATATTGATATATAACCTAAAAGGTTAATTGGGAGAGCATCCATCTGTGCGGTGCTCAGTTTATAATAGGACGCTGTGCTAAACGTATCTAGGATTGAATTAAGGTGGGGTAAGGTCCAGACAGGGTCTGAAAAAGAAAGAAGGACATCATCAGCAAATAAACTCAGTTTATGTGTGGAGGGACCAACCTTTACTCCGAGGAATGTAGGGTCATCAGTACGAGGTTCAATAGGCAATACAAAGATTAATGTACCATAAGAAATAGAGAATTAGTTTGATAGAAAAGTGTTGCTGAACGCTCGGGCCGTGGGTGAACTATACAATACAAAACATAGACAATATTATTTGATCATTAAAACCAAATCTAGAGAGGAATTCATGCATATACTCCCAATTTAAGGCCCTTATTCTGGTTGAAGCGGTAACGGCCGCTTGCGGCCGTTCCGCCGATGTTTTCGGTCTGCGCATGTGCAGAGGCTACTCTGCGCATGTGCAGCCGAAATCGCCGTACACGTATTTTGTCCGCCGCAAAGGGGGTGGATAGGGGCGTGAGGGGCTACGAAGCCTCATTTGCATATGCATACGCCCCGCGTTTCATGGGCGTTCCCATGCAAACGCGGGGCGTACGCATGCTAATGAGGCTATGACGCGTGGGTACAGGGCGGGCATCTGACATCGCCGGATGTCAGCTGCCCGCCCCCATACAAGATTTCACACGGACAAGTGTCCGTGTGGTCTTGTGTTGCGGGACCTGGTGGAGCGTGCGGCCCTGCATTCGATGTTCGGCGACCATCGAATGCAGGGGCTGCTCCCACCATGGAGGAGGCGTATCCCCGTCCACAATCATGCGGATCGCCACATGGCCGCGTACGGACGGCCGTGGCGATCCGTATGGAAGGCGGGGATTCGTCTGGTGCGGTCGGAGCCGCATATGCGGCTCCGGCCGCACCGATCAGAATAAGGGCCTAAAAGATCAAACGCCTTCTCCGCATCTAAAGATGCAAGCAGAAGACCCTAATCCCTCGCTAAATAGTCAATCAAGTTACGCATGCTAATGAGGCTATGACGCGTGGGTACAGGGCGGGCATCTGACATCGCCGGATGTCAGCTGCCCGCCCCCATACAAGATTTCACACGGACAAGTGTCCGTGTGGTCTTGTGTTGCGGGACCTGGTGGAGCGTGCGGCCCTGCATTCGATGTTCGGCGACCATCGAATGCAGGGGCTGCTCCCACCATGGAGGAGGCGTATCCCCGTCCACAATCATGCGGATCGCCACATGGCCGCGTACGGACGGCCGTGGCGATCCGTATGGAAGGCGGGGATTCGTCTGGTGCGGTCGGAGCCGCATATGCGGCTCCGGCCGCACCGATCAGAATAAGGGCCTAAAAGATCAAACGCCTTCTCCGCATCTAAAGATGCAAGCAGAAGACCCTAATCCCTCGCTAAATAGTCAATCAAGTTAGACACTGGACAGGTGTTGTCAGATGATTGCCCTCCAGGAACGAACCCAGTCTGGTCCGAGTCTATAAGAGGTAAAAAAAGGCATTAATCCATAAGGCAATAAGTTTGGCAAATAACTCAATGTGCCTGTTTTAGTAGCGCTACAGTATCGGCCTGTAGTTTTGGAAGTTCGTCGGGACTTTTCCCGGTTTAGGTAAAGTTGCATCAAACAAGGCGTTGGAGCTTCCTGGAACGTTACGTAGAACTTATTGATGAAGCCGTCAGGCTTTACCCCGGAGCAGAGACTTAATTGCATTGTCAACCTCAAGACGGGTCCAGGGGGCATTCAAGACATCTAATTGATCTGTAAGCAGGGAAGGTAAATGTATTCCAACTAAAAAGGAGGAAATATAGTTTTTTGGGGGTTGAGGGATGTCAGGGTCCTGAGAACTTATACAGATGAGAGTAATAGTTAGCGTTAGATGGAGAGTGAATGAGTTTAATTCTCCTTTTGGCGGGCTAGCATTGTACCTGATTCCCTAATATATACAATTTTTTATACAATCTACAGTATTTAGTGACAATTGTGTCTGTGTCATCAACAGTTCCTGCAATTGGCCACTTGTTTCCCAAAGCTACTTCCTGAAAACTGTAGAAGGGGAATTTTGGTTTCTACATTCCTAATCTGCAAGTTTATGTTCCAATCTGCTTGTTGTTATACAGTATATACCGTTTCTTTAGGGTTGCAGCAGCTTGGACAGCGGCACCATGGGTAACCGCCTTAAACTCACACCAATGATTTAATACGGATGTGTCTCAAGGAGAATTATCACTCTATAAGAGTCAATGCTGTCAGAAATAAGTTTGTTGGACATTGAGGGGTGAATTTATGAAGCTTGGAGAAGTGTTATCTATCCCCATAAAGAACGTTATGAGCAAGGTGATAATGGTTCAGCCAATGAGCTCTTACCTGTCAATTTACATATTGTAGCTGAGTGGCTGAACCATTATCACCTTGCTCATAACGTTCTTTATGGGGATAGATAACACTTCTCCAAGCTTCATAAATTCACCCCTGAGTCTGATAAGAGATGAGGAAAGCCAGCAAGGTCTAGGAGGCATGTTGTGTTGTGTCTAGTGTCATGACTATGAGTTTTGTGAACCCGGCGTGAGTGAAGACTGTGCGAGAGGGTGGAAATAGGCGAAAGAGACAGAGCAATCCCTGATACCCGAATCCAGTGGCGTAACTATAAATTTTGCTCCCCCCTGCCAAAAAGTTTGTGCCTTCCCCCCCCTCCAGGCTCCTCTCCAGCGTGTTTTCCCAGCGTGTTTCCCCAGCGTGTGATGACGTCACACACATAAGGGAGAAGCTGAAGCAGGATAGAGGAAGAGAGACCAGCAGACACTGCTGCTTCCCTTGGCTCCGACACATCCCAGGCCACCCTAGCACGCCCATCTGCCCGCCCATCCTGTACACAGTAGCCAACGGCCGGCTCTGTGTACAGTCAATTGAATCAGTGGGAGAATTTGTCATCTCTGCCATGGCCATCTCTGCCATGGCCCCACACCCGCTGCGGCTGACTCGCCTCCAGTGCTCAGTCAGTGGGCAGCAGCAGGCAGCAGCATGTCAGTGTGTCGAGCGGGTGCCGGCGCCCACACAGACCCTGCTGCTTGCTCCCCCAAGCGGCAGCTGGGACTGACTTACAGTAGCTATGCCACTGCCCGAATCAAACCTGGGCTTGAGCAGAGAGAGCCGTATCCTGACCACTGGATCAGCAGGGAGTTGGTTTTGGAAGCAGAATGATGAATGTATAGTTGTATGACTGGATTGTAGAGGTTATTAGTGGTCTATGGATGAGACAAGATATGAATAGGACTGTACCGGGCTGGATGCTGGAAACAACTGAACCGGGCTGGATGCTGGGCATGAACATGACTGGACTGGCTGGATACAAGATACGACTGGAGGCTGGAATGATTCACCAGGAGACTGGACCGGACTTGAAGGAAGATAATGACTGGATGCCGGAAGGATTTACCAGAAGTACTGGAACGGGTGTCAGGAGGTGCACTGGTGCTGGGAGGGAGCTAAGGGGTTACAGCTGTCAGAACACTGGACTACAGTCTTTCAGGTGTCTAATTAGGGAAAGCTGACCATAGTTTCACACACACACACACACACACACACACACACACACACACACACACACACACACACAGTGATTGCAGCCTAGGGGCAGGCTGAATGAATCCAGGCAGAACACACTGAAAGACCATGTAGAAACCGGGGAACAGAACACTCAGGTTCGGGACACATAAGGTGCCCATACACGCACCTATTTTGTGTGCTGAGCGTTTTGAACTTCAAGCTGCCATGCGATTTTGACACTTGAAGTGGATGCGATGCAATGCGATTTCAGCCTCTTTTTTTTTTTTTCTTTTAAGTTATTAGTTACTAATGGGCATCGCTTTGCATGTACTCCCAAACTGATGCGATGCGATGCAATGAAGCACAAAAAGTACTGCCTGCAGATACTTTTTGTGCTTTACAATATTGTACCCGCGAGGACACGCATCGCATCGCATCACATCCCCGCAGGTAGACTTAGTAGGCGATTTAAGCCGATGCGATGCGTTTTGAACTTTAAAAGTACAAAATGCATGCGATAATCGCAGCGTGTATGGGCACCTTCAGACTGTTTGCTGAATGTTTTTCATTAAATTGTTAGTAAGTTGTAAAACACATAGGGGTAAATTTACAAAAATTAGCACATGGGATCAGTGACCTTTAGATTATTGACTTCATTCTTAAAAGGGATGGGATGTACAAGGGATAGGTCATGTATAAAAAGTTATAAAACCACAGCTGTGGGTGGAAATGTGCATAGTGTCTAGGTAGACAATCATAACGTCAACACCAAAATGTTGACATGAAAAAATGTCAACATTGACAAAAGTTCGACACAATTAAAAGCTGGACATGAGGTAGACACATGAAAAGGTAATAATGAGTTTTTTTTATGTTTTTTGTGTCAATGTCGACACCTGTCAACATGGACCCCCAATTAATGCAGCGCATACCATCACATGGCTGGTTTCACTTGCCATTCTCTACCGTTTCCCATGTAAACGAGCCTGAGTCTGGACGGGGACTGGACGGGGCCGGGCGAGCTGCTCTCACCTGGCCCAGCGGCAGGACAGGTGAGTGCAGCAGGTGGGTACGGGAGGTGGCGAGAGGGTGCGGGCAGTGGTGGACAGGAGGACGGCGCTGTGTAAGCTGCTACTGCTCACCCAGTGCCGTCCTGCCTGCCTCAATCCGGCATCTTTTCATGATGGATTGAGATTGCCAGAAACATGGCCAAAACCAGCAGGTGGATTTGCTTCTATTTGTCACGATCCGAGTACTGAAGCAAGCTCTCTTACCGGCTAAGTGTCTGTGTAGGATGAGCTTGCGGTTCAGATTCAGATGCAGCCTGCGTCCTGTGTGCTGTGCCGCTGTTCAGCAGTCATCTCCCGGTTCTCTCAGTGCAGCGTCTCGCTCACGCTGAGTGACAGTGTCCAGTGTCCAGTGCCCGGCAATCCTCCGGTCCGCCGCCATTGCTCCCGGCCACAAGCATGGTGGATACAAACAAGCTTTCCCGCCTTAGCCTGACATGGGGGCTGCCATGATCCTTCCAGTCACTTGTCAATCTGAACCAATCCTGTGCAGTCTAAGCTCCCTGTCATACATACCCGGCCAATCCTGGCCTTCCAGTGGGTATAAGTATGCTGGGAGCCCACAGACTGATGCTAGTGCTTCATGTGTCTTTTGCCAATTGTTTCCTGTTGGTGCAGTTGTCTCTTTCTCTCTGCTGCAGTGTGATTGCTCCAGGTATTCCAGCTCCTGAGACCGTCCAGGTATTCCTTCTCCTGAGACCGTCCAGGTATTCCAGCTCCTGAGACCGTCCAGGTATTCCAGCTCCTGAGACCGTCCAGGTATTCCAGCTCCTGAGACCGTCCAGGTATTCCAGCTCCTGAGACCTTCCAGGTATTCCAGCTCCTGAGACCGTCCAGGTGTTCCAGCTCCTGAGACCATCCAGGTGTTCCAGCTCCTGTGATCCGGTATCCAGTCTAGGACTCACCCCAGCAGTTCCAAGCCTAGCTCCTGAGTATTTGATGTTCCGCCACCGTTCCTGAGTATTCGATGTTCCACCATCGTTCCTGAGTGTTCGATGTTCCACCATCGTTCCTGAGAATTCGATGTTCCACCATCGTTCCTGAGTATCCGATATTCCTGTCATAGAACCCGCGCATTCCCACGCATTCGATGTTCCAGCCATCGTTCCACTACTCATCGTCCCCACCAGATGTCTTTGTCTCTGCGACCCCTGGTGTGACACCATTCCGTCAATACACCTGGTTTTCGGCAGGGTGGAGCATTTCAACCTGCCGGAAAAAAACAGCTAACACGGAATTAGATCTGAACCCCTTCCGATCTATTCATGTGGAAAACTGACGTCTTTTCAGCAAAATGGCAGTTTCGACATGCACTGAATACACCCCAAAGCTGCAATTAGAGACACGCCACATATCATTACAAATAATGTTACACTGTTTGTGTATGAAACACTGCATCAGAACATTTTTTATCAGATCATTTTTTTCTGCATATAAAATCACGATTACATACAGTAAATAGGCATGCTATATATCATTTTAATCAGCAAAAGCTGCTTGTGTGTCTTATCCCAAAGTATATAACCTGCATTTAATGTAAAAAAAAAATGACAAATGACATGAGATTTTTTGACAACTCAAAGTACATTTTGAAGTTTTATTTTTAGAAATAATTTTGAAAAGGTTTATTTATTGCCAATGTAGTGTTCATTCTAGCAACTGCTATCTTTGAAAACCCATGCAGTTCCTCTTCCCTGCCTGGGGTGTCGCTGTCTGCTGTGGTGTTTCTAGTACAGTGTGATCGGTATATCAGCATTGATATGCAAACCAGACCTGTGCTAAAAGCACAACAGCAGACAGCGACACCCCAGGCTGGGAAGAGGAACTGCATGGGGTTTCAAAGATAGCGGGTGCTAGAATGAACACTACCAATGTGTTGTCATTTTGTACTTAGAAGTTAATTTAAACATTGCCGATTGTAACTCACCCTAACAATCCTGCTCAAATTATATCTGACAAGATTTGTGTCTGAGTTACAAACTTAGCTCCCATTACATTGTCCGAGTTCTATTTTAACATGGGCCAAATAACTGGACAAAAAATTGGCTTTAAGAAATGTCTTTTTTTGCGTAAAAATCTGGCATTTCACAAAATCAGACTAAAATCAACTCCCGTTACATTTGGCCCAAGGGGGGAGGCAGACGCACATGGAGGTGTTGATCTGGGGCACACCTGGGTACACATACAATATTGGAGACATACAGTAGGTGAGAGAGGCAGCAGGTTAGGAATGACGTGCTCACGGACGCTGCTGCAGTCTCTTCATGTACAGTGGATGCAGTATGATTTGATAAAGCAGAAAGCTTTTAAATGTCAGTCTGATAAATAAGCCAGGGTCACCTGCTGTATCTCAGACGGATGTTCTGCAGGACGACATCTGACTCACAGACTTAGGATAAAATAAGACACAACAACAAGAAAAGATGGGAAAGTGTCAGCTCTGTCTGCAACACGCAGCGCTGCCAGACAACCCAGTACAGCGCTCTCCATTGTACTACAGGGACCGCTGAGGCCTCTTCTCCAATTCCCATTACTATTAAATACGGAACACTTGGTCGGAGTCCCATATCAGTCACAGATCTGTAATGCACTCACACCAACCAATGCGTAGGCTGCTAATGTGCAAGAATATACGAATGCTTCCGACAGCCGGAGATGTATTCTGACACCCACCGACTCACAAGTCTTAGCGTCTGCGTCAAAGATGCGACATTCACTGCAGGTCATCGCATTGTCGCAGTACAGACTAACCAGCATGGCTGCAAGTAGTCAGTCGCCATAGCGATTTCTACTGCGCTATCTCAGTAGCAGGCTGAGACAGTCTACGGAAATAGCCACAGTGCACCTGCCTGTGAGCTGGTTTTAGGTTTACTGCACCAATTATAGAAAGTTTACTAATCACACTAAAACTAGTCTAATAGTGCTTGAAGCAGCACTTTTGAAATATCCATCCAAAAATGGGCACATCCTCCTCTAGCAGCTTCCTCAATACCTGTCTTCAGCGAGTTGGTGGCCATTTTGAGTGGGATATTTTTAGTGGGGACAGGTGCGACAGGACCACGCATCATACCTGCCTACCCGCTTGTAATGGGAGGTCCCCCTCCTGGCCCCCCAGGAAGGTGGGTAAGTCTCCCGCATCACCCCAACACACCTCTTCCCCACTGAATAAAATTTAGAATTTTGCGGGTCCGCGGGGAGGAGGTGGGGCTAAAATGACGCAAATCACATAATTTTGCATAATTTTAGCCACGCCCCCAATCCATGGATTGTCACTGCTGGGGGTGGGGCTTGGTGACAACAGTCACGTCCCACCCCTGACACATAGTCCCTTTCACTCCTCTCCGGGCATCTCCTGGATGCCCGGAGAGGCATCTTACAACCCAGAGACAGGTGCCTCCATTACCTCTGAGCAGTGGCGGATTATCCACGATGGGTGGCAGGGGCAGTTGCCCTGGGGCCCCCACACATCTGGGGCCGCCACACCACTGCTGCGGTGGAGGGTGGGTGGCAGGCAGTGGGGTCTGGCAGTGTGGGGTTGGGTAGCAGGGTCTGTGGCGCTCAGGGGGTCCCTGCGGTGGGTGTAAAGTCAGCGGCAGGGTCCCTGCAGCAGATAGGAACTAGAAGCACTACTAGTTCCCATCTGCTGCAGGGACCCCCTGCCCGCCAGTGCTGCCCGCCAGTGCTACACGGACCCCGCTGCCCGAATCCCCGCTCTGCCCAGGCATGGGGTGGGGGGAGGATAATGCGTCTGTCCGGGGGGGGGTTGATGCCTTTCGGGGGGGGGGGGGGGTTGGTGGAGGATGATGCCTCCATCCGGGAAGGGGGGCCCACAGACCTTTTTTTGTCCAGGACCCAGTGAACCATCCGGTGATGTCAGCTGCCCAACCCCCGGCATGTCCGTCACGGCCGTATTAACATGAGAGCGCCCGGTGTTCTCACAGGAACGCCCATGAAACGCTGGGCGTACCCATATGCTAATGGCCAAGCCCTCCGCCACCCCCGGCCCACACAGTTTTCTTGCCTTGAGCACACGAACCCAGCACATGCGCAAACATCGGAACCTGTGCAAACGCACGCGGGCCCGCGAACGGACCTGAATAAGGTTCTTTTTCCCACCGTTTATTGCAGCATTCGCCAGAGAGTTAAGTATAGTTGGGATAACGGTGGTTAGGTAGACCCTATTAAGGTCGACATGCATTGCGTCGACCACTGAAGGTCAACAGGCCTTTGGTAGTCATCTGAAATATGTTGACATGACTAAATACAACAGGTTCGGAGGTCCACACAAGCATTAGGTCGACAGTGGGAAGGTAGACAGATAAAGGTCGACGTGAGTTTTTCACGTCTGTTTTTTTGAGCCGACATGTGCCGACGGATGGTATTTCATGCCCTGCCATCCACTACGTTGTGGTGGCAGAATATAATAGTTCCGCCAGGGGACGCGGAACACTTAGACAGTGCCAGTACAGGTGTCGACGTAAGGCCTGTCGACCTTTAGTGGTCGACCCAATGCAAGTCGATTCAATGACTCATATCCATACAGTCTATTGGCTCAAGGTATACAGCGTGGACGCACTCCCTGCACCGATTTTAGGTACAGTACATTCATTATGTTCTCCTGTCACCTGTGCAAAAGCATTTAGGGGGTTATTCTGGTTCACTCCTTCTGACGTATTCCTTCTTAGATGGACAAAACCATGTGCACTGCAGGGGGGCAGATGGGTACTTGTTTCCTAGCACGGCGCCCATCTCGTTGATTGTATGCCTTAAGTTTAAAACACTTAAGGCATACAATCAATGCGATGGACCCGATTTTCTGTCAATCACCAGCTAATTTGCCGGTGAAAGAGAAAATCGCGTTGATCGCGTCCATCGCGGCCCCTAATAAGGGGCCGCGATGCGACCGACGCGATCAACGCGATTTTCCCATAGGAAACAATGTTAAATTATTTTTAAAGTGAAAATCGGATTGATCGCGGCGGTCGCGGGCCATTATAATGGCCCGCGATGCGATCAACGAGATCAACCCGATTTTACAATGTGAAATGGGCCAATATAGCCCATTTCACATTAAATATGGTTAAAAGTATGTTTAATGCCCCCCCCCCCATTGTTAACGCCACCCCACTATTGACGCCAACCCGAAGCGTGGCGAGCGCAGTGAGCCCGTGAGGGGTGGCGGTGTGCGTCCTCCGACCTTTTCATACCCGCACTATCCACGTCGGCGTGGAGTTGATTTTCTAAAGTGTGGCAAGCGCAGCGAGCCCGAAGCGTGGCGAGGGGACGCGGATACCTGTGAAGCCACGCTTCGGGCTCGGTGGCTCGCTGATCTCGCCACACTATATAAATAAGCTCCATGCCGACGTGGATACTAGGGGTATGAAAAGGTCGGAGGACGCGTACCGCCGCCCCTCGCTAGCTCGCTGCGCTCGCCACGCTTCGGGTTGGCGTCAGTAGTGGGGTGGCGTTAACAATGGGGGGGTGGGGCATTTCAAACATGAGGGGGGTTTGGTATTAAAATGGGGGGTTTTGGGGCTTTTTACATTGATTCCAATGTAAAAATCGGGTCGATCGCGTCGATCGCATCGCATGCGATTTGGTTGGCATGCGATGCACGCGATTTTTCCGACCCGATGGATACAATCAAAATCGGTGGCGCCGTGCTAGGAAACAAGTTCCGGCAGATGTAACATGTGCAGAGAGAATTAGATTTGGGTGAGTTATTTTGTTTCTGTGCAGGGTAAATACTGGCTGCTTTATTTTTACACTGCAATATAGATCTCACTTTGAAGTAAAACCTTACCCAAATCTAACTCTCTCTGCACATGTTACATCTGCCCCACCTGCAGTGCACATGGTTTTGTCCATCTAAGAAGGAATTTGCCAGAAGGAGTGAACCAGAATAACCCCCTTATAGTTCTAACAATTACTGTATATGGAATAAGAGGTAGCAATGTTCCCCTTCTCACAGCAGACAGCCCATCGAGATAAATGTCCCCAGCCAAGTGGGCTAAATTGGAGAGTGGCGTGTGGATCTGATCCCAAATCTGTTTCACAGTTGAGGAGTTTCTTGGAAGTGCGGAAGAGACGTTTAGTGTGAGCGGAATAATCAGGGGAAAGTGGCGGCTGGAAACACGTCGGAGCTCAGCGCGGTGGCCGAGTCCATCACTTTCTGCACAGTATAAATATTTCTGGTGACTGGAAACTCATTTTCTTACATTTCGATTCATAGATCGGCAGCCGGGAGATGAAGTGTTTTCCTGCAGTAATGTCAGTGTCATTCGGGGGCAGAACACGCAGGGACTCGGCCCAGCAGGACAGGAACATTACAGTATTGAACACATTTTATGTTTTAAAGAAACAAAGGGCGAGATGTAATAGGGTGAGATTTTTATACTTTTGAGAGTTTTAATAAAAAAAAAAAAAGCCAGAGCAATGGGACGTTGCCCCTTAATGCCCCACATGCTGGGACTTGTGGTTCACCAAGTCCATGCATGCGGTGCAGGCTTGCTGGAACTTGTACTTCCACAACATTATATAAAAGTTTATATCTATTGTTAACCATTTAACTATCAGCCTGGTGCCCACCACCCAGGGGCTCCGGGGACAGCCCCAGGCTTAAGTTCTGGCAGGGTTAACTCTGGAGGGGGGGGGGACCTTTATTGGGGGGGGGGGGGTCCACACTCTTGGCTGGGGGAACATGTATAATGTTTTCCCCGGCTGTGGAATTACCCTGTTGGATATTTGGGCCAGAGCTGGTTGTCAAAAAAATGGGGGATCCCTACTCATTTTGTCCCTCATATTTTAGGAACCAGGACCGGCCCTTGAGCCTGGTGCTGGTTTTAGAAATCCTTTGGATCCCCCTATGATTTGTGTCCCCTGAATATCTAAAATCAGGATGGGTTCTTTGAGCCCATGGCTGGCTATGCTCGGGAAGGGGGACCCCACGCCGGTTTTTTTTTTCACTGGTCTGTGCATGTTTCTGTCAAATTCGCCAGTCAGAACCTGGTTTATTTGTTTTGTGATTTTTGGTAGCGATTTTTAACCGCAATTTGAATCCTACTACATGTGAGAATTACTCAAAACAGGCGACTCCGGACTTTTTTTTGACTAAAAATATCAATAGTCGAAAAATCTCATTCTATTACATCTCGCCCTATGTTACTAATATGATTTTATAAAAAAAACAGAAAAAAAAATTAAGAAAAATTTATTTTGAAACGCTGGTACCAATATCGCTAGTCTGAACATCACGACTGTGGCAACTTCACAATTTTGGTGCCAGCTGGTGCCACAAGATGAAAATGATGTCATGAAATGACGCTAATCGCTCTACGTGGAGTAATGTGAATGTTATAACAAAATGTATTATTTCTTTGCTCATGTCCGTTGATGTTGATCCAGATCGATCGGCGGATATACTTTATGTAGATTGGTGAATGTCCTTGAAGACAGTGCAGCATTGTAGAATACATTATAACGCTCTAGAGCTATTATCTACAATATGATGTATAATCACTATATTATTAATAATAACCAATCCTTTATTACCATGGAAGTCTTGTAGGGCTGGGCTGGGTATACTGGCAGATCACCGTTACCCCAGCGACCACTTGTGTCCAATAAACGGCGATACACAATGTATTATATACGACGTCCTGGCTTCATCGCTCAGCAATTTAATCTCCTTGAATGAACTCAGATTGATTAATCTTCCGTTGACAACCGTAAAAGATGAATCGCTTTGTTAGGTGACGGCGGGCAGGAGACGCAGGGGTGACTGCAGGGGGTTTATATGTTTCTGTATGTTTATGGTTTTTACATTTTTATTCTGCACTACTGAGATGGGAATTCTATTTCACATGAGATGTTGCTATTGGCAACCAATTACAATCTAATTCTTATTTATTTAGAACCTTCTAGATGTAATAGACAGTATCTGATTGGTTGCCAATAGAACTCCCATCTTAGTAAATTTAAGTGCATTTAATCACACAGGAGGTTACCCAGGGCAACGCCTACTTAGTGCTTTGAATCCGAGATGGTGCGCCTCTATAGCTGTCCAATAGTTTACCCATACCTGTACACACCTGGGTATGAGTCATGGGTAAGGCAATGTCTAGGCTGACAGTAAAACGGGCGACACCAAAACGTCGACATTTAAAAGGCCAACATTAACATAAGGCATACCTCCCAAATTCTTGACTAGGGAAATAGGGACACTTGCGCAGAGGAGCCACGTGCCCAAAGAGGGGACATGACCGATGTTAATGAGGGCGTGGCGTATGCAAATGAGCCCTGTTTTTCACCTTCTGCAATACTGAACAAATGCTGTGCGTCTATTCACTTCAGGCTGGGGGGACTCCCAACTGCACTCCCCCATACCCCCCCCCCCCCCCCCCGCCGCGGGACACTGCCGGCCCCAGGTGGGAAAACCAGGGACGGTCCCGCGAAAAACGGGACAGTTGGGTGATATTATCTGGTCGGCATTGATAAAAGTTCAACACGGAAATCGTTGACACATCAAAAGGTCGACATTTTTCACAGTTTCTGTCAGTGTCATCACCTGAACACTTGCCAGTGGTAGAGCGGCTAGCATTGGCAAACCTGGCATGTAATATTTCTATACTGTGGTATATAGTGACCAGCAGACATCAGCGTTGACATTTACAGCAATAACGTGTTGCGTGACCATCAGAGAACCACCGACACACAATGGCGGACAGCGCGGTGTGCAGCTGACAGCGGGCATAGCTGACAGGCATAGACGTGTGCAGCACATTTTATTAGGGGGTGCACTGTCAAAGCGGTATGCCTAACACCACCTACTGTATTAGGCATGTCTAACACCGCCATTGGATCTGTCTAACACCGCCAATCAGGCGTGTACTCTATACAATATAAAACGTCTCTCAGCCACACCATTATATCCGGCCTATTTCCGTTTTAATCTTCTAATTACTCTGTGTAACAGTACATGCAAATAAAGTCAAAATCATATCTGGATGACACAGGTATGTAGTGATATGACAATGGTGTAATACAATGAATAATGCAAAACACACATAATTGATTGATGGGCGCTTGTTTTAATGGAATACAGGTCTAAAAAGCAAAAGTCTTTGGTAAAAGGTATTGCTGGTTTCACTAGCAGCAATAAGTGTGGGGGTGGGGGCACAGCATTAGGGGGTATCTGTGCACCCTTACCACTCAATGTGCGCACGCCTATGCTGACAGGCATTATCAGGATGTCTCCTGCAGGCTCGCTGACAGGATGACCCTGGTGCTCTCTGTCTACTGATAGTTTATAGCTAAATATCACTCTCCCAGCACTATGAAGCGGTATTGATCCAGCCATTGTTAAGCTGCCTTTTAATCAGATATGTTGTTGTAAATCGCACTATCATTCTATCCTGTAAATCCTTTAATAGCTCTACTCCGGAGTCCGCCCTATACATGTGTAATGTACACAGAGACCAGCACCTGACATGTCCCCATTACAGCATTAACCATTGAAGCAGGTTAGCTCCGGCATAAGTCGTATCTCTCCGCGCTCAGGTTCATGGGGATGAAACCGCTGTTATCATATTAACACAATTACATTCATGTATAATAAACCACTGAGCATGTATTACTGAGGAGATATAGCACATGCACATTGCAATATACACAGGGGGACAATAAGAGCAGCCTGACGATTAGTCAGGTGGAAACCACAGCGCAGGGGCTTATCTTGTTGTAGGATGTGACATTGGCTGGAGCCACTAGGTCCGGAGTGTCAAAGTCAAATTCATCGGGGGCCGCATCAGCAGTTTGGTCGCCCTCAAAGGGCCGGTTGTATCTGTAGGTCCCCCTGTATAATTATAATGCCATGACACCACAGGCTGCTCCCCCTGTATAATATAAAATGAATGCCATGACACCACAGGCTGCTCCCCCTGTATAATAATAATGCCATGACACCACAGACTGCTCCCCCTGTATAATATAATAAAAGTAATGCCATGACACATAAATGATTATACAGGAGGAGCAGCCTGTGGTGTCATGGCATTATTATTATTATACACGGGGACACCTCAGGAAACAGCAGATATATATATATTTTTTTATTGTGTGTGATCCTCATCCTCACTTACTGTTTCTCCGTCTGTCCTGCAGCTGCTGCGGCTTCCAGCTTTTCTTCACTGCTTGCTGCGGCCACACTGTCCCCGACTCCCGGTCCAACTTCCCTGCCTGCTCCTACTTCTCTACAGACGCATAGGTGGGCGGCGACATCATCATGACGTCCCCACCCAGTGTCTGTCACTGCCGGGCATCAGAGGGAACAGGCGGCCGGGCCCTCCTCCACGTAGCCGTGGAGGCAGGCGGCCATGTTTCTGTAGCCGCATACATATGTGCCTACAGGAACATGGCCGCCGACAGTGGAGGAACAGGTAAGGCGGCCACGGTGGGGTGGGTGAGAGGAGGTGGCCTAGGCAGGAGCTGGGACGCACTGCCCTGCGTGCTATCTCCTCGCGCGGGCCACATGACTAGGTCTGGCGGGCCGGATTTGGCCCGCGGGCCTTGTGTTTGACACCCGTGCACTAGGTGGTGCTGTGGTGGTGATGGGCCACTCTCCTGCCAAAGATGGGGGGGGGGGGGGGAGTGAAGGGGGATTATATGTTATCCAGGGCCAGTTGCAATCTATTGTAATCTAAATTATACCTGCCCTTCTAGGAGGTATGAGGTAGAGATAACCGCCGGGGCAGAAGATTTGGATTCATCGCCGTGGTTTGGATTTGGCTTTGTCAAGTGGTGGTGAAAAGCTTTCGATTTGGATTAAATAAAAAATTGGTCAAAAAAACGCCCAAATTGTGTAATTTTTGTGTTTGGTGGTGCGGCGGGCGGCATTTACCTGTTCGCTGGGAAGCAATAACACAATGTCTACCAAATAGGTGTGAATCCGACCCTAACTGTGGACAGGGTTACGTTTTGTTATGGCAGCCGACACCTGCCTCTGCTATTACCATCGGTAGAGTAAACATTTCATCATCCTAAACTTCTGGAAATCCTTAGGGCAGGTCGGGCTGAGTCCCGAGTCAGCCTTTCTGGGCCACGTGCAATATACGCAGCTAAATTATTAATACGTCTAGAGTCGGTGCGCTTTGTAGCGCTACGCCGTAGCTGCGGAGAATGTGTCTGTGCTGGAAATAAAACTGTTTAAACAGGAAACTGCTGCGCAACACAGGACACAAATTATTCATAACACAACGTTGCAGGCGTAATGCGGCGCTAGCTGCTTGCATACCCCCAGACAGTCCTCTCCTGCCTGATGCTGATGAGATTGGGCACATGAATATGGAGCATTATATAACGGTCCCTTCATGACGAGCTTGGACAGGATAATTATTGTTATTACCATCAAGTGTCAAAACACCTGGTGGAGCTGCACAACTGAAATTATAATACATGGCTTACAGTAACAATGGAAAGCAATGTGAGTAATTAAAGAAATGTTTTCCTTGTAAACTATAAGGGCCTGATTCAGTTGGGTTCACTAAGCAGTGTACATCTGCTGGTTAGCGAGACAGTAAATGCCGGACGCCGGGCAAGCGAATGCCCCCCCCCCCCCCCGCGCGAATGTCCCCACTGGCATGTGAATGTATGTGTATGCTTACGGACATTTATCTATCTTGGCTGTAGATGGCCGAAAATAGGGCGGGCGCTTAAGTCATGTGTTGTCAGCCGCCCGTATTGTGCAGGCTTTGCAAGCCTGTGTTTGCATGTGGACGCCCAGCATTTTTCTGGGTGCACCCTGCGCTTGGCGTCCCCATGTGACAGCCCCCTGCCTGCCCACTACCCACCCCACTGTGTACGAACGTCTCTGCAACTAAGAATCATAATAATTCTTAGAATGTAGTCTCTCACCAGCAGGGCCCTCTCTCCTCATGTGTTTTTCTTAGAATATATATATATACAGTATCTGCCACCCTGGTAAATGCTTCAGTGTCCTGTCCCCTAATGTAACTATCCTTATTTACCATGTACTTGTCTTAAATTGCATTGTTCTTTAATTCCTTAATTTTGTTTGTATTGTCAGGCACTGCGGAACCGTTGTGGCGCCATATAAATAAACCACATTTACAGTATATCTCAGAATACACCATTGCAGAACACACACGGCAATGTAATCCTTCTAGCACACCACAACCACTGTCTCCATCTCAGGAAGATGCTCATGGCGCCCCTCCCAACCCCCCCCCCCCCCTACAGGCCATGACCGGGAAGGACTCTGCACTTACAATTGCTACTGTGTCATTAGTTACTCATTGCATAGTAGTGCTGGCATTGTCACTCTCGTGTCACTAGATAAAATGTTCCAGTATATCTGCCATAGTTCCCTGTTATCCTTGGCATTCCTTTGTGTTTGGATGACAACTTCTCAATTCAATAGCAGAGATGGAATTTGCTTTTTCCTACAGAATAGTGACATCATAGATGACATCATGAAATGACCTTCAATGCCTCTGTCAGGATTCAGGGTCTCGTTATAGTAGGGGATGAAGGGAGATATCATTATCAAGGTTTTGAAACGTCTATGATAAGAAGCCGCTGAAAATCCAATAACCCTGATAATTATCCCATTGAGATTCCACTATGAGAAGCATGTTTACTATCTCTTCCTCTCTCTTTCTCTCTCCCTCTTTCCTTTCTTCCTTCTCTCTCTCTTTCTCTCTCTCTCTCCTTCTCTCACTCTTTCTCTCTCCTTCTCTCTCTCCCTCTCTCTCTCTCTCCTTCTCTCACTCTTTCTCTCTCCTTCTCTCTCTCCCTCTCTTACTCTCTCCTTCTCTCTCTCCCTCTCTCCCTCTATCTCCCTCTCTCTCGCTCTCTCTCCCTCTCTCTATCCCTCTCTTTCCTTTGTTCCCTCTCTCTCCTCTCTCTCTCTCTCTCTCTTTCCTTTCTTCCTTCTCTCTCTCTCTCTTTCTTCCCTCTCTCTCTCTTTCCTTTCTACCTTCTCTCCTTCCCTCTCCCTCTCTCTCTCTCTCTCTCTCCTGTTATCAGTGTGATTTGCTGTAGCTGACAAGAGATAGAAATAGCAGGCAGCACATGATCATACAGGGTCTTCTCTTCTGCGCTGGTGTGCAGTCATCCATAACTTGCTGCTGCTTGTAGAGAGCTGTGACTTAGGGTGAGAATTTTTGTTAGTAATCATTCTTTAGTTTAATTGGAGTATCTGGTGTCCATAACGATTTGGCTAATGCATAAAGGTATGGAACTCAGCACATCCAATAAATATAGGCAGTTCCATTCAGACTCTCACATGCCGCATTATGAGCCATCTGTTATACGTTGCACACAATCCCAGGAACGCATACGATCCCGTCCTGTGCAAATTCTGAGAAAAGCGATAATATTTTCAGAAAGGCAATATACAGTAATAACTGTAATTGGCCGGCGCTATGGAAAGCCGGATCCGTACGTGTCTGACCCACGTTCTCAGTGCACTGGGAAATATTTTCTGCTCTTCTTTTCCTAGAAAAAAAATCCTTTTGGAAATTGTTAGCTATTTATGCTTTTTTTAACATACAAAATATAATTAAAGGTATGGTAAGGGACAGGGTGAGGGTGCATGGACAGGTATGATAGGAGACAGGGTGAGTGTGCATGGACAGGTATGGTAAGGGACAGGGTGAGGGTGCATGGACAGGTATGGTAGGGGACAGGGTGAGGGTGCGTGGACAGGTATGGTAAGGGACAGGGTGAGGGTGCGTGGACAGGTATGGTAAGGGACAGGGTGAGGGTGCATGGACAGGTATGGTAGGGGACAGGGTGAGGGTGCATGGACAGGTATGGTAAGGGACAGGGTGAGGGTGCATGGACAAGTATGGTAAGGGACAGGGTGAGGGTACGTGGACAGGTATGGTAAGGGACAGGGTGAGGGTGCATGGACAGGTATGGTAAGGGACAGGGTGAGGGTGCATGGACAGGTATGGTAGGGGACAGGGTGAGGGTGCATGGACAGGTATGGTAAGGGACAGGGTGAGGGTGCATGGACAGGTATGGTAGGGGACAGGGTGAGGGTGCGTGGACAGGTATGGTAAGGGACAGGGTGAGGGTGCGTGGACAGGTATGGTAAGGGACAGGGTGAGGGTGCATGGACAGGTATGGTAAGGGACAGGGTGAGGGTGCGTGGACAGGTATGGTAAGGGACAGGGTGAGGGTGCGTGGACAGGTATAGTAGGGGACAGGGTGAGGGTGCATGGACAGGTATGGTAAGGGACAGGGTGAGGGTGCATGGACAGGTATGGTAAGGGGCAGGGCGACTGTGCATAAACAGGTATAGTAGGGGACAGGGTGAGGGTGCATGGACAGGTATAGTAGGGGACAGGGTGAGTGTGCATGGACAGGTATGGTAAGGGACAGGGTGAGGGTGCATGGACAGGTATGGTAAGGGACAGGGTGAGGGTGCATGGACAGGTATGGTAAGGGACAGGGCGACTGTGCATAAACAGGTATGGTAGGGGACAGGGTGAGGGTGCATGGACAGGTATGATAAGGGACAGGGTGAGTGTGCATGGACAGGTATGATAAGGGACAGGGTGAGTGTGCATGGACAGGTATGGTAAGGGACAGGGTGAGGGTGCATGGACAGGTATGGTAGGGGACAGGGTGAGTGTGCGTGGACAGGTATGGTAGGGGACAGGGTGAGGGTGCATGGACAGGTATGGTAGGGGACAGGGTGAGGGTGCATGAACAGGTATGATAAGGGACAGGGTGAGTGTGCATGGACAGGTATGATAAGGGACAGGGTGAGTGTGCATGGACAGGTATGGTAAGGGACAGGGTGAGGGTGCATGGACAGGTATGGTAGGGGACAGGGAGACTGTGCATAAACAGGTATGGTAGGGTACAGGGTGAGGGTGCATGGACAGGTATGATAAGGGACAGGGTGAGTGTGCGTGGACAGGTATGGTAAGGGACAGGGCGACTGTGCATAAACAGGTATGGTAGGGGACAGGATGAGTGTGCATTGACAGGTATGGTAAGGGACAGGGCGACTGTGCATAAACAGGTATGGTAGGGGACAGGGTGAGGGTGCATGGACAGGTATGATAAGGGACAGGGTGAGTGTGCATGGACAGGTATGATAAGGGACAGGGTGAGTGTGCATGGACAGGTATGGTAAGGGGGTAAGGGACAGGGTGAGGGTGCATGGACAGGTATGGTAGGGGACAGGGTGAGGGTGCATGGACAGGTATGGTAGGGGACAGGGTGAGGGTGCATGGACAGGTATGGTAGGGGACAGGGTGAGGGTGCATGGACAGGTATGGTAAGGGACAGGGTGAGTGTGCATGGACAGGTATGGTAAGGGACAGGGTGAGGGTGCATGGACAGGTATGGTAGGGGACAGGGTGAGTGTGCATGGACAGGTATGGTAAGGGACAGGGTGAGGGTGCATGGACAGGTATGATAGGAGACAGGGTGAGTGTGCGTGGACAGGTATGGTAGGGGACAGGGTGAGGGTGCATGGACAGGTATGGTAAGGGACAGGGTGAGGGTGCATGGACAGGTATGGTAGGAGACAGGGTGAGGGTGCATGGACAGGTATGGTAAGGGACAGGGTGAGGGTGCGTGGACAGGTATAGTAGGGGACAGGGTGAGTGTGCATGGACAGGTATGGTAAGGGACAGGGTGAGGGTGCATGGACAGGTATGGTAGGGGACAGGGTGAGGGTGCATGGACAGGTATGGTAGGGGACAGGGTGAGGGTGCATGGACAGGTATGGTAGGGGACAGGGTGAGGGTGCATGGACAGGTATGGTAAGGGACAGGGTGAGTGTGCATGGACAGGTATGGTAGGGGACAGGGTGAGGGTGCATGGACAGGTATGGTAGGGGACAGGGTGAGGGTGCATGGACAGGTATGGTAGGGGACAGGGTGAGGGTGCATGGACAGGTATGGTAAGGGACAGGGTGAGGGTGCATGGACAGCTATGGTAAGGGACAGGGTGAGGGTGCATGGACAGGTATGGTAAGGGACAGGGTGAGGGTGCATGGACAGCTATGGTAAGGGACAGGGTGAGGGTGCATGGACAGGTATGGTAAGGGACAGGGTGAGGGTGCATGGACAGGTATGGTAGGGGACAGGGTGAGGGTGCATGGACAGGTATGGTAGGAGACAGGGTGAGGGTGCATGGACAGGTATGGTAAGGGACAGGGTGAGGGTGCATGGACAGGTATGGTAAGGGACAGGGTGATGGTGCATGGACAGGTATGGTAAGGGACAGGGTGAGGGTGCATGGACAGGTATGGTAGGGGACAGGGTGAGGGTGCATGGACAGGTATGGTAGGGGACAGGGTGAGAGTGCATGGACAGGTATGGTAGGGGACAGGGTGAGAGTGCATGGACAGGTATGGTAAGGGACAGGGTGAGGGTGCATGGACAGGTATGGTAAGGGACAGGGTGAGGGTGCATGGACAGGTATGGTAAGGGACAGGGCAACTGTGCATAAACAGGTATGATAGGAGACAGGGTGAGTGTGCGTGGACAGGTATGGTAAGGGACAGGGTGAGGGTGCATGGACAGGTATGGTAAGGGACAGGGTGAGGGTGCATGGACAGGTATGGTAAGGGACAGGGTGAGGGTGCATGGACAGGTATGGTAAGGGACAGGGTGAGGGTGCATGGACAGGTATGGTAGGGGACAGGGTGAGGGTGCATGGACAGGTATGGTAAGAGACAGGGTGAGTGTGCATGGACAGGTATGGTAAGGGACAGGGTGAGGGTGCATGGACAGGTATGGTAAGGGACAGGGTGAGGGTGCATGGACAGGTATGATAGGAGACAGGGTGAGTGTGCGTGGACAGGTATTGTAGGGGACAGGGTGAGTGTGCATGGACGGGTATGGTAGGGGACAGGGTGAGAGTGCATGGACAGGTATGGTAAGGGACAGGGTGAGGGTGCATGGACAGGTATGGTAGGGGACAGGGTGAGGGTGCCTGGACAGTTATGGTAGGGGACAGGATGAGGGTGCATGGACAGTTATGGTAGGGGACAGGATGAGGGTGCATGGACAGGTATGATAAGGGACAGGGTGAGGGTGCATGGACAGGTAAGGTAGGGGGCATGGTGAGTATGTGGACAGGTATGGCAGGGGACAGGGCGAGTGTGCGTAAACAGGTATAGTAGGAAACATGGAGAGTGTGCGTGGACGGGTATAGTAGGGGACAGAGTGAGTGTGCATGGACAGGTATGCTAGGGAACAGGGTGAGGGTGCGTGGACAGCTATGATAGGGTGAGGGTGCATGGACAGGTATGGTAGGGGACAGGGTGAGGGTGTGTGGACAGGTATGGTAGGGGACAGGGTGAGGCAGGGCATGTGTTAGCCCCGCCCCTCTCCGGAGATCAGCAAATCAGGTTATTTAAATGCTGTGGTCAGGGGGGAGGGGGGGGGGGGTAGGTGACCCTGCTATATTCTGTATATTCTCCAAGATGCTGACTTGTCCAGTCCTAATGAGATGAAAGCTGCACTTTCTCCGTGTCCGTCTATGCTACATAGCATCCCCAGGCTGACTTCCGCCATTGATCACCCCCGCATTTGTCATGTTTCTATGAGCACCTCTACAGCACAAAGTGTTTTTCCTCTGCCGGGGGATGTGCCTGACGGATCTGCAGCACCATTCTCAAACATTAAGTTAAATCCCGAACCGCTCTGCCAGAACAGGCCGGGGAGCCGCGGTGCAGAGCTGCAGCGGGATAATGCGGGATCACCGCTGCGCAATTTTGCAGAGCCTGCGACCAGATAGCCACTGCCCAGAGTGAAATCCTTCCCTGTGCGACATTGCGAATGGCTTGCGACAATGTTGTCGATCGTCACATGAAAAGGTCAACATGTATTATGCCAATATGGTGTCAAAAGGTTGACACAAGCAAAATGTCGACAAGCAAAATGTTGGATATGAGTCTTCTTGCTTGGCGCGCTGCACTTTTATATTCCCCCTCCACATCCACTGGGAAGTATGAAGTTCTTTAAAAAAAAATGTGAAAAATTCATGTCGGCCTTTTGCATGTCAACCTTTTGCTTGTGTCTGCCTACTGCCTACCAATAGAGGTAAACCTAATGACTGTCAACCTAAATCTTATCGACCTAACAACCGCATACCAAATAAAGTAACGCAGCACTGTCGGCTTCCCGTCATCGCCCCCTGGTGGCCTTTAGACTGCGTTTGCATGTTTCTGAATGCAACTGCGGTTTTAGTGGTCACGCCTTGCGTGCTACAGAGTGCACACATGCGTAGATTCAGCCTGTCGACCTGAATTAGCCCCAATATCTCTGTCAGTGTCACACTAATATCTGTATCAAAGATAAAAGGAAACCAGAAAGCGACGTCAGCCAGCCAATCAATTCCTACCTGCCATGTCACAGGCTGTTTTAAAAAATGACATTTAGGAGCTGATTGGTTGGTGGTTTCTCACTCTACATTTTACCACTTTTCAAGGCCTAGTGCATCTCGCCATATTAGAGGCTGCATAGTGCAGGGACAGAAGAGGTCACTAATCCGTTGTGGAGACTTTAGGCCGGAGGTAGAAATGAGGTCCTCAAAACGTGCAGCCTGGCACCCCCTTGGGGGGTCCTCACCTCTATGCCCATAGCGGCCGTTCCTCCTGCAGCGCCACCAATGCAATCAGTGCACAACATGAGGGAACACAAAGCAGGCCAAGGGATCTTATATCTCTATGGAAACACATGTTGCTGTATGTACAGTAGAGTCCGAAACAGAAGGAATCAATAGTGCGCAGTGGAGTCTACAGTGTCTGTACAGGTCTCCAGGAACATGGCGCCCATGCTACATCCCCATAGACATCTCTACTGCGACTGCTGAAATCTCCAGGGAAATGGCCGCCCCGTCATTCTCACAGTGATTTCTGTCTGTAGCTCACAGCAATGTGCGACTCCGTAGAATTAAGTATTGTTATATTGGTGTAGTGTGTGCATTGTGGGCCCCCCCTGGACCCAGGAACCCTGCTGCACTGCACACCTGACACCTATTATAGGTATGTTTATGGCCATTCCTCCCTTATTCCAGCTATTGCTCATTTACTTGTATTCGGTTCAAAAATATTAAATGAATGACAAGCCTGAGATTTCGTCTTTGCTGGGAGCATAAGCAGCGGGGATATTATCCTGGCAGCAGGCGACAATACCCAACTTCCTCAGCCTGACATTTTACCAGATTGACATTTACATCGAGTACTTCGTTATCATTTTCCTTTAATAAAACTCTAAATGAAATCCCTATCTGCTAATCAGTGCTGAAGATGTACAGTAAATGGAAGCCATAAGATGCGATGCGTTTATTCAGGATAGCGTCTGGGGACTCTGCATCAGATCAAGTGAAGGCCGTGCGTTATACACTGAGGGGCTGGATACTGGATGTTAATATTTGATGTAGTATAAACGTGGGGCTGCTGCAGGCTCTCGGTACACGTTGCATTCATGTGAGGATTTGACTCGTAGGATGGCGGCACGTTCACTTCATTTTAATAGAACTAGGGGTGAAATGTAATAGGATGAGAGATTCAGAAAGTGAGAGATTTGGTAAGAAAACTCCAGTTTTTTTAAAGCGGCAATCATTTACACTGCAAAACCAAACTGGTGTAAATGATTGGCGCTTTAAAAAACTGGAGATTTCTTACCAAATCTCCTACTTTCTGAATCTCTCATCATTTTCCTCTCTATGTGGACGTATCTGGGTGAGTTATATTTTGGCAATGTTCTTTATGTTGACACTGATGAAGGGTGACATTTTCTAAGAAAAATTAGTGGAACAAATTTGTATTTTCATACGAAAATACGATTTTTTGGGGCGTATTCGTATTTTTGCCATTTACTATGCCAAAAATACGAATTTTCGTATTCCTATTGATGGGACATTCGTATTTGTATTTACAAATACGAATGATTACACCATCGATAGAATGCGACAGAAATCACCATTCAAAAGAATGTTGGTTCCTGTTTTACTAAGCGGCCGTATTGAAAATACGGCCGCTAATTGGCGTAAAATGCCCGCGAATGGCCGTCCAAATACGGCAGGAAAATACACTTTATTTTCCTGTCATATTTGCAGCCTTCAGTGTAAAAAAAAATAAGATTAAAAAAGAAAAAGAAAAAAACAGCTTGGGGTCCCCCCCACAGCCGTAACCAGCACCAGGAAACACGACAAATAGGGGTTCCCTGATTTTTTTAAAACCAGCCCCAGGCTCCAGGTCCGGGGCTGGGTCCCAAAATACGGGGCCAAAATGAATAGTAGTCCCCCATATTTTAAGAACCAGCCCCAGGCCAAACCAGCCAGCAGGGTAATGACCCCCATAGAGGGAGAATAGAACGTGACGAGCGTAGCGAGCCCGCAAGGGGCTTTGTTGCGCTCACCATGCTGTCTGAGTCCGGGCAGTCGGGATCCCAATGTCGGGATCCTGACTGTCGGAACCCTTTACCACACCCTTCACAATCTATCCCTAAGTTGCACCTAGTGCCTAAATTTACCCACTCTCCTCCCCCCAACCTAACACTACCACTCCCAACACTTACATTTAGCATGTCAGCAGTTGGGATTCCAGCACCAGCATCTTCATAGATGTCGGCATTCTGGCGACGGTCTTCTGTCAGTAGTTGCGATTCCGGCGTCAGTATTGTAACGGCCAGCAACCTAGCACCAAACCCTACCCATAACCCTCTTTGTCCCTGCAGAATATCTAAATTTTACATGTCGACATGGTGAGCATGTCGTCATTTTGCAGATGCCGACAGTGGCGGTTTTAACCTATGGGCAGCAGGGCTGCAGCCCCCCAGGTAAAATCCAATACGGCGCATGCACCGAACAACGGGACCATGAATATGCTCACCGTTGCCCCCCTTCTTCCCATAGGTAAGAGCCGCAATTGAATGCCAACATACAGTATTCATTGCCAGCACACCATAATTGTGCTGTCGATGTGGTTATTGCCACTGTATATGTTGACATTATGACTGCATAAAGACGCATCCATTAATCACTAACTTAAGAAAATTGCTAAAAACAGTAAAATCATGTAAATTTTCACAATCCAAAAAATGAAACTTAAGCTGGCCATACATCTACAGATTTATTTTCAGATCTGTCTGGTTGGAACAAAATCCTGGTAATGGATGAGAGCAAATGACAGTTGACCATCTGCTTTGAATTGCTGGAAAACTGCCAAAAACTGTCACTCAGATATTACCAGGTTTTTTTTCCAACCAGCCAGATCTGACAATCGATCTGTAGATGTATGGCCAGTTTAAGATTTAAAATCCAAATTCTGAACTGCAGGACTATCTGAACAGGGTACAGATCAAATCTCTTCAGGAGTTCCGAACTGGTTTTTGTTTAGTTTTGGATCCACAAAACTTGGGTGGGTTTGGATTTCTAGTTGATGATGATGATGACTATCTATGGGCTTCTGTGGTTGTGTATTTATCCTTCTAGATGATGTTATTTAATCCATTAAGGTGGCAGCTATATTTTATGAAGTATGTCTGGACCACTGCATTCATTGCGTACAATGCAATGTGTGTTAAGCATCTGTGCGTGTTTGGGATTTAGGGATGCGAGGTCGGACTTTTAAAAATCACGGATCATCTGAGTTTAGAAGATCCGATTCAGAGATTTTCTTGATCTGGAACTCAGATTTAAAATTTAAAATCGTGATCTTGGGGTTTGGATTTCATGAGTGCACTGCAGTTGTTTTTTTTTTTTTGTACGTCTGCGAATGCCTTCACAACCATGATCACAGGGGGAAAACCATTAGGACTCGCTCACCATTTAATGAATTCTCCCCTGTTCACAAGCGCTAAGTGTCTAGACTCACTCGGCGCTGCGATGGCCGTGGGGAGAAGGAGGCCGCAGCTGACGTCAGCAACCTTCACTCCCAATGGCTGGGGAACACCTGCATTTCCTGGGTCAATCACCCAGTGAGCACCCATCACTGGCTGTGTCCTTACGAACGGCTGGCACATGCACACAGTGTACCATGCGCGGTCGTCCGGTATTTGCTTGTGCTGCAAATTCGCAACAGAACGAGCAAGGCTGAATTGGGCCCCATTATCCGAAGCATGGCCTGCGAAGCGAGCCATACGGGGTACGCTACACCAATCGGGGTGTTGTCACTGACAGAAAAACCTGCATCAAATAATACCTGAATTGTACCATGTTCCCACCCATAGGCTGAGCACAAACAACTTATTGACAGACAATACACATATTGTCGACCTATCATCCGTATCCTGCTCTGACAGCACAGACAGAAAGAAATGAAGTCGCAGTAATGAAACACATATCTCTGTTACCTGACTGTCCCCAGCTGGCGCTGTCCTGTGTGCCGGCTGCGGGAGGGGTAAAGTCCATGCAAGAACATTGTTCTCTGATACTGTATATCATCATCTCATCATTCTCCTCAGGTGGCCGAGAACGCACTGGCCCTGTGCTCAGCCTATGGGTGGGAACATGGTACAATTCAGGTATTATTTGATGCAGGTTTTCCCACCAATGTTGTCATGATATATTATTATAGATAGATAGCTCCAATTAATTCAAATAAACTAAACTATATTTTAATTGTTTCAATGTCAGACATGTAAAACATTATGGGCCTCCATGGGAGTTTTGCAAGTCACCCACCTGCGACTTTATGCAATTTACAAACGTCTTCCCTAGTGTACTGTGTATCCTGCCTCTCTGAGTCTAGCACTGCGGGTGTGTCTGAGTCTGGCTCTGTGAACTTCAGCACTGCGGGTGTCTCTGAGTCTAGCACTGCGGGTGTCTCTGAGTCTGGCTCTGTGAACTTCAGCACTGCGGGTGTCTCTGAGTCTAGCACTGCGGGTGTCTCTGAGTCTGGCTCTGTGAACTTCAGCACTGCGGGTGTCTCTGAGTCTAGCACTGCGGGTGTCTCTTAGTCTGGCTCTGTGAACTTCAGCACTGCGGGTGCCTCTGAGTCTGGCTCTGTGATCAACAGCACTGTGGGTGCCTCTCTGAGTCTGGCTCTGGGAAAATCAGCACTGGGGGTGCATCTGAGTCTGGCTCTGTGACCATCAGCACTGCGGGTGTCTCTGAGTCTGGCTCTGTGACCATCAGCACTCCGGGTGCCTCTCTGAGTCTGGCTCTGGGAACATCAGCACTGCGGGTGCCTCTCTGAGTCTGGCTCTGTGACCATCAGCACTGCGGGTGTCTCTGAGTCTGGCTCTGTGACCATCAGCACTCCGGGTGCCTCTCTGAGTCTGGCTCTGGGAACATCAGCACTGCGGGTGCCTCTCTGAGTCTGGCTTTGGGAACATCAGCTTTGTGGGTGTCTCTCTGAGTCTGGCTCTGGGAACATCAGCACTGCGGGTGCCTCTCTGAGTCTGGCTCTGGGAACATCAGCACTGCGGGTGCCTCTCTGAGTCTGGCTCTGGGAACATCAGCACTGCGGGTGCCTCTCTGAGTCTGGCTCTGTGACCATCAGCACTGCGGGTGTCTCTGAGTCTGGCTCTGTGACCATCAGCACTCTGGGTGCCTCTCTGAGCCTGGCTCTGGGAACATCAGCACTGCGGGTTCCTCTCTGAGTCTGACTCTGTGACCATCAGCACCGCGGGTGCCTCTCTGAGTCTGGCTCTGGGAACATCAGCACTGCGGGTGCCTCTCTGGCTCTGGGAACATCAGCACTGCGGGTGCCTCTGAGTCTGGCTTTGGGAACATCAGCACTGCGGGTGCCTCTCTGGCTCTGGGAACATCAGCACTGCGGGTGCCTTTCTGAGTCTGGCTCTGGGAACATCAGCACTGCGGGTGCCTCTCTAAATCTGGCTCTGGGAACATCAGCACTGCGGGTGCCTCTCTGAGTCTGGCTCTGGGAACATCAGCACTGCGGGTGCCTCTCTGAGTCTGGCTCTGGGAACATCAGCACTGGGGGGGAACATCAGAATAGGCCGTAACTCTGGGAGGTAACTCTGGGATGCGTAACTCTGGGAGGCAATGGATTCATCTGCCACCAGGCTCCTGCTCCCAAAGGGGGCACCTCTGCTTCCTTTCCAACTTGAATCAGTTAATAGAAAGCCGTCGATATCACTTATGTGGCTGACTCCCCCTCCTAACATCAATTTTGCAATTGGTCCTTCTTACAGGAGACAGACACCTTACTGATTGAGCTATTCAGGGGTCACCAATATTTATCTTGCTTCCGGGCAACTGGGACGAACTTACGCCGCTGAGAATAGTAATGTGACTCATGTTACATAGGAATGTAACTCGCTCTCAGATGTGTAATTATTATTGAAATAAATAAATGCTATTTATATACTCTCAGTATTATACAAATGTTGAGGTGCTGCAGCCAAGTGAATTGGAATAATTATTCATTAAGGGCTGTAAAGTAATTAGGGAAGAGAGATAATTAGTGGGGAATGGTTTTTGTTACACTGCTTCGCGGGAGAAGACAATTAATCATTGTGTCGGCAGTTCATAAACATACAGTATGAGAGTAGACGTCATTAGCGATATTGCAGCAGCGCAGAGAGAGTCACGGGTCATTAATAAAGTGGATTACAAATTCCTAACGAAACCTCATTATAAAAGTCGTTCTACATCACAAATGATGTTTTCTCATAGACATCGGTGATACAGCGACGCTTCTGCTGTAATTGAACAGGGAAATGAGAACGTGACAGGAGAATATGACAGTATAATTATACAATCGGACTAAGGTCGGCCAGGGAATGGGTCATTATGTCGACGCAATTTAGGTCGACATGCATTGGGTCGACCACTGAATGTCGACAGGTCTTAGGTAGACCCCTGAATTAGTTAGATGTGGCTAAGTTTACGTCGACTTTGTTCATGTTGACCTTTTGCTTGTGTTGTTCTTTCAATGTCGACCTAGAGTATGTCGGTCATTTTTAGGTGTAAACCTAATAACTGTCACTTTACTATGGGGTCTATGTCATAAGCTTTGGAGAGGGATAAAGCAAATGGAGATAAAGTACCAGCCAGCCCCTAACTGTCATGGCAGTTATGAGCTAATTGTCTGGTACTTTGTCTCTCTTCACTTTATCTCTCACTAAGGCTTGGTATGTAGAGACCACTTAATGTCCCACCCTATAGCTCACTCGGTATCTGGAGTCTTTGGAGAGAGAGAGAGACAGCAGCACATGATCACACACAAGTTCTTCTTATCTGTGCTGGTGTGCACTCATCCATAGCATGCTGCTGCTAGTCAGTGACTTAGGTGGTGATTCAGGTTGGCTCAGTGAGCAGTGAGATTTACTGCTTACCGAGCGCTGAAACGCCACCCACTGGGTGAGCGAACGTCCGCCCCCTGCCACCATGCGAATGTCCGCCCCGGCATGCGAATGGATGTGTACAATGACATATCCATGGGTGAAAAATCATTCGATGGTCGCAGATAAAACACAGTCTGATCTGACTTTTATCTACCCCGGAGATGGCTGAACAGATGTCAGCTGCCTGCCTGGAGCTGAGATCATCCTGTCTGCGTTCCCTGGGGAGCGGCAGCATTTTCCTGGGGACGCCTATAAAATGCTTGGAATTCCCCTGCCCCAGGCCACTCTTTCCCCCTTCCCTCCTTTACTCGTGCGAACACCCAGCGAATGCAATACTTGCAGAAGGCGTTCGCACATGCACAGACCCGCAGCATCGGTCCCCAGACCGAATCTAGCTCAAAGCGAGCCAACCTGAATCACCCCCTTAGGATAAGGCGCTGAGTAAGTGTGGGCGCCAGGGGTCTGCAGGGCTATTGATGTGCTGCACTGCCCTGCCTTACCCCACTGGGTTGCCGCCAGGTGTGTGGCCGGGACCCGCAGATCTACTTGTTTGCGGTCCCGGCTCTCCTGGCTGGCTCCTGATAATGGAAAAAGTAGCTCTCACAAAATGTCCGCCCCCTTACAGCAGACACTTTTTGAGGATTCTACAAATAACATTTAATGCCCCAGGAACATACTTATGTGCTTAGGGATGAATCCTCACAAGGTCAAATTGCATTTGGAATGTATTGCATAAAAAAATCACATTAATTATGTAAACTGTGCTGAGTAAGAAGAAAATAAATATCACAGATAATCTACTGTAAAGCTGCAAACAAGAAACCCTGTATTGCAGACGGCGATGTATAGATTTCAGGCGGTGAAGTTTGATTTGAGGACTCTTGAATAAAGAGCATGTGTTGATTGCGCTCAGTGAATGGCGCTCAGTGAATTCGCACTCTAAGAAAGTCATTGTCAGACACTCTGCAGAATCTGTCACAGCACGACATACCGTACAGTTTGCAAATTAAAGGCCCATACACACTGGGTGACTGAAAGCAGCTCAGTTTTGCAGTTTCAGCTCAAAAGCCGTCCAGTGTGTTCGGCCGGGCAGTTAGCGCTGCTGCGCACTCCCGCGTAATTGCCGGCCACTGCCGCTCATCTGCTGGTATTACCAACAGATGAGCAATGGGGTGGACGACTTTTCATAGTGTCCAAAATCGCTCAGTGTGTATGCACCTTAAGCTTCAGGTTTTTTGGGGGGTATCTCCACAGTTACTTCTAGTTCAAAAGATATTAAATGGAAAGTTTTCCATTTTAAAATACCCTTACGTCTTCCAGCTCTCATTACGGGAACCTTGTGAATTATTCAGCATTTTCATTTAATAGTGCAATTTATAAACGCTTCAATGACAGATAACAACATTGTAGACATAGGGGAGTGTTTTCCAGGAATCCCTAGAGTATAATTGTGCTGTCACCAAAGTATGTCTGTAAATGCAGCAACCGCAGCTATTCGCAGGAACTGCAGAATCAGGGATCCTGACGTTGGGGGTAATGATTGCAGTGTGCAAACTTTCTCCGACCCCCCCCCCCCCCCCTTTCCTTGGTGGGATAGCGAATACTTGCATTATAGCACAGGATGTGCCTAATCCACTGAAACAAAATATACACAGTATATATTCAGTATACAGTATACAGGTTGAGTATCCCGTATCCAAAATGCTCGGGACCAGGAGAATTTTGGATAACGGATTATTCCGTATTTCGGAATATTTGAATATTTCAATTATGTATTTTGAGTTATCTTGCATTTATGCTGTATAAACACATCAGACACATGGAATGCACACAAATATATTTGATTTGTTCAAAAAACAAGGTTTCAAAACATGAAACAAAATTTGTGTCCTATCTCAGATATTGAATTTGAATGTCAAGCAATCATTTTCTTGTACATATATAGTGATAGTTACATATCATGTCACCAGTAGTGCTGTTACAAATGTCCCCAGTGAGTTTTTAGCAAAAAAAAATATTTTTTGCACTTTCTGGAATGTGTGGTTTTCTGAATAATTTGGATAACGGATATTCGGATACGGGATACTCAACCTGTATATATATTTGGCACTCCATCAAGTGACAAAAACAGGCGTTTGCATGCTCCACTATATGTGGCCATGCTCCCCTCTTCCAAGGCCCTGCCCCTTTTCAGATACGCCTCTGGTGCGGCAGGTCCCAATTCCACAACAGACAAAGTTGGGAGGTATGTATATACACTTAGCATATAATACTGGCGGTCGGCAGTGCGGCGGGTGGCGTTTACCTGTTGTATACAATGTGACACTTCATATGTATAAGATAATATTTATTTTTAAAAATACTATACGGTATATTTAATACAAATATTTCTAATATAACACAACTGTGAACATAAGTTTTACATAAAAATAAAAATATATTGAAAGCATCGGCCTTTTAACCATGTTGAGCTAATGCATGTTGACATTTTAATGTGTCAACCTTTTGCCTGTCAATCAATAGTGATCAACCTTTTGACTGTTGACCTAGAGCACAGGTTCTCAAACTTGGCCCCTGGGGACGCCGCACGGTTCATGTTTTCCAGGTCTCCTGTGGAGTTTTAAAATATGACAGTTGGTGATACACAGCGCACCTGCTGGATGATCTGGAAAACCTGGTATGTGTGGGGTCCTGAGGACTGAGTTTGAGAACCACTGACCTCCAACCGCATATCCTCCAACATCTGAGGAGCAAAAACCGATACAAATTCAAAAAGGGGGTGTTGCCACAGGAAAAAAAGGTTATGTGGCAACGCCCCCTTTCCTATACTTAAAATGGGCAGTTGGACAACCAAAAAAAAAAAAGGTACAGGCCATAAAAAACACAGTACTGTACCTGCCTAATAGGTACAGTTAGATGGTATGCACTACCAACCCGTACCCGCATTGAGAATGGATTGGAGTGGAGAGAGGTGTTTGCCAGTGAGGCCAGATGCCAGATAAAAGGAGATTAATGCAATCTGGACCAGAGAGTGGATGAGGGTCCTGCATCCTGGGTGATGTGTGGTGTGATGGAGAGGGGAGGAGACAAGGATTACTCCAAATGATTCAACTTTTATTCAGACTTGTCCAAAAAGAAAAATACTTTTATGTTATTCCTACTGTTATTTGAACCTGCTGGGAACACCAGACGATTACCAGATGACGGCATGACTGTCAGGACTGTTTAAATGCCCGACAGTCGGGATCCCTACTGACGGGGCTATTCTCCATTGTGGGGGTCCACAGCCCCCACAGAGGGAGAATAGATCCTGTGGCGAACGCAGTGAGCCCGCAGCGTGGCGAGAACAACGAGCCCACAAGGGGCATCCTTGTGCTCACCCCCATGTCGGAGTACCGGCAGTCGGGAATCCAATGTCGGTATACTGACCGTCAGAACCCCCGACAGTTGGCCCGCAGTACCACGCCCCAGCAGACAGTGGTGGAACAGGAGACACATAGCACACAGCACCAGGTGGGTAGATGGGGTGAGAATGGAGAGACTTGGGCATTTGAAGTGCTGACAATTGTGATACCTTCACGTGATATTATAAAATAATTATTTCGGTAAAACCATTATCTGCCCTTAACCACCGGGCACTGCCACGCTGTAATGGATGTGCAGTGGCTGCGGGAAATATATTTAGTGATGAATATATATTTCTTATGTCCCGCTACTGATGACTGGCGCATCCTGTGGATCTTCCCCCACAGACAAGCAGAAGCATTGCCCGAGGCCGTCCTTATTGCTTAGCGCCTCCAATCTTCCTCCCAGACCAGGTGGTCTGGTTTATGTCCTGCGTCCGGCTGCTGTAACCAGCGGTGTCTGCAGATGACAAGTCCACAAATACATGAAGCACTTGCACAACTGTCTCATTTCAAGTCGGATTATGTAGAATAGTCTCAGATATGACAAATTGGGGGAAATTTACTAAGATGTGTTTTCTACTTAACATGTGATGTTGCTATGGGCAACCAATCAGAATCTACTTCTTATTTTTTTCGCACCCTCTAGAAGATAGTAGACAGGATCTGATTGGTTGCCTACAGCAACATCACATGTGAAGTAGAATACACATCTTAGTAAATTTCCCCCATTGTGTGATTCGCTGATATTATTCATTTCTGTGCTGCATCTCATTTACCACCAGTGCTCCGTGATGCTGTAGTTACAGTAGAAGATAGATCAGTATATTGCTGTTAATTAAGAAAATAATACATACTGTAGATATGAGAAATTTTTGACCCCAGACATGTGATGTCATACTGAGTGGGCGGAGCCGATGGGACTAGGAAGAAGAGCCGTGCCTGGAGTGTTCTAAGAATGCACTGAGTATATCCACGCAGTTTCCCTACTGGGCGTCATGGAAGCCAAATGCAGGTGCACTGTATCCAACCCACGCTGTATCCAACCTATACTGTATCCAACACACACTATATCCCACACTGCATCCAACCTGCTCTTCATCCCACACTGTATCCAACCCACACTGTATCCAACCTACAATGTATCCAACCCACACTGTACTCAACCCATATTGTATCCAGGGCCGGCGCCACAACTAGGCAAATCTAGGCATTTGCCACTGGAGGGCGGTATTTCGCCCCTCTTGCCGCCCGGGTACCTGTCCTGCGGCGTATATGTGCGTAAAAGTTGGCGGCAGCGGGGGGTCCCTGCAGTCAATAAGAAATAACGAGCGCTATCCGCCGGGCTATGCGGAAGCGCTTCTGTTTTGGAAACACTGGCCGCATGCTGATTGGCTGAGATTCAGCCAATCAGTGTGCGCCGTGCGACCAGTGTTTCCAAAACAGAAGCGCTTCTGCATAGCCAGGCGGATAGCGCTCGTTATTTCTTATTGACTGCAGGGAACCCCCGCTGCCGCCACCAGTTTTACAGCACCGCAGGACAGGTACCCGGGCGGCAGACACCGGGGTGCCCCCACCCCGACTTGCCTGGGGCGCTCTGGTGCCTTGCACCGGCCCTGATTGTATCCATTCCACACTGTGTCAAACCCACACTGTATCCAACCCACACTGTATCCAACCCACACTGTATCCAACACCCGCTATATCCTGCACTGTACCAAACCTGCTCTATATGCAACCCACACTGTATCCAACCCGCACTGTGTCCTACCCGTACTGTATCCAACTTTTACTGTATCCAACCCACACTGTACCCAACCTACACTGTATCCAACCCACACTGTATCCAACCCACACTGTATTCAACCTACACTATATGCAACTCACATTGTATCCGACAGACACTGTATCCAACCTGGACTGTATCCAACCCACACTATGCCCCACACTGCATCTGATAAGCACTGTATCTGATCTGCACTGTATCCAACCTACACTATATGCGACACCCACACTATATTCAGCCCTTTATCCGTCCCACACAATTTCCCGAGCCCTGTGGAATGTGGAGTAATGTGAATAATGGACACTTCTGCGTGGTGTAATGTGAATTGGCACTAATATATGCCACGCCCCTTCACCATGAAGCCACACCCATAAATGTTCATTGCGTCTTCGGCGTGCACTCTTCATATTTTCAATGGGAGGGGGAGGCACCAAATCCCTTTCTGGCTTCAGCACCAAAATGTCTACTTAGGGCACTTCTGGTAAATGGACAACTACAATCAGAAGGGGGACTTCCTTCAGGGGCATAGGTGGGCTTCAAATATAGACAATAATTTATTTATTTATTTATATACAGTTTCTTATATAGTGCAGCAGATTCCGTTGCGCTTTACAATTGTAGACAGTGATAAAACAAACTGGGTAACAACAGACAGACTTGGAGGTAGGAGGGCCCTGCTGCAAGCTTACAATCTATAGGGATATAGGAGGGAAACACAAGGACAGGTACCAGTAATAGCATAGCAGTCCCACCAAGTTACAAGTCCAGAAGGGAAGCTATATAATACATGAGTGCCTCAGAGGGTTTTGCGTGTAGAACTTAAATATGATAGGCTTGCCTGAAGAGGTGAGTTTTCAGGGAACGCTTGAAAGTTTGGAGGCTAGTGGAGTCTTATTGTGCGTGGAAGGACATTCCATAGGATGGGAGCAGCCCGATGAAAGTCCTGTAATAGTGAATGGGAGCTGGTGATCCGTGCAGAAGAGAGACGCAGATCTTGTGTAGAGCGGAGTGGTCGAGATGGGAGATATTTTGTGATAAGTAGAGAGATATAAGCTGGTGCAGTATGGTTAATAGCTTTTTATGCTAGTAGAAGTGTTTTATATTGAATACGGTAAGATACAGGCAACCAATCAGATTCTGTCTATCATTTCTAGTAAAATACAGAATCTGTTTGGTTGCTATAAGCATCTTCTCTTCTTTTCATTTTTAGAAGCTATAGTAAATTTACCTCTACATTGGGCTAATTGTAGTATCATACGGGAAGCCAGAGGTGCAGGACTTTGTACCAGAATAACCAGATTTTTAAAGCTGCAATCATTTTCAATGCAGGCCCTGCACCTCTGGCTCAGCGCAGGCTGTTACATTTAGCCCCACGGTGTCTTACATCCGGTTATATATAACTCAGGATGATTGACGGCCCAGCTCAATAGGATGCCATAGTGTAGAGGGCACGAACTCTGAATTCCTGAGGACGGCTTCAACACTGACGGGCGCTGAGTCCTAATAATCAGTGCATAATAACTAGAGACAGGATTATATGCATTTGCATATTTGCATATGCATTTGCATATTTTGACCATTCTCACTGATTATTGCATATTTTACCTAAAGTCTAGTGATGGTGCATATTTTAGGCCCTGCGCCCTTTCCACCCGCGAGTCACAGCACTGCTTTGCCCTGCTGCTGCTGGCCAGGTAGTGGTAGAGTGTGCAGGCTGGGGCAGTATGTGCGCAGTGTGGGGAACCTTGGATGTACGCTATGTCTGACACTGCTCTAGGCTGCCAATCAGACGCGTACCTAGATAATCGTGGGCCCCATAGCAAAAGTTTGTAAGGGCCCTCTATTTAGCAACTGATGGTGATAAATGTATGTAAAACATATACTTAGACAGCAAAGATGGGCACCCTTCAGCTTCGGGCCCCATAGCAGCTGCACCCCTTGCACCTATGGTAGTTACGCCTTTGCTGCCAATCCATGTTGATTAAAGTCAGTCGGGGCGGAAGCCATTACGAAGCTCCTGCCCCTGGCCTGGGACTTTACACCAAGATACAGACTTCTGCAGCAGAGGAGGCGGGCAGAAGGGTTGTTACATCACGTGGCATGGAGGAAATGGCGTGTCACAGTGAGTATGCGGCGCAGGGAGGAAGCCTTCCACTGCGCCGCCCTCACACGCTATGCTGACATTTGATCCATTGGCACTGGAGATGAGGGTTCGTGTAGTTGATGCAAGAAGAGCTTTGGACGCTGCAGTCTGCTGTGTACAGCACTAAACATCTGCAGATGCTGTGGGCCTATTTTTGAGGTTTATTTGCTACTAATTTTATGCTGATTTTTAAATAAATAAGTTAAACATTACTTTTTTATTATTTAATGTAGCATATTTTAACACTTTTCATGCATATTTTAAGTATTTTTCATGCATATTTGCATGCATATTTCAAGCTTTTTATGTTGCATATAATCCTGTCTCTAATAATAACCATGATAAAGGGAGCTCTGCGCTTCAGACTGAGGTCACCCGGCTTTACAATGCCACAAAATGCAATTATACGTCTTTTATTCTCTAGATCATAAACCCCCCAGAGATCTGCAGGTTATAGGGTCTGGAAGCCTGTTTAAGGTTGCATTATAAAATATTTAAAGGTGACACCGTGGAGGGGTCTATACAGTATAAGCTGTGATCTTATAGGAATGAGTCTGTGAGTGGAACCTTTGGGAAATTATTAATGTGTTTACCAGCGGTGTGCCCGGCGCAGGAAGCCTTGTCCTGTATTACTATCCTTATCCCTGCAGCTAGAACTGTGGGCCTAATTCAGGTTGGCTGGATAAGCAGCGGTGTGCCCAGCGCAGGAAGCCTTGCCCTGTATTACTATCATTATCCCTGCAGCTAGAACTGTGGGCCTAATTCAGGTTGGCTGGCTAAGCAGCGGTGTGTCCAGCACAGGAAGCCTTGTCCTGTATTACTATCATTATCCCTGCAGCTAGAACTGTGGGCCTAATTCAGGTTGGCTGGCAAAGCAGCGGTGTGTCCAGCGCAGGAAGCCTTGTCCTGTATTAATATCACTATCCCTGCAGCTAGAACTGTGGGCCTAATTCAGGTTGGCTGGCAAAGCAGCGGTGTGCCCAGCGCAGGAAGCCTTGTCCTGTATTACTATCACTATCCCTGCAGCTAGAACTGTGGGCCTAATTCAGGTTGGCTGGCTAAGCAGCGGTGTGCCCAGCGCAGGAAGCCTTGTCCTGTATTACTATCATTATCCCTGCAGCTAGAACTGTGGGCTTAATTCAGGTTGGCTGCCTAAGCAGCGGTGTGTCCAGCGCAGGAAGCCTTGCCCTGTATTACTATCATTATCCCTGCAGCTAGAACTGTGGGCCTAATTCAGGTTGGCTGGCAAAGCAGCGGTGTGCCCAGCACAGGAAGCCTTGCCCTGTATTACTATCATTATCCCTGCAGCTAGAACTGTTGGCCTAATTCAGGTTGGCTGGCAAAGCAGCGGTGTGCCCAGCGCGGGAAGCCTTGTCCTGTATTACTATCATTATCTCTGCAGCTAGAACTGTGGGCCTAATTCAGGTTGGCTGTATAAGCAGCGGTGTGCCCAGCGCAGGAAGCCTTGTCCTGTATTACTATTATTATCTCTGCAGCTAGAACTGTGGGCCTAATTCAGGTTGGCTGTATAAGCAGCAGTGTGCCCAGCGCAGGAAGCCTTGTCCTGTATTACTATCATTATCCCTGCAGATAGAACTGTGGGCCTAATTCAGGTTGGCTGGATAAGCAGCGGTGTTCCCAGCGCAGGAAGCCTTGTCCTGTATTACTATCATTATCCCTGCAGCTAGAACTGTGGGCCTAATTCAGGTTGGCTGTATAAGCAGCGGTGTGCCCAGCGCAGGAAGCCTTGTCCTGTATTACTATCATTATCTCTGCAGCTAGAACTCTGGGCCTAATTCAGGTTGGCTGTATAAGCAGCGGTGTGCCCAGCACAGGAAGCCTTGTCCTGTATTACTATCATTATCTCTGCAGCTAGAACTCTGGGCCTAATTCAGGTTGGCTGGATAAGCAGCGGTGTGCCCAGCATTATTTATTTTGTCCTATTATTGTTATGATCTTTTGTCGTATATGATATTGGTGATTATGTGATCTTTTCATTAAATTAACTTTTATATGTGATACCCGATTAATTCTTCAGGTATTTCTTCAGCGCTCCACCACCATTGTTTCAAAAAAGTGTTTTTACATACTTTCATACATACATAGGCCCTTATTCAGATCTGATCGCAGTACAAATATGTTTGGAAAATGGGCAAAACCATGTGCACTGCAGGTGGGGCAGATGTAACATGTGCAGAGAGAGTTACATTTGGGTGGGGTGAGTTGAAATTGAAATCTAAATTGCAGTGTTACAATGATGCAGCCAGTATTTACCCTGCACAGAAACAAAACAACTCAAACAAATCTAACTCTCTCTGCACCTGTTACATCTGCCCCACCTGCAGTGCAGCAGTGTGTTGCCCATTTTCCAAACAAATTTGTACTGCGATCAGATCTGAATAAAGGCCATAGCGCGAAATTTCCTAAGGTGTGTATTCTACTTCACATGTGATGTTGCTATGGGTAACCAATCATAGCTTGTCTACTATCTTCTAGAGCATGGGTCTTCAACCTGTGGCCCTCCAGATGTTGTGAAACTACATGTTCCAACGTGCATTGCCACATTATTTCCTTTAAGAGCATGCCAAATATCTTCAGGGCATGCTGGGACATGTAGTTCCACAACATCTGGAGGGCCACAGGTTGAAGACCTGTGTTCTAGAGGATGCTAAATAAATAAGTAGATCATAATTGGTTGCCAATAGCAACATCACATGTGAAGTAGAATACACATCTTGGTACTCTTTACCTAGAAGGGCGCCCATCGCGGTCATCGCATGTACCAAAAAATGGGGGGCGGCGGTACGCGTCCTACGACCTTTTCATACCCCCACTATCCACGTCGGCGTGGAGTTGAGAATAGAAAGTGTGGCGAGCGCACGCGGACACCTGTGAAGCCCGCGAGGGGACGCGTATACCTGTGAAGGTGTCCGCGTCCCCTCGCGGGGCTCGCTGCGCTCGCCACGCTTCGGGCTCGGTGGCTCGCTGCGCTTGCCACACTTTCTATTCTCAACTCCACGCCGAGGTGGATAGTGGGGGTATGAAAAGGTCGGAGGACGCGTACCACCGCCCCTCGCCACGCTTCGGGTTGACGTTGATCGTGGGGTGGCGTTAACAATTGGGGGGGGCCATTTCACACTTCAGGGTGCCTATTTGGCCTTTGTGGGCCATTTAACATTGTTCCCTATAGAAAATCGGGTCAATTGGGACATTTAACATTGTTCCCTATGGGAAATCGCGGTCATCGCGTCGGTTGTATCGCATGATGGTTCAATGTAACTGTATCTGTCTCTCATTCCCTTTTCCCCAAAAAATGTCACAGTGTAATGTGTGCTAGGTGACATGGGGGAGATTGCTAGTCTAATGAGGGAGAGAGGGAGATTGCTGCTATGTCAGGGAATCTCCTGCAGAATGCAGGAGGGGAGGTAACTATGATGTAACAGTGTAATGTGGGCTAGGTGACATGAGGGAGATTGCTAGACTAATGAGGGAGAGAGGGAGATTGCTGCTATGTCAGGGAGTCTCCTGCAGAATGCAGGAGGGGAGGTAACTATGATGTAACAGTGTAATGTGGGCTAGGTGACATGAGGGAGATTGCTAGACTAATGAGGGAGAGAGGGAGATTGCTGCTATGTCAGGGAGTCTCCTGCAGAATGCAGGAGAGGAGGTAACTATGATGTAACAGTGTAATGTGGGCTAGGTGACATGAGGGAGATTGCTAGACTAATGAGGGAGAGAGGGAGATTCCTGCTATGTCAGAAAGTCTCCTGCAGAAGGAGGGTAGGCAGCTATGCCGTATAATGATAGCAGTGGTGTAACTATGAATTGGGCGCCGTTAATGGGGGGGCGCCCCCCGCCGCACCCAACGCCCGCAGCCTTACATGTCTTGCTGAACCCGTCCCGGCTCCCTTGCTGGCTTCATTCTTCTGCTAGTGAGACGGACCAAACAAAATGTCCGCCCCCATACAGCAGACAGTTTCAGAGAACTGTCTGCTATATGGGGCGGACATTTTATTGTGGTCCGTCTCACTAGCAGAAGAATGAAGCCAGCAAGGGAGCCGGGACGGGACCAGCAAGACAGGTAAGGCTGCGGGCTGCGGATTGGCGGGCGACAGATGGGCGGCAGATGGGCGGACGGGAGGGGGCTAACTATAGCACAGCCCCCCGGCGCCCACACATGCCCCCCCCCCCCCCCCCCCGCGGCCGCTGGGGCTTCGGTGCTTTAGTTACGCCTCTGAATGATAGGATAATTTTTCACAACTCCTGAATAAAACTGCTGTCTTTGCAGAACTACATCAAATTTATGTTTTAGCGCCATTAAATACTGGTGATCATAGGCGTGCGCACAGGGGGTGCCAGGGGTGCACAGGCACCTCCTAATGACTGGCACCCCCCGCACAATTGCAGCACCTCTTACCGACAGCGGCAGTGCCCCCTCCCCCGGCCGGCTAGCAGTACCTGCGCTGGGTTGCTGGCCTGGCTGGGCTCCTTCAGCAGCAGTCAGCACGAGTCGAGTGTTGAAAAGGGGGCGTGGCCACGGGGGTCCGTGATTAGGCCACGCCCCTGCCTTTTCCTGTGCCCGGGTAGACCACACTGCAACTGCAGCTGCAGCGGCCCTGCCGACTGTTCTGTCACTGTGGCAGGCTCCCAGGCTGGCTCCTGGCTGAAGCCTGAAGGTAATGTGTACACTGCAGAGACTGGGGAGTGTGACATTTATTGTGTGGGAGTGGGCTGTGTGTGAGAATGTAGTGAGGGGAACAGGGGGCCTGATTCAGGATCACTCACTAAGCAACAATCTTTTGCTGCTTAGCAAGTAGAACACCACCCGCAAATAACTGTGAAAACTGTAATGTCCCTGCTGTATTGTTACCTGCCTGGCTGATGCGGTGACCAGTGGCGCCGCTGATGGCTGCCTAGGCGCTGTGCAGCTCAGCACGTATGTGTGCCCTGTGTGATAACCGTACTGTCCCTGCTGTATTAACCGTACTGTCCCTGCTGTATTATCTTATCCACGGTGCCACTGCTCGCCGCAACAGCCAGGCAGGGCTGTTGCGGCGACCAGTGGCGCCGTGGATAAGATTTTTTTTCTTTGGTTGCCTAGGCTCTGTGCTGCTCGACAGGTACATGTTCCCTGTGTGATAACTGTACCGTCTCAGCCTATATTGTTACCCACCTGGGGGTCCAGTGGCAGAGCGAATATATGTTCCCTGAGTCTATATCCCTCAGGGTACATCTAGCGTTTACATATAATACATATATTAGTCACTATGCACTGTGTAATATAAATATGGGTCACTATGTGCTAATATTAGTCACTATGCACTGTGTAATGTGAATATTAGTCACTACACTCTGTGTAATGGGAATATTGGTCACTACATGTGAATATTGGTCACTGCGCGCTGCATAATATGAATATGGGTCACTACGCACTATGTAATGTGACTATGGGTCACTATGTGTGAATATTAGTCTCTATGCGCTGTGTAATGTGACTATGGGTCACTATGTGCGAATATTGGTCACTGTGCTGTGTAATGTGAAAATGGGTCACTACGTGCGAATATTGGTCACTGCGCGCTCTATAATGTGAATATTAGTCACTGCGCACTGTATACTGTGAATATTGGTCACTGAGCGCTGTATAATGTGAATATGGGTCACTGCGCACTGTATAATATGAATATGGGTCACTACGCGCTGTGTAATGTGAATATCGGTCACTACATACTGTGTAATGTGAATATGGGTCACTGCACGCTGTGTATAGTGATTATGGGTCACTACATGCTGTGTAATGTGAATATGGGTCACCACGCAGCCATTTTCCCAGTGGTCTTTACCGCTGCTCTGCCGGACCGATGATGAGGTGAGTAGAATTAAATGGGTGAAGGGTGTACAGCGTGTGGGGCCCCCAGCGACACTTATGTGGCATCATATGTAATAGCTATTATTACAATGTGTGGTATAATATGTAATGGGCATTATGGAATGTGTACTGGGCATTATTGCATAATGTGCAATGGGCATCACAGTGTGAGGCGTAATGTGTAATGGGCTTCACGGTGTGAGATGTAATGGACATCGTGGTCTGGGTCAATGTGTAAGGGGCATCATGGTGTGAGGTGTAATGTGTAATGGGCAGCACAGTGTGAGGTGCAACATGGAATGGGCATCACAGTGTGAGGCGCAACGTGTAACGGGCTTCACAGTGTGAGGTGTAACGGGCATGACGGTGTGAGTCACAACGTGTAATGGGCATTACGGTGTGTGGCGTAATATGTAAAGGGCCTTACAGTTTGTGGTGTAATGGGTATAATGTGTTTGGTACAGTGTTTGGTATAATGTGTGTGACATAACGTTTATTGGTCATTATGGCATGTGGGTGTGTGACGTGTATTAGGCATTACAGTGTGAGTTTTTGGCACGTGCCTTCAGCGCACACTGCCCCTATTATCCCTATATTACAAAAATTCGTCAAGCCCTGGCATAATGTGGAATGTCCATTACTGTGTGTGGCATTATGTTTGATGGGCATTATGGTCTGTGGTATTATGTGTATTGGGCATTATGCTGGGTGGCATTATGTGTAATGGGCATTACTGTTGTGCGGCATTATGTGTGATAGGCATTATGGTGTGTGGCATTATGTGTAATGGGCATTACGGTGAGTGGCATTATGTGTAATGGGCATTATGTGGTGTGGCATTATGTGTAATGGCCATTACAGTGTAAATTTTTGCAGCGCGCCTTTGGCGCGCACTGTCCCTGTTTCTCGTGTGTGTGATGGGAATGATTAATTCTGAAGCCCATATACATAAATAAGTCACCTTCTATTTAGTTTGCATTGATGCCCAGTAGGCGTGATGGACACGCCCAGTAGGCTTTGATGGACATGCCCAGTAGGCGTGATGAACACGCCCCTCCAATGGTGCACCCCCTAATAAAATGGGCTGCGCACGCCTATGCTGGTGATATAAGATAAACTTTGCCATTTGTATTTATTAAAGTACAACATCTTTCATTAAAATAGCTACGATCCTTATAAACTCTCCATGGGGATGCCCAGCAAGAGTGGACTGAAGCCCCACTACATTGGCTTCACTGTGGCCTACCTGTCAGTCATCCTCAGTAAAGGCAGACACATTGGGAAGAGCATTTTCCCTTTCAAGACTGCTAGTCCAGCCTGCAAAACGCAGAGAGCTGGCTTCCTGTAGAAATCCACCTTTGCCATGCCATGCAGCTCTAGCCTGCTTCTATGGGCTGCAGCCGATGCAGTCCATAGATGCCATGATTTTGTGTTTACGCAGTACCATCACTGGTACTACGCACACACCGAGCCACGCATCTGTCAACTGCATTGTACAGGTGCCAGGACCCTGGACAGCGGCGGGGACCCTGTACAGTGGAGACCAGACAGCACAGATAGCGGCAGCCCCCCTCCTATGCCCAGGTAGGAGCCGCTGCTGGTGCCAGCTCTCATGGATATTTGATGTACCTCATAAAGATCACTTAGCCATGATAATTTTATGCAGCTAATTGAATTCCCTCTTTGTGTCATAGCAAGAGATTCTTGGTGTATTGCCCTAAACCAGTGGTAGCCAACCCTAGCCCTCGAGAGCTACCAACAGTTCACATTTTCCAGACAACCTAGCTGCTGCATAGCTGCACTCATTAATCACTGACACATTTTAAAAGATCCACAGGTGGAGCTAATTAGCTCACTTGTGATTCTGTGAGGAGACCTGCAAAACATGCACTGTTGGTAGCTCTCGAGGACTAGGGTTGGCTACCCCTGCCCTAAACTAACATCTCTAATTACCGTGACTAGAGGCAATAAAAATGTTATTTGTCAGGTCAACAATCCCATTGATGATAATAATAATACTAATAATAATAGACCTGCTATTTGTAAAATAGGCTGCATAATAATAGTGATGATACTGATTCCTACAGAGGAAAGTCGGAGGATTGTCTTCCTATGTGTAACATTGTACATTCTGTTGGCCGAGTATGGGGGGGCTAGGCGGCTGTTCTCATTGGCGCACGTCCTGCGGAATTACTGTGCGGGATCTGTGCAGAATTCAGGGATTGCCTTTATAATCTGGGCCCTGGGGTGTTGCGCTGAATCCCTGTTCGCACGACCGGCGAAGCGTTTCCTGCCTGCACTCCACTGACTCCACTGACTGCACTCACTCCTGTATCTGTAAATCCACCGGGCAATCTACCATCACATCCCTGAGCAATCTGCTGCTAGTACCTAATTCAGCAGCGGGAACGTACTTAGCACCCAGCGACCTCTACAGGTATAAAGAATAATGAACCAGTTACACTGTTACAGGAACATAATTGGGCTGGGGGCGTAACTAGATGTTCAAAGGCAACATAGCAATAGTTTGTAAGGGCCCCTATTTACCATACAATACTGATCATTTTATATAGCATATCTAACTTACAGAGGAAAGAGGGGCCCCCCAAAGCTCTGGGCCCCATTGCAGCTGCACCCCCTTCACCTATGGTAGTTACACCCTTGATTGGGTTCATTTAGGGGTCATTTATCACTGAATATTTGCAATTTAATTCCCGAAAACACTTTAGGGTTTAACCACAGATATTTAGTGTCTCCCGAATGTACGTTATCACGGAGGGACCACAGAAGATGTCTCCGATACCTCCTGCAATCCCACCGTTCCCACCGGCAGCAGTAACGCTCAAGGGTGTCTATGAGGAATGTGTTGCCACGGGATTGGCCAAAGCATTTCCGCAATTGATACCTGCAGCTATAGATGGCGGTAGCCAGTGGTAGACTTTGGCCTACACATCAACCGTAAGAGGATCCCCCAGAACCCTCTTCCTGGTAATGATCACTGCGCATTCAGCCTGCAAATCATGAAGAGTCTGCAATGAGGTGAAAGCTTCGTCTCTGCTAATCTAACTCCTCTGCCATATATAAGCGGATGCCGGGAGAATGTTACCTGCCTGACTGCATTATGTGACATTTGGTGGGGGAGGGGTAATGGTATGGGGCTGTGAGTCAGGGTTTGGGCTATGTCCCTTATCTCCAGTGAGGGGCAATCTTCATTATACCAAGACATGTTGGACAATGCTGCTTCCAACTTTGTAGCACCAGTTTGGGGAAGGCCCTTTCTATCCCAGTACGCCCCAGCACCCAATGCAAGGACTATACAGACAGGGGGTGATGGGTTCATTGTGGAAGAAAGTGGCTGGTCCACACAAAGCCCTGGCCCCAATCCCATCCAACACCTTTGGGATCAGCAGGATTGGAGATTGTGAGCCCCAGGCCTTCTCGGAATGGGATCATTGGATAGACAAGCATTAGGTCGACACCATGAGGTCGACATGGCTGAATGTCTACAGGGGGATAGGTCGACAGGGTCATTAGGTTGACAGGGGTGTTAGGTCAACATGGGGAAGGTCGACAGTCAAAAGATTAACATGGGGTTTTCAAGAGTTTTTTGTCCTGAATGTTGACACTGTGGACATGAACACTAAAAAAGTGCAACGTGTCCCCTCGCCATGCTTCGGGCTCGCTGCGCTCGGCACACTAATTTATTCTCCCACCACGCCCTAGTGGATGGTAGGGCATGAAATATCACCTGTCGGCACATGTCGGCTGAAAAACAAGTAAAAAACCCCATGTCGACCTTCCCCATGTCGACCGAATGACAATGTTGACCTAATTACCCCGTCGACCTAACCCCATGTCGACCTTCAGTCAGGTCGACCTTCATGCATGTTGACCTTGTGGTGTTGACCTCATTCTTGCCTATATAGTGACCGTATCCCGTCCTCTCATCCAACATCAGGGCCTGAACTCATAACTGCACTGCAGAATGAATGGGCACAAACTCCTACAGACACCCTCCAACAGAGAGCCTCCAACAGAGAGCCTCCAACAGACACCCTCCAACAGAGAGCCTCCAACAGAGAGCCTCCAACAGAGAGCCTCCAACAGAGACACGCCTCCAACAGTGAGCCTCTAACAGAGAGCCTCCAACAGAGAGCCTCCTACAGACACCCTCCAACAGAGAGCCTCCAACAGAGAGCCTCCAACAGAGAGCCTCCTACAGACACCCTCCAACAGAGAGCCTCCTACAGACACCCTCCAACAGAGAGCCTCCAACAGACACCCTCCAACAGAGAGCCTCCTACAGACACCCTCCAACAGAGAGCCTCCAACAGACACCCTCCAACAGAGAGCCTCCTACAGACACCCTCCAACAGAGAGCCTCCTACAGACACCCTCCAACAGAGAGCCTCCAACAGAGAGCCTCCTACAGACACCCTCCAACAGAGAGCCTCCAACAGAGAGCCTCCAACAGAGAGCCTCCTACAGACCCCCTCCAACAGAGAGCCTCCTACAGACCCCCTCCAACAGAGAGCCTCGAAGAGGAACGGGAGCGCTTATACAGTAGCTGCAGAAGGAAGACCAACTTCCAAATTACAGCATATGTATCTGTATACAATGTCATTACTGTACCTGTTGGTGTAATGGTCAGGCCTCTGAATATGAAAGATCTCCCAAAAGCCTCCACCTAAATGTTTTGCTATATAATGTCAGTTAATAATCATAGGGAGGGTCACCAGCAATTAGCCACTTATTTATCTGCATATGCCAATCAAATGTACGGACAATGGACCTTATCAAGTCCAGTTGTTGTTGCTATCGGTAATATGTGCATGAGTAGGACTAGGAAGTAGCATGGCATCAGACTGTCTGTGATTGACAGTCTGATGCCATCGGGGGGGGGGGGGGGCGGGGAGGAGGCAGTGACGGCCTCCATCAGGCCATACCTAGGGTGGTGCTGTACCCGCTCCGGGGACAGTGGCAGGTGGGGAGTTTGTCTGGGGCGGTACACCTGTCAAACCGTAACGCAGGTGTCCTAAGGGCCCTTCTGCTCCATGGGAGGTTTCTGTCCTTCCCGAGCCTGCCTAAGGACACCTGCATTACTGTTTGACAGGTGTACCGCCCCAGGTGTACACATAATGCTGCGCAGTAGGGGACACTGTTGGCTGCACTTTTTAATCCTCTTTTTTGAATTACTTTCACCTGCAGCTTTTCATGCAGGATCAAATAGCTTGAGTACAGTGTTTACCTGGAATGCAACCAGTTATGGGTTTGAATCCTAGGGATGGCAGTATATCGAAATGTGTAATTTAATAAAGGGCGTTGTAACTGTTAAAAACTCGGTCAAGATTGAATACGGCCCTTAGACTTACCCAATGACGAGGTTACCTGGACGTGACGAGTAAACCCAAAATCTTGGCCAAAATTTATGCAAAAAATTTCTAATTTACTTGATATTTAATTGCTACATTTATAATTCTGATTAGCAATATTTGCAAAGTGCACCGGCACTCTATTTTTGCATGTAACACTAATAATCTCAGCATGGTAGGACCTCTCATTACATGAAATTAGGGTGTGCAGTATACTGTATGGACCCTTTAGCTCCCCCTGTATACAATACACAACTGTCGGTTGTAAGTCGTCCTCATGGGCATGCATTAGGCACAGAGCTGCATTTGCTGACTATTTACGTCATTTATTATTTATTTGGGATTATCAGCATTCAAGTGGCTTTGATAGGCTTTATAAACTTGAGTTAAAGTTTTAATATTAAGAGCCTAAAAGAAGGTGAAGTCCCCGCGGTGGGTCCTTTGTGTGCGCGAAGTCTCCTCTTTGTGTCGTCCCAGGAAATGTCCTTTGTTATCAGACCTCTCTTTATATGAATAGCGACACAATAGCTTCTCCGACAGTAATTGTAACAATTTAATTTTGTTGCAAAGTAAGAACAATTTTCCACTCTGCTTGTTCTGCGATTACTCCCCAGAACGCCCCAATCTCCTGTTATCGATGTAAATCATTTGGATAGTTTGGAGCACGGTCCTGTTCTGTCATTTCTTATCTCCTTTGTGCAGCGCGTAATGGTAAATGGGAGATTTTTGTTCAATTGCAGCCCAAAAAGAAGGACTTTAATATGCATTAAACATTTCCAGGTAGTTTCCATTGTGAGCGGCGCTCGGAGAGATTTAAGAACGCCATTCAGTAAATGTCCTCATTACTGTTATACGAGACCTCCAGCCAAGGAACCATGTGGCCTCCGTTCCTCTCAGTCCCAGTAATATATAGTAATATATTGTATCAGGGAGCGCAAGAGCAACCGTCACCTGTCTCATATGGGAACTTAGCGTCTGATTCAGCAAGGCGCACTAAGCAGCGGTCAGTCGCTACTTATTGAGCCCTGAAATGCAGCCAGGCCGAACGCCTGTCCCCCCACCACCCCCGCTGCCAAATCCCCTCAGTGGTCATTTTGTCTACAGCATTATGGTAGACAGTCATTAGGTCAACACCATTAGGTCGACATGGGAAAATGTCGACATGGGTCTAAGGTCGACATGGTTCTAGGTCGATAGGTCGTTAGTTCGACAGGTCGTTAGTTCGACAGGTCATTAGTTCGACAGTGTCTAGGTCGACAGTCAAAAGGTCGATTTGGGGTTTTTCACTGTTTTTTGAGCCGACATGTGCCGACATAGGGTATTTCATGCCCTACCATCCACTAGGGCATGGTGGAAGAATAAAATAGTGAGCGAGCGCAGCGAGTGATGCGAGGGGATGTGGTGCACTTTAAACTGTGTCCATGTCGACTGTGTTGACATTCAGGTAAATACAGTGGAAAAACCCCATGTTGACCTTTTCACTGTCGACCTAGACATTGTTGAACTAATGACCTGTCGAACTAACGACCTTTTGACCTAGAACCATGTTGACCTTTTCCTATGTCGACCTAGACCTATTTTGACCTTTTCCCATGTCGACCTAATGGTGTCGACCTAATGACTGTCGACCATCATGCTGTAGACCAAATGATCCCAACCCTATGTGAACACATCCCCTCACATGCTGCCGAAGGGAGAGAAATCATTCACAGGTGACAGGGGGGACACCCAACTGCACCCCCCCCCCCCACACCCACCGTGTGATACTGCTAGCCCCCAAAAAACAAGACGTTCCCACGATAAGCAGGACAGTTGGGAGGTATGCAGCGCCACTTCCAGCAACTTATGAGACAATTGTGTGGGTCCAGGGCCCTGTAAACCTCTGGGCCTAATAGCAGTGCACCCATAGAGACAGTCATATCATGTGCTTTGTCAGGTGACAGTGAGCGACCAATCACATTTGCAGTGAGTTCCATAACTATCTCATGGACAATTTCCTGCTATGGCGGCTGCCAGGTGTTCCTTGCATAGAGGCTTCCAATGTGTCTGCGATTAGGAATAACTTTGCAATGGCTCTCTCTGAGATCTACCTTACCTGCCAACTTTACAGCATCCTGAAGTGAGACTCCCATGTGGCCCCGCTGCGCTCATGACCTAAGGAAAAGTGGACATGGTTCCGCGGGAATGTCCACAATTGCGAGGCCGCATCCCCGTTTTGCCGCTATGAGAGCTGCTGGCCATGCACCCTGTCTCTCTGATTTCCTGATTGGAAGCAGTGCACATGCACACAGTGTCTATTCATCGCTGCTCTGCAGAGCAGTGAAGGGCAGGGACAAGGTCGGCCATGGGAATGTGGGACAGTACCCCAAAAATGGGGACAGCTGGTGCATAATGTCTTTATTTATAATCTGCGGGATTCTTATAGTGAAGATGTTTGTAGTAACGAGGTAAGGATTCCGTGTTCTCTACATTCCCTGTCTAGTTAGGGAAGAGAGCGCAATTCTTAATTCCATGGAGATGGATGCGAGATCTAAGAAATGTATTTTTATCCAGGTCCCAACAGTCATCTTAGTGTATTATGTGCATAAACTCATATTATCTGCTGTTGTACTAATTCCCCAGTGATCAGCGTCATTATACAGTACATGCATCACACATATAGTGCAGTCAGCTAACCTACATCCCATCCTTTCCCTTATAGTCTATTCTTACACTGAAGTAACATAACTGTACCCTGTATCTGGGTATCAGACTGTATGGGTGACATTTAATGGGATGAAATATCCCGACTTTTGCGATTTTTAGTCCGTCACCCCGTGCTTAATCCGGCCCTAGTCCCAACAAAAATTAACCCTAGTGTGTAAATGTATATGGATTTTAAGCTCCATTGGCGCAGTAACTTAAGTGAATTACCAAATGTTCTAATATCCTTTCTGGTACCCTCTTTGCAGAGGCAGAACTACCATCGGTGCAGCAAGTGCAATTCACCAGGGCCCCTGAGGTCTAAGGGTCCCACTGCTGCCCCTGTCATCCTCTTCCCACTGAATTTCCCTGTCACACTCTGCCTCTACCTGCCTTTGCCTGTCACCCTCTGCCTCTCCCTACTTCCCCCTGTCACCCTCTGCCTCTCCCTGTCACACTCTGCTTTTCCTGCCTCCCTGCCTGTCTCTGTCATCCTCTACCTCTCCTTGCCTCCTCCTGTCACCCTCTGCCTCTCCCTACCTCCCCCTGTCACCCCCTGCCTCTCCCTGTCACACTCACATCCCTCTGCCTCTCCCTGTCACACTCTGCTTCCCCTGCCTCTCCTTGCCTCCCCCTGTCACCCTCTGCCTCTCCCTGTCACACTCTGCTTCCCCTGCCTCTCCTTGCCTCCTTCTGTCACCCTCTGCCTCTCCCTGTCACACTCTTCCTGCCTCTGCCACTCCCTGTCACACTCTGCCTCCTCCTGTCACCCTCTGCCTCTCCCTGTCACACTCTGCTTCCCCCTGCTGCTCCCTGTCAATCTGTGCCTGTACCTGTCACCCTCTGCCTCTCCCTACCCCCCCCCCCCCCCCCCGTCACCCTCTGCCTCTCCCTGTCTCCCACTGCTGTGTTGCTTATTGTGATCTTTTTTCATCTTCAATAGAACTCCTATCTTCGTATATTTACCCCACAATGCACTAGGGTTTCTATTGTCAGAAGCTAATAACTGTACAGTATATGTTTTGGTTCAGTAAGAACATACAAATTCTACACATGCCAGTCGTGGTTAAGATGCTTATACAGGTTGGAATGAGACGGGGGGCAGATATGAGGGCATACAGTACTCTCTCAGAAGTTGCAGGAGACTCAGGATTTTTAGAGTAGTCCCCCGCATCTCTAGGTTACCTACTTTTAAAGTCTCCTCTCTGGGAGAAGGTCGGAGAGGAAACTGTCAGCAGCACTTCGGGGGGCGGGGCCTGATGTAGACGTCATCAAACCCTGCACCCAGTACTGCAAATCCCGCAATTCACGGGCCTTCGAGGAGGGAGCAATTTGCTTTTTTAGCCCGCCCCCTCCCCGAAAAGCTGCAAATTGCGGTAATTTACCACTGCGGCCAGGGAGATTTGGGGGGTCTGGCCTGTATCCAGGAGGGTTGCCCACCTTTCCAGATGGCGGGAGGTAACAATATAGTTAAACAATGGCTGACGTAGTCCTTTGCATTTCCCATGTGATCTGAGCACAATGTTAGTGTCCAAGACTGCATTGCAGGATGCAGGGACATGGTGCTCCGAAAGGTTTTGCGCACATTTGCGGGCAGGATATTCTTGGTAAACCGTACACACCCAGAGGAGAACGTGCTGTGGGCGAGGGACCTTATCACGCACTCACAGGATAATACAGGAGAGCAGTACATCCAGATAGTGCGTAACATTTGCAGGTAGCACGTGAACAATAACTGCGTCCAGTAAATATTTTGGGTAAATTCACCCCTATTGCTTCCCCTCTGTGATGCAAGATGCTGTATGTATAATTGCTGTTTTGTGTAGTGCAGGTCAAGGCTATACAAACATAAATGCAACCAATAAATATTCGGTATTATTATGTAAGTATCGTGTTCTGTGTAGCTAATAATTAGTGACTATAAATCTTTATTGGGAAATTTATATTCTCCACAGAGGAACTGTCCTGAGCAGCTCACAATCTCTATCATAGGCACGGGCTGTGGATTCATAGATTGACAATGGCTAGGTAGATTATCAGTAGGTCAACACCATAGGGTCGACTGGCATTAGATCAACAGCGACAATAGGTTAACATCCTAACCCTATCCCTCTCCTACTGTAGTCTAACCCTAACCAGCACCTCCGGCAGCCCAAAACTAACCCTATCCCTCTCCTACTGTAGTGTAACCCCTAACCATCTCCTCCGGCAGCCCAAAACTAACCCTATCCCTCTCCTACTGTAGTCTAACCCTAACCAGCACCTCCGGCAGCCCAACCCTAACCCTATCCCTCCCCTAGTGTACTCTAACCCTAACCATCTCTTCCGGCAGCCCAACCCTAACACTATCTTCCTCACCTACTGTAGTCTAACCCCTAACCATCCCCTCATGCAGCCCAACCCTTACCCTATCCCTCTCCTACTATAGTCTAACACTAACCATCACCTCATGCAGCCCAACCCTAACCCTATCCCTCTCCTACTGTAGTCTAACCCTAACCAGCACCTCCGGCAGCCCAACCCTAACCCTATCCTCTCCTACTGTAGTCTAACCCTAACCAGCACCTCATGCAGCCCAACCCTAACCCTATCCCTCTCCTACTGTAGTCTAACCCTAACCAGCACCTCCGGCAGCCCAACCCTAACCCTATCCCTCCCCTACTGTACTCTAAACCTAACCATCTCCTCCGGCAGCCTAACCCTAACACTATCTCCCTCTCCTACTGTAGTCTAACCCCTAACCATCCCCTCATGCAGCCCAACCCTTACCCTATCCCTCTCCTACTGTAGTCTATCCCTAACCATCTCCTCTGGCAGCCCAACCCTAACCCTATCCCTATCCTACTGTAGTCTAACCCTAACCATCACCTCATGCAGCCCAACCCTAACCCTATCCTCTCCTAATGTATTCTAACCCTAACCAGCACCTCATGCAGCCAAATCCTAACCCTATCTCCCTCTCCTACTGTAGTCTAACCCTAACAGCACCTCTGGCAGCCCAACCCTAACCCTATCCCTCTCCTACATGTAGTCTAACCCTAACAGCACCTTTGGCAGACCAACCCTAACCCTATCCTTTTCCTAATGTAGTCTAACCCTTTACCATCACCTCCAGCAGCCCAACTCTAACCCTCTAGTAATGTAGTCTAACCCCCTAACCATCCCCTCATGCAGCTGAACCTTAACCCTATCCCACTCCTAATGTAGTCTAACCCCTAACCATCACCTCCAGCAGCCCAACTCTAACCCTTTCCCTCTCCTAAAGTAGTCTAACCCTAACCATCCAGTCATGCAGCCCAACCCTAACTGTATCCCTCTCCTACTGTAGTCAAACCCCTAACCATCACTTCCAGCAGCCCAGCCCTAACCATCCCCTCATGCATCCCAACCCTAACCCTCTCCTACTGTAGTCTAACCGTAACCAGCACCTCCTGCAGACCAAAACTAACCCTTTCCCTCTCCTACTGTAGTATAATCCCTAACCTCCTCTCCTGTAGCATAACCCTTACCATCATCCCCGACAACCTAAACCTAACCTCCCCTCCAGTAGAATAATCCTAACCATCACCTTCAGCAGCCTAACCCTAACCTTCTCCTCCCATAGCCTAAACCCAACCCTCTAACTAGTGACTAACCCTAAACATCCCCTCATGTAGCCTAACCATCACTACTTGCAGCCTAACCCTAACCTACTCCTCCTGCAGCCATACCCTCTTCCTAGTGCCTAACCCATAGCATAACCCTCCACTCCTGTAACCTAAGCCAATCCATCCCCTTCCATAGCCTAATCATAACTGTCCCCTTCCTGTAGCCTAACCCTAAGTGACCTACTTGGTGCCTATGCCTAACCCTCTCCTTCCATAGCATATACCTAACCCTCTCCTCCCATAGCCTACTCCTAACCATCCCTTCTGGCAGCCTAGGTCTATCTCTAAACCCCAACCCTAAAAATAAAAAAACTTGTGTGGTAGCCATTACCATTCAACGTTTTGCACCTGCCAACTTTTTTGAACCTATCAACCTGCCATTTATCGGTCATGATTTTGTCACCTGTGGGAAAGGAAGACCTTCGTAAATTATAAGAAACAAAACATTACACCCAGAGGATTAAGACTAAAAATCTTCCCGCCACTGACCAGGGATAACCTGAAAACTGTATGGAACGAGGTCCTTAAAAATGCTCACAAGACTAAATGTAAGTTCTGATTAAACATGACAACTTGGTTCTACAACAACGTTGCAAAGAAACTAAAAGCCTCAAAAATAAGATGAAATTACATGAACAAGAAGATAGAGTTCAATAAATGTTTGAGAACTATAAGAAAGATCTAGCAGATTTAAAGGACTGAGATCATAGAGTGGAAAAAGAATAAGTTTGTGAGGGACAGGAGATGTTCTGATCTGAAACAGGTCTTTAGGTGGAATTTTTGAAGAGGAAGAAATAATCCAGAAAGGAAAAAGAGACCCTCACAAAGTTATATTCCACTGATAAGGAATCACTCTTTCCAAAGTTAAGGATAATCTACCCTCACACTCAAGGTGGTATTTTTTAGACCTACCCTTGAGGCCTTTGGTAGATCAACGGTAAATAGAAGGAAGATCAGGAGAGGGAAGAAATAACCAAAGGTGGAGATAATGGAAGACCCAAATTAACACCAAGATATCAGAGAAAATCACAAAAGAGTCAACAAGATTAATGGAGGAGGAGGATGACAAAGTGAGAATTATCAAGATGTCTAACATTGTCCTCAATGACTCTCACAAAGCAGTTATGAGTGAAGGCCTGAGCTTCTTTCTAATAAATGATTTGACAGGTTTAAATGGGAGAAGGACTTACTTGGATGGAAATTACTTTTAACAAAGATCTATTCTACCCAGGCATTAAACATAAGTGATGATCAACAATTGGATCCTGTTGACATTGATTTATTTTTTTATGGCAATCAAAATATTCATTCTAACACATATGAAAGACTCTCCACCCAATATTTAGAAGCTTTCTCTATGCTGTAAAACTTGATAGTGAAGGAAAAGCAACAAAATCCTCAACAAGACCGAGATGTTAAAAAAGAGAGGAATGTTCTTTCCACCCACCTAAATGTATGTCTGATTGTGGAGACATTTATGGACCTTGTTTCACAACATCTAGATGAGCCATAGAAAAAGAATTGGAGATCTCATTTGACAAAAAGTAAGTTACGGTAAGAGGAAATGAAAGCTGGGAAAGAGATTCAAACCTGGAACGAGGACCGAGTTAACAGCCTGATAAAGGGAGAAACATTCGGCCTGATTCAGATTTGATCGGTTGGGGTCAAATTCGTCCAAGTTTGACTCAGAAATAAAAATGTCAGTGAAGCAAAAGTACAATTAGAGGATATAACATGCTACAGATCTCTCGTGTTTAACCCTTTGAAGGAATAAAAGAATGAACAAATGAAGTATCATAACCAAGACAGAATTAAGGTATCTGTAGGAGGAACAACCACTTTTTATATGCTACCTAAAATCCACAATAATGAAAAACTTCTACTGGGACATCCTATAGTATCAGGCATTAGAGGATTGACAGATAGTAAATTCTTAGATGCTGTACAAGTCTAAGATATTTTTTTTTTGCAGCTTTATCCTTCTACACTGAACATACGCAGGATGTCCTATGGAAATTGGATGAGATAAATGCGTAGAAAGATATTTTTACAATCTACATGTGACATCGAATCACTAGATAAAACTCTCTGCACATGTTACATCTGCCCCACCTGCAGTGCATTGGTTCTGCCAAATTTGTCCAGCGATCAAGCCTGAAATTAGACCGATATGGCAGGGTGTACCAAATCCGCAAATAAATAAATTGCAAAACAACAGGAGTGATTTATGGCCTGACTTGTCCCTGTGGGAAAAACTAGATCAGAATGACAGCCAGACTGCTGAAGCAGGGGGTAAGGGTACATGTGGGCTCCATTAGGAACTCCTAATTATGTAACTTTAAACAATTCCCATCTGTTGTCAGACATTGTCACGATCATAACTCTGGTAACCTTAAGACCCTTAAAGAATTGGAATGGAAAAGACACATTTGGGATCAAGGGAACGTGACACAGGAGTTAATCAAAATAGATCCAATGGGACTTCCTTATGAATAGATTACAACCATATGGACCAAACGAACATATCCAACAAGGGGCCTTATTCAGCTGATAACTGCCTGGACCACGGGAGAGAAAGACAGATAAGAAGGGTGATACACGGTGTTCACCTTCAATTTCAAATGATCACATACTTAATTCAATCCGTAATTTGAATCCATTTAATTTAAGGTTCATCAATTAAGCATTTGGAATAAACATAATAGCAATAATAAAAATATAATTATGGAGTAATTAATATTACAGTTGTATATGAAAGTGTCTAAAATCACAATTAAGATTGTACAAGTGGTGTTGCTTGCCAGACTGCCACGTTTTGGGCCACAGCGACTGTGTGTTATATCACGCAGCCACCACGGCCCGCTGCGGGCAAATGGTCTGGACGCGCCTGCGACAATGCCATGCCAATGCCCCCTGCAATGTTACCCCATTGCCAACCCTGCCGCTGCTCCCGCAGGGCCTTAGACTGCAGTCTCACTTTCTGCATTTTCAAACTCTGTGGTGCCCCCCTAGATTTTGGATCCCCTAAACCTGTCTAATGATAGAGCCAGTCCTGACCCGGGTGGGCTAATTCGCCTTTCAATCCACTTATTACCATATGTTCTGAAAGCTGCTGAGGAAGTTCCGTCATAATCGTGATTAATAATTACGTTGCTACAAATCACATACACTACTCAATCCTTTGCTCAGCTGATGGGGTATCGACCTCACATTGGTGCGTACCTCCCAAATTGTAAATTCCATGAAACAGAAATTTTGGGGTCGTGACCAAGCAACAAGGGTGTGTGGCCTATGGTTGCAGTGCTCTCATAAACTCCCTAGAAGAAGGCCAACACAGGGCCGAAACGCGTTGGAGGAAGACCAGCTGATCACCCCGTACCCGACAAACCCCCCGCTCCGAGTGAAAGAAGCAGGAAAATTACCGCCGGCAGCCCGACCTGAGACGAGGCAACTAACAAGACCCGCTAGTGGAGAACATCGAGCGTGCACAGAGAGACGAATACGCCGGGACCGGGATCAGGTGAGTAGGCAGATCCGTAGACAGGACACCGGGGCGGGAAGGAGCGATCAAAAGCTCCACCTGCCCACGGCCCCCGTCAGACACTCCACGTCCCCACACCCGCAGCGTCGGACAGTGAAGGGATACGGTCCAACCGGACACCTGCACTGTCGGCTGTACGGGCAAAGGACACAAGGAGAGCCCGGACCTGCTCTCACTCTACAAGGTCCCCCCCCCCGTCCCGGCAGCGCAACACTCCCCACCGCGACTGAGGAGGATTCACACACCTCCGACCGTCTGCAGACAACCACCGGCACCGGCCAAACAACAGCGCAGCACCTGAGACTCAGCGCAGCGGGACGCCACACCTGAGTTACCAACACCAGGCAGCCGTAACTGCGCCCCCCTGAACTTCATCCCTACGGACGGGCTACCATCCCCACTTCCCCTTACCACCACTGAACACCGGGCTCTAGGAGCCAAGCACAACCCCAAACCCCCCCCCCCTTTTTAAGTGCTACCATCAAGCACTCTATTAGATTGTTTGATTCACCAATCAATGCGTTTGCCTATGACGATATGTGTGTATACCATGTCATGAGAGATAACGCTTGCTAATCACTGTTACAATTTATGTATATTTGTATTACCCAGTAAAACTTTCGCATTAACATCTGCTTATTCTTCATTTCACATACCCAACTGAAACTCCGCTTTCTCATACACCCTCGCAAGCAAAAGGGGCAGAGCGCTGCACTAAACCCCTGTATTACTGTCCGACCTCAAACCGGGCCGGTCACCCGGTTAGTGAAGCAGCTAACCCCGAAACAAAGGGACCAGTGCGCAGGGACTACAACAAAACAGTGCTCTCATAAGGCCATGTCCCCATTTTCACTGCTGTGGGGTCATGGCCAGTGGCTCTGTGAGCTGCTGCCCATGCCCTCTGTGTCCTGGAATAGATTATGTTCTCGACGCATCTATTCCCTGCTGCTCAGAGCTGCAATGGTCAGGTGGGCTCCCAATTGCCCCCCCCCCCCCTCCCCCGCTGCAGGAAACTTCCGTCCCCAGGTGGGATGCGGGACCGGCCAAAAAAATAAGGACAGCTGGGAGGTATGATAGTGGTATCCACACCAGCCACAATCCAACGCCGCGCCTGAGCTTTGTGAATGGTCATGCCATAGAAGACCTGGAGCGGGAACTACGAGCGGCCACAGTGGTCAGTGCGGTACTTCACCTCATAGAGGTAAGGAGTAGTAAGTCTTTTATTTATATAGATATGTAGACACTACAGTATCTATAGGGTAAAAAAAAAAAAGCAAAAAAGATGAGGTCCAATGTGAACAAATGCAACGTCATGCACCTTGGGAGACCTAACCAGTGTGCTAGTTATAATCTAAACGGGGAGGAATTGGGTAAACCAGTACTGGAAAAAGATCTAGGAGTCCAAATAGACAACAAACTGGGGTGTAGTGCTCAATGTAATATAGCAACAAAAAAGGCCAACAGAATTCTAGCATGTATTAAAAGGGGCATGGAAACTAGGGACTAAAGGGTAATTATGCCTTTGTACAAATCATTGGTTAGACCGCACCTCGAATATGGAGTACAGTTCTGGGCCCTACACTATAAAAAGGGCATCATAGAATTGGAAAAAAAAGAACAACTAAGCTAATCAGGGGAATGGAGAATTTAAGCTACAAGGAGAGATTAAGCAATCTGGGACTATTTACACTAGAGCAGAGACGTTTAAGGGGGGACATGCTCAACATGTACAAATATATCAAGGGCCAATATAAAGGCCCCCATACACTAGGGCGACTTGTCCTTAGAACAAGTTGCCCCCGACTTCCCCCTGAGCTTCCCCGGCTGCTCCCCGGGGAGCTTGATTAGATTGGCACTTGATGTGCCATTTTTTACATGTGATAAATCGTCTCGATTTATCACATGTAAAAATCCCGGGGAGCAGGGGGGGGGCTACAGAGCAGGGCTGCTGGTGGGAGCAGGGGGGGCTGGGGACGCTGCGGGGGACACAGGCGGCATAGAGCCGGGCAGAGGGAGCCGGGAGCTGTCAGCGCTAGAAAAAAAAGCCTATACAATGAATGGGCGGCCTGTGATTGGCTGAGCGCTCTCTCAGCCAATTGCTGACTGGCTGAGAGAGCGCTCAGCCAATCACAGGCCGCCCATTCATTGTATGGGCTTTTTTTTTTTTATTCAGTACTGACAGCTCCCGGCTCCCCCCGCCCGGCTCTATGCCGCCTGTGTCCCCCGCAGCGTCCACAGCCCCCCCTGCTCCCTCCACCGCCGCGCCGCCCCACTAGGTCCCAAGTTGGGTGGTCGGACGTGCAGCAGGTCCGACCCCCCGACGCAGATCCGATGCGCACGGGACCGCGCATCGGATCTGAGGGGACATCAAAACTAGACGATTTTGGTCCGATTTCGGCCAGATCCGACTGATCTGGCCGAAATCTGACCAAAATCGGCTAGTGTATGGGGGCCTTTAGGAACTGTCAGGTGCCCTATTTACTGCAAGGAAGGAGTCTTGGACACCTGGACACGAGTTTAGATTGGAAGAAAGAAGATTTCGTTCGCGTAGAAGGAAAAATGTATTTACAGTCAGAGCAGCCAAACTATGGAACTCTCTTCCTGGGGACGTGGTGTCAGCAGACACTATAAATACGTTTAAAATAAGGTTGGACAAACATTTATTGGTTAAAAACAATTGTAATCTGTCTTTAAAAAAAACATCTGAATACACTACATATAAACTAGGGATAAGCTGAACTCGATGGTCGCAAGTCTTTGTTCAGCCTTATCTACTATGTAACTATGTAACTACGGAATATACAGTAATTTAACATAATAGCAATTCACAACAACTACCAATATTGTGTACGCTGTTGAGGGGGCTGCGTGACAGCTGCTATAGGTATAATAAATCATACACATCGGTAACAATGAGGCAGTCATATATACCCCAGCTTATTTGATGTGTTATCAATTAAGTAATGACAGCATTAAATTACATTTATAAGAAATAATCCTAACGGAGTAGACGAGAAGCTGATTATATAGTGCACACAATAAGTTATTATATGTGCCTGTCAATCCAGTCTATTCATTCCTTTGGCTTAATATACACATACGAGGAGAGACGGAATATAGATCACTCAGCAACATGGTAATGAATGCTTGTTACATATTAGCCATCTGACTGCATGGAGGAAAAACTGGCTATGGGTAAAAACCGGACCCGGACAAGACCCTTGAATGCCGGACCGCACATCAAACTCTGCATTCCAGAGCTTATAGTGTCCGGTCCTGTCCGGGGGTGTCTGGTCTGGAGGGCTGCCTGTGACAGCTGTCACCAGGGGGAGAATAAAGACTCCCTGTATGGTCTGGGCATGTAGCAAAAACTGGAACGATCCACACCACACAGGGAGGCTGTAATCTCCCCTTCCCCATGTCCCTGGTGAAAGCTATCACAGTCATCCCCCCGGACAAGACACCCCCAGGACGGGACAGCCCCCAGACAGGACACTACAAGCTCCGGAATGCAGAGTTTGATGTTCAGTCCGGCGTTCCAGGGTATTATCCGGGTCCGGTTTTTACTTAGTCCCGGACAAACTACTAACTGATAGATTTATGAAACAGCAGGTGTTCTAAGCAGCAGCCAATCAGCTGCTGGCATTTTTCAAACCCCGTCTGTAACTCATCAGTTAGGAGCTGATTGGCTGCTTCCACTTTATCACTTCTCCAGGTGTAATAATCTGCTCTCTATATTTCGTTGGCTTTTTATCTAAATATATAAAAGGAACATTTTTTAAATAACTAGTGCTCACCTCCAAAATTATTAATTTTGACTTGGGACCTAATTCTGACCTGCAAGCCTACACATGTTTTCACATCGTAGTGCGAAGATTCGGACGACGGGAGGGTGTGTGTTCCATGGGGTGCCGTTTACCTACCGAATATACACCAGCGAGCTAGGCCTGAATTACCCCCTTTATGTTGTAAAATTTACATTTATGGGGCAAATTTAATAACACTTCTAAAAATATAAAGAGGTGATTTTGCCAATAGCAACCAATCAGATTCTGACTCTCATTTCTCTGTTGCATCCTAGAAAATAATAGACAGAATTTGATTGGTTGCGATAAGCTTCGTTTTAGAAGCTGGAGTAAATTTACCCATGAGCCTTAGGGGTGATTCACTAGTGATCGGATGGGGCCAAATTTGATGCTCGTATTTGCGCATGTGCAGACGCCAGTGCGAACTCCTTCGGTGGGCGGGGGGGGCAGATAATTATCCTGTCCGGGCATCCTCAGAGCATTGGAAGAAACACTGTCAGGTTATTACATAATGGGGGCTGCAGAGGCGGAACTAGCGAGCAGTGGGCCCAGGTGCAAAAATATTCTTTGGGCCCCCCGCCCCACTCAAAATGTGAACAGTGTGCGCCAAAGATGGCTGCAGTGTGCATGTGTGTGTGCATAAGATTAGGGCTACAGGCTGTGGGATGTGTGTATGGTTAGGGTTATAGGCTGTGGGGTGTGTGTGTATGGTTAGGGTTATAGGCTGCAGTGTGTATGGTTAGGGTTATAGGCTGCAGTGTGTATGGTTAGGGTTATAGGCTGTGGGGTGTGTATGTGTGGTTAGGGTTATAGGCTGTGGGGTGTGTATGTGTGGTTAGGGTTATAGGCTGCGGGGTGTGTGTATGGTTAGGGTTATAGGCTGCAGTGCGTGTGGTTAGGGTTATAGGCTGCGGGGTGTGTGTGTATGGTTAGGGTTATAGGCTGTGGGGTGTGTGTGTATGGTTAGGGTTATAGGCTGTGGGGTGTGTGTATGGTTAGGGTTATAGGCTGCAGTGTGTATGGTTAGGGTTATAGGCTGTGGGGTGTGTATGTGTGGTTAGGGTTATAGGCTGTGGGGTGTGTATGTGTGGTTAGGGTTATAGGCTGCGGGGTGTGTGTATGGTTAGGGTTATAGGCTGGGGTATGTGTGTATGGTTAGGGTTATAGGCTGCGGGGTGTGTATGTGTGGTTAGTGTTATAGGCTGCGGGGTGTGTGTATGGTTAGGGTTATAGACTGCGGGGTGTGTGTATGGTTAGGGTTATAGGCTGTGGGGTGTGTGTATGGTTAGGGTTATAGGCTGCGGTGTGTGTGGTTAGGGTTATAGGCTGCGGGGTGTGTGCCTGCGTGGTTAGTGCTATAGACTGCTATGGGCGGGAGAGTATGGGGAGGTTTAGGCTGTGGGGAGGGAGATGGGTGGGGTTAGGCTGCAGGTGGGTGGTGAATGGTTGGGCTGTGGAGGGGGTGTATATATAGGGTTAAGTCTATGGGGATGTGTAGTTAGGGCTAGGTTACTGGGGTGTGTATAACTAAGGATAGGCTGAGGGTGGGGTGTGTATAATTACAGTTGGGCAGCAGGGGAAGGGGGTTGTATGGTTAGTTAGGCTGGGAGGGTTAGGGTTTGTGCCCCTATGACATTTTTAGTTAATTTCTTCGGCATCCTCCACCCCCCACCCCCCTTTAATATGCTAACATATTTTTTTGCCTCCAGCTTCCGTTTTATTTTAAGTTTTATGCAGCACCCCCCCCCCCCTTACAGTATAATTCCCAATGATTCAGCAATGTATAATGCGCCCACCCCCCCCCCCCACCACCCCACTCCCTCCAAGTAACTTACCCCTGGCATGGCAGTGGCTGTCATTGCTGCTGTCTGTGACGCTCCTCCTCCTGGAGCCCTCCGTGCTCAGCCTCAGAGCAGACAGGAATTCACTTCCTGTCAGGCTCCAAGACTGAGAGCAGCAACAGGCAGCCTTGCGATTGGCTGCCTGTTGGAAGGAGGACGATCACCGCCGGACAGAATGGATGCAGGGCGCTGCTGCCTTTGCTTCTGCATCCATGTCTGCCCCATGTGTACGCGCACCTGCTGCCCTGCCATGTACCCCGGGCCCCTGCACTGCACCGTCTGCACCGGCGGTAGTTCCGCCCCTGGGGGGCTGTGAGTATACGCAGCCAGAGCCGCCCCTAGGCATAGGCATACTAGGCAATTGTCTAGGGCATCACCCTATGCCTAGGGGCGGCAGCCTATTGTCCTAGTGCCAAATTAACACTGCCTGCCCGGCGCCGGCCCGCCCACTATAGCACCGGAGCGGGTGCTCAGCGGTGCTGCTGACAGAGCCTGGGGAGGCGATGCAGCTGCGAGATGCTGAGTCTGGCGGGCGCCGGGTGGGGCAGAGACGCGGTGCTGAGGAGTGAGGAGAGATGCTGGGCTTCTTGCTAGGGTGGGGCTGAGCGGAGCTAATGCACCAGTCAAAACTAGTGTGCTGCTTCTTTGATGGACACTTGCGCGTTGGCTCCGCCCCCCACACCGCGCAGCATACTTGGACGGCTGTCCGCTGCCCCCCGGCGAATTTTTCCCACCACAGAATTTTGCATCATTCGGTGTGGGATAATGTGAATTTTGGCTCAATCTGGGTGCCATAATGTGAATTTTGGATCATTTTGTTTGGCATTAACATGAATTCCATGTGAATTTTGGCTTATTCTATGTGGTATAATGTGAATTTTGGCAACTTCAGTGTGGCATATTGCGAATTTTGACTTCTTTCATGTGAAATTTGGCTCATACTGTTTGGAATAACGTGAAATTTGACTCCTTCAGTGTGAATTTTCGCTCAATCTGTGAGGCATAATGTGTAAGGGTGAGAATAAGGGGCTTACTATTGTGTTGCATGATGTGTAAAAGGGATACATGGTGTGCTACAATACATTCAAAGACACACACCCTTTTGAGTGACCAGACCCCTTATTTCTGGAGTGCGGCCCTCGAATATTTGATGGAAGTCTTAAGTGGCCCATGTCAAATGTCATAAACCAGCTTGTTATTTTTGGTGTCTAAACACCAAGTTTGGTGGTGGTATCATCTGCTAGGGGGTGCCAACAAAAATCTTGCCTAGGGCATCAAATTGGATAAGGCCGGCTCTGTACGCTGTCAGGTTATTATGTAATATTATAAATGTCTCTTTATCGTGTGTCATTGTATCCTACACCCGGGCACCACGTCACACTACTCTGAGTGCGCTTTCCCTATAAGATGTGATATCTGAGCACATAACACAGCACAGCAGGGTTCCCTTTCCCTGTCAGCTGTATGTCAGTGTCTGTATGTATTCTCTGCTATAGTGAGTGCGTATTGTATCCTGCACCCGGGCACCACGTCACACTACTCTGAGTGTGCTTTCCCTATAAGATGTGATATCTGAGCACATAACACAGCACAGCAGGGTTCTCTTTCCCTGTCGGTTGTATGTCAGTGTCTGTATGTATTCTCTGCTATAGTGAGTGCGCATTGTATCCTGCACCCGGGCACCACGCCACATTACTCCTCGTACACTTTCCCTATAAGATGTGATATCTGAGCACATAACACAGCACAGCAGGGTTCCCCCCTGTCGGCTGTATGTCAGTGTCTGTATGTATTCTCTGCCACTGGCTGATTCAGGGGGGGGGGGGCACCCAGGCACGTGCCCCCCCTATCATTTCAGACGTGTTTTTTTTTTTTTCTGCTGCCCGCACCCCCGCTGTGCCCACTCCCCCGCTGTGCCCGCTATCCTGCTCCCCCGCTGTGCCCGCTCCCCCCGCAGTGCCCGGCCGGGAGAGAGATGTGCTACTGTATAAAATTCACTTCTCCTGCTGGACCGCTAGCCAATGGGCGCTTGCGGTCCAGCAGCCAATCAACTGGCAGCTGGTGGACCGCGAGCGCCTATTGGCTAGCGGTCCAGCGGGAGATATGAATTTTACATAGGATAGGAGCACATTTCTCTCCCGGCCGGGCACACTGTGGAGCGGGGGAGCGGGCACAGCGGGAGGAGCGGGCGAGCAGAGCGGGGCGGGAGGGGATGGCTGGCTGGCTGTCAGCACAGGCGGGGGGGTGCACACACAACCCCCCCACCCTACTGCACCCACCCTGCTGCAAGCACCCTCCCACCCTGCTGCACCCAAGCAGATTCAGTCGAGCATGAAGCCCCTTGGCATCGAGCATGAAGCCCCTTGGCATCGAGCATGAAGGTAAGTGGTACTTATGTGTCAAATGTGTAATGGGCATTACGGTGTGTTATATAGTATGTCATGTGCATTACGGTGTGTTATATAGTATGTAATGGGCATTACGGTGTGTTATATAGTATGTAATGGGCATTACGGTGTGTTATATAGTATGTAATGGGCATTACGGTGTGTTATATAGTATGTCATGTGCATTACGGTGTGTTATATAGTATGTAATGGGCATTACAGTGTGCCCTTGCTCCGGGCACCGTGGCACCTAGCTACACCACTGCCGCCGCCTTATAGGAGACAGACACTAGAGGTACTGCTATACCTCTATTGTTTGTCAGAACAGAAGAGTGCGGCCAGCGCTACCTGGAAGTGTGGATTTGGGTAGCGCTGGCGCGCTATTTAAATGGATCCCTTCACAAGCATGCACCCTGGCTCCCCCCTGGCAAAAAAAATATATCAATCCCATGGCATGGCAACAAGAATAAAACTCCTGGCAAGAAGCATGTAACCCCTGGCAACAAGTGATATTCCTCTGACAATAAGTATGTAGGTAAGCAGCAATTAAATGGTATATGTAACAGGCATTATTATGTTTAATGGGCATTTTGGTATTGGCATTATGTTTAATGGGCATCACAACGTATAGCATTGTGTTTTATGGGCATTACTTTGTTGGCATTATGTGTAATGGCCATTACAGTGTGTGACATTATATTTAATTGGTATTACGGTGTTTGACATTATGTGTAATGGGCATTACTGTGTACATTTTTGGCTCGCCGGCGGCGCACAATGTCCCTATTTATACATCATTATCTATACTATGGCTTAATCCATGTGGCGTTATCTGAATTTTGGCTTAATCCATGTGGCATTATGGAAATTTTTTGTCTCATTCTTTTTGGCATCATGTGTAAGCGGCAAGTATAATAGGGTCCACTATTTTGTTGCATAATGTGTAAAAGTGGTATATGGTGTGGTACACTACACTCAAGGACACGCCCCCTTGGAATGACCACGCCCCTATAAAAAAAAACTGGCGCGTCTTCGGCGCGCACACCACTACTTCCTTCACTTTTCACTCCACAGTGGGCCTATGGACTTAAAATGTCAGGGCCTATTTCTAATCCCATTCCTTCCCTCTCTCTCTGCTCTCCTCCTCTCTATCTCGCTTCACTCTCTGAGAATGCACACTGGCACTACTAACACCGCTCACTCCCATCCCCCCTGTCATTTTCTCCTGGATCCGCCCCTGTTCTCTGCTATAGTGAATGCGCATTGTATCCTGCACCCGGGCACCACGTCACACTACTCTGAGTACACTTTCCCTATAAGATGTGATATCTGAGCACATAACACAGCACAGCAGGGTTCCCTTTCCCTGCCAGCTGTATGTCAGTGTCTGTATGTATTCTCTGCTATAGTGAGTGTGCATTGTATCCTGCACCCGGGCACCACGTCACATTAATCTGAGTGCGCTTTCCTTGTAAGATGTGATATCTGAGCACATAACACAGCACAGCAGGACTCCCTTTCCCTGTCGGCTGTATGTCAGTGTCTGTATGTATTCTCTGCTATAGTGAGTGTGCATTGTATCCTGCACCAGGGCACCATGTCACATTACTCTGAGTACACTTCCCCTATAAGATGTGATATCTGAGCACATAACACAGCACAGCAGGGTTCCCTTTCCCTGCCGGCTGTATGTCAGTGTCTGTATGTATTCTCTGCTATAGTGAATGCACATTGTATCCTGCACCTGGGCACCACGTCACATTACTACTCGTACACTTTCCCTATAAGATGTGATATCTGAGCACATAACACAGCACAGCAGGGTTCCCTTTCCCTGTCGGCTGTATGTCAGTGTCTTTATGTATTCTCTGCTATAGTGAATGCACATTGTATCCTGCACCCGGGCACCACGTCACATTACTCCTCGTACACTTTCCCTATAAGATGTGATATCTGAGCACATAACACAGCACAGCAGGGTTCCCTTTCCCTGTCGGCTGTATGTCAGTGTCTGTATGTATTCTCTGCTATGGTGAGTGTGCATTGTATCCTGCACCCAGGCACCATGTCACATTACTCTGAGTGTGCTTTCCCTGTAAGATGTGATATCTGAGCACATAACACAGCACAGCAGGGTTCCCTTTCCCTGCCGGCTGTATGTCAGTGTCTGTATGTATTCTCTGCTATAGTGAGTGTGCATTGTATCCTGCACCCGGGCACCACGTCACATTACTCTGAGTGCGCTTTCCCTATAAGATGTGATATCTGAGCACATAACACAGCACAGCAGGGTTCCCTTTCCCTGCCAGCTGTATGTCAGTGTCTGTATGTATTCTCTGCTATAGTGAGTGTGCATTGTATCCTGCACCCGGGCACCATGTCACATTACTCTGAGTGCGCTTTCCCTGTAAGATGTGATATCTGAGCACATAACACAGCACAGCAGGATTCCCTTTCCCTGTCGGCTGTATATCAGTGTCTGTATGCATTCTCTTCTATAGTGAGTGCGCATTGTATCCTGCACCCGGGCACCACGTCACATTACTCTGAGTACACTTTCCCTATAAGATGTGAAATCTGAGCACATAACACAGCACAGCAGGGTTCCCTTTCTCTGTCGGCTGTATGTCAGTGTCTGAATGCATTCTCTTCTATAGTAAGTGCGCATTGTATCCTGCACCCGGGCACCACGTCACATTACTCTGAGTACACTTTCCCTATAAGATGTGATATCTGAGCACATAACACAGCACAGCAGGGTTCCCTTTCCCTGTCGGCTGTATGTCAGTGTCTGTATGCATTCTCTTCTATAGTGAGTGCGCATTGTATCCTGCACCCGGGCACCACGGCACATTACTCTGAGTTCGCTTTCCCTATAAGATGTGATATGTGAGCACATAACACAGCACAGCAGGGTTCCCTTTCCCTGTCGACTGTATGTCAGTGTCTGTATGTATTCTCTGCTATAGTGAGTGCACATTGTATCCTGCACCCGGGCACCACGTCACATTACTCTGAGTGCGCTTTCCCTAAAAGATGTGATATCTGAGCACATAACACAGCACAGCAGGATTCCCTTTCCCTGTCGGCTGTATGTCAGTGTCTGTATGCATTCTCTTCTATAGTGAGTGCACATTGTATCCTGCACCCGGGCACCACGTCACACTACTCTGAGTACACTTTCCCTATAAGATGTGATATTTGAGCACATAACACAGCACAGCAGGGTCCCCTTTCCCTGTCGGCTGTATGTCAGTGTCTGTATGCATTCTCTTCTATAGTGAGTGCACATTGTATCCTGCACCCAGGCACCACGTCACATTACTCTGAGTACACTTTCCCTATAAGATGTGATATCTGAGCACATAACACAGCACAGCAGGGTTCCCTTTCCCTGTCGGCTGTACAGTATGTCAGTGTCTGTATGCATTCTCTTCTATAGTGAGTACACATTGTATCCTGCTCCCGGGCACCACGTCACATTACTCTGAGTTCGCTTTCCCTATAAGATGTGATATGTGAGCACATAACACAGCACAGCAGAGTTCCCTTTCCATGTTGACTGCATGTCAGTGTCTGTATGTATTCTCTGCTATAGTGAGTGCACATTGTATCCTGCACCCGGGCACCACGTCACACTACTCTGAGTACACTTTCTCTATAAGATGTGATATTTGAGCACCTAACACAGCACAGCAGGGTCCCCTTTCCCTGTCGGCTGCATGTCAGTGTCTGTATGTATTCTCTGCTATAGTGAGTGCGCATTGTATCCTGCACCCGGGCACCACGTCACATTACTCTGAGTGCGCTTTCCCTATAAGATGTGATATCTGAGCACATAACACAGCACAGCAGGGTTCCCTTTCCATGTCGACTGTATGTCAGTGTCTGTATGTATTATCTGCTATAGTGAGTGCGCATTGTATCCTGCACCCGGGCACCACGTCACATTACTCCTTGTACACTTTCCCTATAAGATGTGATATCTGAGCACATAATACAGCACAGCAGGGTTCCCTTTCCCTGTCGGCTGTATGTCAGTGTCTGTATGCATTCTCTTCTATAGTGAGTGCGCATTGTATCCTGCACCGGGGCACCACGTCACATTACTCTGAGTACACTTTCCCTATAAGATGTGATATGTGAGCACATAACACAGCACAGCAGGGTCCCCTTTCCCTGTCGGCTGTATGTCAGTGTCTGTATGCATTCTCTTCTATAGTGAGTGCACATTGTATCCTGCACCCAGGCACCATGTCACATTACTCTGAGTGCGCTTTCCCTATAAGATGTGATATCTGAGCACATAACACAGCACAGCAGGGTTCCCTTTCCCTGTCGGCTGTACAGTATGTCAGTGTCTGTATGCATTCTCTTCTATAGTGAGTACACATTGTATCCTGCTCCCGGGCACCACGTCACATTACTCTGAGTTCGCTTTCCCTATAAGATGTGATATGTGAGCACATAACACAGCACAGCAGGGTTCCCTTTCCCTGTCGGCTGTATATCAGTGTCGGTATTTATTCTCTGCTATAGTTAGTGCGCATTGTATCCTGCACCCGGGCACCACGTCACATTACTCTGAGTACACTTTCCCTATAAGATGTGATATCTGAGCACATAACACAGCACAGCAGGGTTCCCTTTCCCTGTCGGCTGTACAGTATGTCAGTGTCTGTATGCATTCTCTTCTATAGTGAGTACACATTGTATCCTGCTCCCGGGCACCACGTCACATTACTCTGAGTTCGCTTTCCCTATAAGATGTGATATGTGAGCACATAACACAGCACAGCAGGGTTCCCTTTCCCTGTCGACTGCATGTCAGTGTCTGTATGTATTCTCTGCTATAGTGAGTGCACATTGTATCCTGCACCCGGGCACCACGTCACACTACTCTGAGTACACTGTCTCTATAAGATGTGATATCTGAGCACATAACACAGCACAGCAGGGTTCCCTTTCCATGTCGACTGTATGTCAGTGTCTGTATGTATTCTCTGCTATAGTGAGTGCGCATTGTATCCTGCACCCGGGCACCACGTCACATTACTCCTCGTACACTTTCCCTATAAGATGTGATATCTGAGCACATAATACAGCACAGCAGGGTTCCCTTTCCCTGTCGGCTGTATGTCAGTGTCTGTATGCATTCTCTTCTATAGTGAGTGCGCATTGTATCCTGCACCGGGGCACCACGTCACATTACTCTGAGTACACTTTCCCTATAAGATGTGATATGTGAGCACATAACACAGCACAGCAGGGTCCCCTTTCCCTGTCGGCTGTATGTCAGTGTCTGTATGTATTCTCTGCTATAGTGAGTGCACATTGTGCTCTGTTACTTATGTATCTTCCCAGCGCAGAATGCCAATATTTCCCAAGCTCGGAAAGTGATGGGGAACTAAGCAGGCTTTGAATTGCAGCCTGGAGAATACAAATAGAAAATACATGTGTTATCAGGTGAAAAGCTCTGGGGAGGCCGACAAATCCTACACAGCGAACCTGCCGCTGACTGATCGCCGGGCCCCTGGCAGGAGAGAGGCAGACTTGGATTTTATTGGCAGACATCTATCAACGATTGTGGCAGAACCTGATGTATGTTGGTATAGTCTGCGCTGTGTGTAATGGACGCCAGTCCACGCGTCCACCAGCTTAACCAGGTGTGGACAACGCAGGGTTAATGCAGCACTAATCAGATGCATTCAATTTGATACAGGTCCAGCAAGGAGCGGATATATTGTGGTAGCAGCTGGTGCCTGGGCAGTTCCGGATGGCAGTGGCCTCACTGGACTTGGTGCCACCCACTGCGTCTAATAGAGAACCTGCTGCGGTATATGGAAGAGACTATGATGTGACCTAAGTCAGGAAACGTTGGCAGCCGTTGGAATACCGTAATGTACAGTAGGTGCACTTGTATAAATGGAATTTGGTGCCGCAATTGGTGGAAAGCGTTTCGACTTTCCTTTTGGTTCTCGGTCATTCATATAGTAGTGGTGGCTTGCCCCAACAGGCCTGCATGACCTCTGACCCAATGCGGATTATACGCATGCGCAGTTTGCTGAGTGTTCTTCCTCCATACGAGTAGGACGTACTCAAGTCCCACTGCCACCATTACATGCGCATTACCCTGTGCCGGGGTGTCAGCAACCATCAGACGATTTCTCTACCCCTCGTCTGCATGAAAGGGGATGGGTTTGAGTACATATGACCTTGCATGCTAGTGGGGGGATTCGGCAGTGGGGGGGGGGGCATTTGATGGAGCAGCGGGTGGTGCTTACCCGTTGTGTATACAGGTCGGAATCAGGACCTTAATTCAATAAATATATATATATATATATATATATATATATATATGGATAACAGTTGTAAGTTGCCGCCCTTGTTGAAACCTTTAGTGATTGGTTCTATAATAGCCTTTAATGAACTCCAAAGTAAATCAAAGTAAAGTCCAAAATTTATAAACATTCATTAAAAAGTCTCTTATTTCACTCAGTAGTGGTGGTTTTCCAGACCATAAAAAACTTCAATAGTGTATTTCAGATTAGCAAACAAACGTTCCCAACGCGTTTCGTCCCACCAAGGACTTCATCAGGGGTTTGCAAATAACTTTGAAACAATTCCCACAAAACTTTCAAACGGGATGAATCTCCAACAAGACGTTTTTTAACAATAGATCCTTTATAAGCTCTGATGTACACTCTTGTGCTAGAAACTTCTCTGTTAATATCTGTACTGGTGCTAGGGTCTTCTCTTTTCTGCCACAGATTTTATCTGCGTATATTCGAGCGGATAGCTTTGTGTGCTTGCGAGTTCTAATACATAACTCCAGAAGGATGTATCATTTTTCAATATTGGAAAGGTGGGGGTATTCCAGTTATTTGACACCATTAGATGGTTAAGTTTGGATATGCTCTATATATCGTCATGGACTATTCATAGAGTGCTTCTCTCTGTCCGCTGTACAGTCTCGTTTTAGGCCAAGGTTGAGATTAGTTCTAAAAGTGGTTTTCACTGTCCCTCTTGAGGTGTATACTGGTGTAAGGTTCAGTGGACGTGCTATATATATATATATATATATATATATATATATATAGTCTTATGAAACACAGATGCACTCACCGGTCTTCTTTTTCTTGTTTGCAAAAAACGGTTTTAATACATACCACAAGAGTATGACAACGTATTTACATGACAGTGGGTACGGCCAACGTTTTGGTCTACTGGCGAGACCTTTTTCAAGACCTCCTCTCCTGCCCTCCTCAGTGTGCAGTCCTTGGTGGTTTTTGCACACACAATCTACTCACAATCCATCATACAATCAGTCATACAATCCATCAGCTGCATGATTGTGTACACAAGATGTGCACACAATCTGCATACAATCCATCTTACAATCAATTGAGATTGTATGATTGGGTACACAATATCATGGCCACCTTAAGGATATCCATGCTTGGCCACAGGTGACTTAATTAGTGCTTCAGTCAATTTGATTTATACATCTCTGCTCAGTCATAGATATACATAAAACATATAGGGGGCCTTAAGGACCGTCCTGAGGACCCACAGCCTTCTCTAATACCCCGTTTTCGCTGCCACTAAAACCTGGGTTATTGATCATCGTATTGATGAATCATGGCTCAGTGAAAAAGGGTTAATTCGGGTCCATTGCCGCACTCTGAACCTAGACATAGCAATAGGGACCCCCAATACTCATAGAGCAGTGTTTCCCAACCGTGGTCCTCAAGTAACCCCAACAGTGCACGTTTTCCAGGTCACCCAGCAGGTGCACTCATTATTCAGGCACATTTAAAAAAAGATCCACAGGTGGAGCTAATTATAGCACTTGTGATTCTGTGTGGAGACCGGGAAAACATGCACTGTTGGGGGTACTTGAGGACCAGGGTTGGGAACCACTGTCATAGAGGCCTTGACGATTGGCTTGGGGCTTCCCATAAATTTGCAAACATATGTAACCAATATCTCTGATATATTATCATGTATAATCTAGTTACTGACATCACACTGTGCTGCTGTTCCCATACACCCTGTACTATCCCACAGGCAGCATAACGGACGCAACCAAATCTGCGGGTGATTTACATAACAGTGGTAACAATGGGACTGCGTCATAGGTGCATTCATAGCACAGCGGATCTACGATGCTAATGCCACAGTGGCAGGGTTACACGGAGACACCCACTGACCACACATTGTGTTGCCCTACCGTTGCTCAGAATGTCCGACAGAAGTAAACTGCTGGAGCCTTTACCCACTGTTGGGGTCATTCTGATTCACTCACTTGTTAATGAGTTCAGCCCCATCCCGATGTTTTGGGGACGGCGCATGTGCATGTGGTCTAGTATGAGCATGTGTATCTCCCCTTTGCAAATGGCATCGCGACTATGAGCTACTATCAGGGTGGGGTGGACAGCAGATGGAATGGGGTTCGTCCATGGGAACACCCAGCGTCTTATGGGTGGATATTTGGACGAGCAGTGGGCAGCGCCTCTGGGGCTTGGTAAGCTGCCAGGGCCGATGCACAAAGACACAGCAGGGGGCTTAAATCCCCCCCGACTACAGTTTTGCAGCCACCATCGTCCCTCCCACAAACACTTGTCACTCACTGCGTCTACCATCGCTAATCACAGTGGCGTATGTTCGTTCCAGTTGCCCGGAGGCAATATATATATTGGTGCCCCCCCACACACACCACACACACATACAACCCTATATAAAATATATATTTCTGTATAGATAGATAGATAGATAGATAGATAGATAGATAGATAGATAGATAGATAGATAGATACAGAGGCAGAACTCTGGGAGGCAATGGAGTTAACTGCCACCGGGCTCCTGCTCCCAAGGGGGCACCTCTCCACCCCTGTGAGTTTGAATTAGCTAATTGAAAGCCGTGGATATGGCTTCTGTGGCTGACTTCTTCTCCTAGCAGGACTATAGATGTCACACTCTTTATTCTAAACATAATATCCATAGCATACATACACACATACATATATTTATATAAGATGGTGTGTGTATTGGGGGGGCACCAATATTTATCTTGCCTCCGGGCAACTGGGACGAACTTACGCCACTGGATAGATAGATAGATAGATAGATAGATAGATAGATAGAAAGAAAGAAAGAAAGAAAGAAAGAAAGAAAGAAAGAAAGAAAGAAAGAAAGGTAGATACTGTAGATAGATAGATAGATAGATAGATAGATAGATAGATAGATAGATAGATAGATAGATAGATAGAAGGTAGATAGATAGATAGATAGATAGATAGATAGATAGATAGATAGATAGAAATATAGATAGAGAACACATATATATTTCAGAACTCAGCCATAGAAGCAATATATTGTTGACTTTTAAATAACTGATTTAAACTTCCAGTTGGTGGTGAGGTGCCCCCTTGGGAGCAGGAGCCCGGCGGCAGATGACTCCATTGCCTCCCAGAGTTCTGCCTCTGGCTAATCACTTACCACGTGTGTGAAGTGCGACCTGGAGGTGAGCTTGGTAAACATTGATCATTTCTGTAAACATCTTGTGCGATTGTGAAACAGACCAATGACACATCTGCGCGAGATTACACCCTGGTTTATTGCGCCTTTTTCACCTTTTATTAAGGTCCTGATTCAGAGAGCTCTGCGGAAGTGCGGAAATCGCTGTTCGGAGCACGAACGCACAAGCAATTAACTCTCTGAGTGCCAACATTGATGTCAGAGATCCACAAAATAACCGTTAGAAATGGCGGCGCCGTTCACAGCGACCATTCTTTTTTGGGGGGTGCAATATTTTACTTCAATTTAATGACTTGTCGGTATTTGTATTATTTATACTAAAAGAACAGTCGCTGTGAGGGATTCAGTACGAAATCCCGGCAGTCGGAATCCCGGCGGTAGAAATACCGATGCCGGAATCCCGACCGCCGAAACACCAACACGGTGCGCTCACCACGCAGCGGGCCCGCTGCCTCGATACGCTGGGCACACTATTTTATTCTCCCTCTATGGGTGTCGTGGACACCCATAGAGGGAGAAATTGTAGGCATTGCGGCGGGCGGGATTCCGGCGTCGGTATTTCGACCGCTGGGATTCCGACCGCCGGGATTTTGACTCCATCCGGCTGTGAGTGGTGCTGCCATTTTTAGGCAATATTTTGAGGATCTCTCCCAGCAATGTCGGCACTCACTGCTACTGGATACACCTCCAACCAGGACTGTTGCAGGAGCATTGAAGAAGCAATTAAAGCATTTATGTAGTACCCCTGGACTGCTGTGGAACTACAAGTGCCAGCCTGTCTCTGCATTGCCAGTTGCTGAGGCATGCAGCCCACAGCCTGATGCCCCTCTCTTGTTTGACACCCAAAAGCTATAGTAAATCTTCCCAAGAGACTTCAGGGGTTAACTCCCTTTTACTGTACTGTGAATAGCAGGAGTCTGCAATGAGCTGTGAAATGAGGAGGACTTTAGGACCCAGAAATGACTGCAGGGGAAGAACACATGTGAGCAGGCTGCTGGGACAGGAAGTGGAAGTAGAAAGGAGACTGCACTTGAAGTATGCTGTGAGAGCTAGGAGCTGGGGCAGCTCTAAAGGGAGAGTCAGCAGTGTGCTGAAAAAAAGTGAGAGAGCGTGTTACAGCCATGAGCAGCAGTATGCAGAGAGATAGAGCAAGTGTGTTACAGCTGGGAGCAGCAGTATGCAGAGAGATAGAGCAAGTGTGTTACAGCCGTGAGCAGCAGTGTGCAGAGAGATAGAGCAAGTGTGTTACAGCTGGGAGCAGCAGTGTGCACAGTGGTGCAGGACAGACCATGAGGAGCAGAGTTTGGCAGCATACCAGCACAGACTGTGAAGTACAGAGAAGAGTGGGAGCAGCAGCTGCAGTGGAATCCCTGCTGTACAGATATCAGTGAGAAGGGCTCAGCACTCAGGTGCCTTTTGACCCAGGACATTGTGAGTATGTGTTGCCCTGTACACTCACATTGAACACTACTCCAGACTGTCTATTATACATAGAACATTTGCCCTAAGGGTAACACTCCAAACGAGAACAGAGGAGAAAGGAGCCTTATATTAATAGGTATCCTAGGGATGTGCTGATCCCTGTGACATTTCAGCTACATCAACTCAATATAACAGGCCATGTGGGGAAAGAGAGCAACTGGTCCCCATCCCACATGTTAACAGGGCCTATGCAAAGGAGGACTCTAATTACAGTAGGCCGCCTGGCTGCAGTACAAGACCCAGGTAGCCCCATCTACAGGACAGTGTCTGTATTACAGTGTCTGGGAATAGCCCCATCTAGTGCATGGACTTGGATATACAGCTCTCATTGCTTTTAGTCCAGTTAATCCTTTCTTGTTGAGCTACAAGGACAGTTCATTTGCCTTCCACAGTATTACACGACAAGGATTATTTCACCATTACCTCGGCCAGAGTTCAAGAGTGACCCTCCGGCTACTTATCTGTAGGAAGGCCGGGTTGCCCCATAGGGACACCTCCCCCGGGAACTGTACATTGGTTCCTGTACACAGGCCGAATCCTAAACTCGGGTCTTGGATAAAAATGGGGTACTGGTACCAGTTAGACTCAAGTTAACGTAGGGCAAAGTACTGTTAGTATATTATGTATGGTATGTTGAGAATTGCCTGTTTATTCCCGTATCTTGTACCATTGACCTGGTGGGTACAGAGATTGGTTCACCAGAGGTTGTAATGTTTCTTATTGTTCGAAAGTGAAGAATAAAATCACTCCTGTTCAATTGCATCTGCGCTCTCAAGCTTGCATTCGTTATTGTCTACCAACCCCCTGGACGAATGAGCCCCTAAGCGTGGGTGTCACATTTGGCGTCATACCGAACAGGATCGGACATGGAGGTGCATAAAGGCAACCCCACCGCATATGACAAGTCCATCAGTGAAATGTCTGTCATACTGGATGGACTCATCAAGATGACTGCAGAAATAAGGAAGACCCTAGCCAATGATAACATAAGACAGACTGTATCAAGAAACAGGGAATGGCATTCAGAACAAAGAGTGAACAACCAACCCAGATGGAATGTTAACCAGGAGATGGGAAGATGGGTGACTAACAAGTTTCATGCTCGAGGGAGGCCAATATGTTGGCGATGTAGACAAAGTGGTCGCTTTGAGAGGAGTTGTCAACAACTCTCAAGTAGACCTTCACAAGGAGAACCACCCTGGGAAGGACAACCCAGGAATGCAGGCCCGTCTGAAGTATTCCAGAGCCAAATGAGAGTGTCTGGGGTACAAAATGCTGTGCATAGTGAGCGAACCAACCCAAGAAGGATCTCCGGTCATGTCATGTGGTTCAGTGTACCACGTGGGTATGGGTTCATCAAGAGAACAGACAACAGACAACGCGTGTATGTACATTTTACAGCAATTCAGAGAACAAATCCAGGAAACTGGTTCCAGAGCCTGAGAAGTGGCGAAATGGTGGAATTTGAGTTAGCAAACGGGAGGAAAGGCATCAAGGCTGTACATGTGACCGGTCCGAATGGGGCTCCAGTGCAAGGCAACAGACAAGCCACAGAGGGCAGCCGGTATGGGCACTGTCCAAGTTTCAGAGAGCCTCCACGCTACTGCCAGCAAGATTACCATTACAGTAAAGGTAGAGAGGAACCCAGCAAAGTTTTGCCTGTTGAGGAAAGACCCCGGAGATTTAACAAAATGCAACCAAAGCTGCAGGATGTGGTCAGGCTGCAATTTCCCCCAGAACCAAGAGAAATGGAGGGCAGTAAAGTGGTAGAACACACTAGTTCCAGCACAGCCAACCCCAGACCAACAGATGCTGGTGCGACTGACCAAGAAAGAGCCATTGAAGCTGTGGGGCAACTGGTTGTGGCAGAGAGATCTAGAGCCTTGGAAACCAATAGTAAAGAGTCAGATGTAGCAAAGTCTGAGTGTAAGGCCCCGGAAGAAACCCCTAGTGCAGCTAAGGAGAAGGTGACCTGGCTCTTCCCAGAATTACATGGACCCGATGTTGAGTACCACACGATAAGCAAGGAGGAAGTCACCTTGTGGTTACAGCAGGCATCAAGAAGGCAAGGAAAAAGATCCAAAAGGAATTTCTAGCAGCTAGAAGCACAAGGAATGTCTTGCCCGCCAGTTACGAATATTGATTGTTCCCATTGCAATTAGCTGTTGATGCGTGAGGACACGCACATGAAAAAGTGTGGGCGAATGTAGTACCCCTGGACTGCTGTGGAACTACAAGTGCCAGCCTGTCTCTGCATTGCCAGTTGCTGAGGCATGCAGCCCACAGCCTGATGCCCCTCTCTTGTTTGACACCCAAAAGCTATAGTAAATCTTCCCAAGAGACTTCAGGGGTTAACTCCCTTTTACTGTACTGTGAATAGCAGGAGTCTGCAATGAGCTGTGAAATGAGGAGGACTTTAGGACCCAGAAATGACTGCAGGGGAAGAACACATGTGAGCAGGCTGCTGGGACAGGAAGTGGAAGTAGAAAGGAGACTGCACTTGAAGTATGCTGTGAGAGCTAGGAGCTGGGGCAGCTCTAAAGGGAGAGTCAGCAGTGTGCTGAAAAAAAGTGAGAGAGCGTGTTACAGCCATGAGCAGCAGTATGCAGAGAGATAGAGCAAGTGTGTTACAGCTGGGAGCAGCAGTATGCAGAGAGATAGAGCAAGTGTGTTACAGCCGTGAGCAGCAGTGTGCAGAGAGATAGAGCAAGTGTGTTACAGCTGGGAGCAGCAGTGTGCACAGTGGTGCAGGACAGACCATGAGGAGCAGAGTTTGGCAGCATACCAGCACAGACTGTGAAGTACAGAGAAGAGTGGGAGCAGCAGCTGCAGTGGAATCCCTGCTGTACAGATATCAGTGAGAAGGGCTCAGCACTCAGGTGCCTTTTGACCCAGGACATTGTGAGTATGTGTTGCCCTGTACACTCACATTGAACACTACTCCAGACTGTCTATTATACATAGAACATTTGCCCTAAGGGTAACACTCCAAACGAGAACAGAGGAGAAAGGAGCCTTATATTAATAGGTATCCTAGGGATGTGCTGATCCCTGTGACATTTCAGCTACATCAACTCAATATAACAGGCCATGTGGGGAAAGAGAGCAACTGGTCCCCATCCCACATGTTAACAGGGCCTATGCAAAGGAGGACTCTAATTACAGTAGGCCGCCTGGCTGCAGTACAAGACCCAGGTAGCCCCATCTACAGGACAGTGTCTGTATTACAGTGTCTGGGAATAGCCCCATCTAGTGCATGGACTTGGATATACAGCTCTCATTGCTTTTAGTCCAGTTAATCCTTTCTTGTTGAGCTACAAGGACAGTTCATTTGCCTTCCACAGTATTACACGACAAGGATTATTTCACCATTACCTCGGCCAGAGTTCAAGAGTGACCCTCCGGCTACTTATCTGTAGGAAGGCCGGGTTGCCCCATAGGGACACCTCCCCCGGGAACTGTACATTGGTTCCTGTACACAGGCCGAATCCTAAACTCGGGTCTTGGATAAAAATGGGGTACTGGTACCAGTTAGACTCAAGTTAACGTAGGGCAAAGTACTGTTAGTATATTATGTATGGTATGTTGAGAATTGCCTGTTTATTCCCGTATCTTGTACCATTGACCTGGTGGGTACAGAGATTGGTTCACCAGAGGTTGTAATGTTTCTTATTGTTCGAAAGTGAAGAATAAAATCACTCCTGTTCAATTGCATCTGCGCTCTCAAGCTTGCATTCGTTATTGTCTACCAACCCCCTGGACGAATGAGCCCCTAAGCGTGGGTGTCACATTTACATGTGTACACACCTGTACACCTGCACAGGGTGTGTATCCTGGATACACACCTGTACATCCATCAGGCACACAGCCCATATAAGGTCATCATCTGTATATGTGTGTTCCCAGCATTATTGTCCGGGAAACACTGAGAGATGGTCATCTGACCACAGTAATGACAACAATGGTTTATTGTCCGGGGAATAAGACACACTGTAGTATAGAGCATCTTTCTGACCCTTGAAGTGAGTGTTAGAAGGATTACAGAAGTAATTACAGCATTATGTCTGCGATCAATGATAGAGATGCACAGACATCTGCTGCCAGATGGAAATCAATCCAGTTGAATAGAGCACTATCGTACACCGATGGGGTGAATGGGTTTGTGGTTATTAAGAAGCTGTTCCCAGCCCAGTCCATGGCTTCCCTTTAAGATTATTGATGTCGTTCGGAGACAAACTGTTTATATTAGCGACAATTACAGTACATCATTGCTTTCTGACTAGGGGCAGGATGTATTAATATACATCGCCGCCCTTCACCACGCTCCCGTCGCGATGCCAGCACATATGTACTAACATATGCGGCTGGCATCGCTGTGCGGTGACGGAGGCCCCCCGCGATACCTGTACTGTGGTGTGCGGGGGTCTCCATCACCTCCCAGCCGCCTACTGCTCCCCTGCAGCTGAGACAGCTCAGCGTGGCTGTCCGCAGCGCCTCCTTCTCCCCCCTGCAGCTGGAAGGACGTCCGGCTGCCTTGCTAGGGGGAGGAGTGGTTTACCTTTCCAGGGTCCAGGAGGACCTGCAAGAAGGTAAGCTGGAGGGACGGGGAGTGGGGGGTCGGCGAGGCGGCGGGGTTGAGGCGGCAGGTGGCGAAAAGAAGGCTTCTGTAGCTCCGCCCCTTCAGCAGGTGGGGCAGGTCCCAATTTTATGTGTGCTGGGTACATGCAAAACTAAGACATTCTCAGGTGGCTTCGTTTTCCATGTGTCCTGTGCGAGGACAGGATGGGCAGCTGACTTCCGGTGATGTCCGATGCCCGCCCCCGGCACCTGCATCATTGGGGCATTACCATGGGAACACCCACCATTTCCATGGGTGCATCCCCCGGCCCAACGTGCCGCTCCTCCCGCCTGCACTGTTGTGTGCGAGCGCCCGGCGGTTCGCCACTCGCACACAGTACCCGCACATGCGCAGAAATGCACAGATTTAAAAAAAAACGCGATCCCGTGCAAATTTGCATGGGAGCACATCAATCAGAATCACCCCCTATCTGAATTAGGAGGAAACTAAGCCGTGGAACCACAAATCCCAGCATACTCAACCAGCCTCCTCAGCAGCTGCAGTACCGCAGGCTGCATATCCCCACACAGCGGGCCACATGCAGAGTACAGTAGCCTGATGCATATACATGAGCTGGGCCGGTGATGCGAATGACCTCCCGGCACTGAATACAGAATCCGGAGGTAACTGTCTGATGCATTCTGTATGATTGCAGCAGAAGAACATGATGTGATGATGTGCAGGATGAATGGGCGAGGGATGGAACACCGTGATTACCCGCTTGGGGTGACATGAGGCATCTTATTAAATGTCAGACAAATTGTGAGCTGACAGTTATTGATTGGACGGCGATGTTGTTAGAAAATGATTAAATGGATCTGAGCGCCCTGTATGGTAACAGGACGTTATCGCTGCTTATCTGGTGGCCGGGGAGAGGCGTTTGCTGCAGGGATCCTGGGAGAGGATTCTCTCTGAGGTCGGGATACTTGGTGTAACAAATCCCATAGCTAGTACAGAATTATACAGCCAGGCGGTGTATCGCTTACAGACCAACACACGCGGCAGTTGTGTACTGAGTAACAATAGTACACACTGACAAACACAACACAAACTTACAGTGTGCATAATCAGGATGCGCACTGCGTCAGACCCAACGTATATTGCTGATCACAATCACAGTACGATGCGGAGGTGGTCTACGCCGATAGATAAGCAGTACCTAGGTCAGTTGCTCTGAAACGTGGTGAGTGCAGCGGAAGTGGAGCGAAGCACCTGCCCTGAAGCATGGCGAGTGCAGCGGAAGTGGAGAGAGGCGCCTGCCCTGAAGTGTGGCGAGTGCAGCAGAAGTGGAGCGAGGCACTTGGCCTGAAGCAGGGTGAGTGCAGCAGAAGTGGAGCGAGGCACAAGCACTGAAGCTGGGCGAGTGCAGCAGAAGTGGAGCGAGGCATCTACCCTGAAGCGTGGCGAGTGCAGCGGAAGTGGAGCGAGGCATCTACCCTGAAGCGTGGCGAGTGCAGCAGAAGTGGAGCGAGGCATCTACCCTGAAGCGTGGCGAGTGCAGCGGAAGTGGAGCGAGGCATCTACCCTGAAGCGTGGCGAGTGCAGCGGAAGTGGAGCGAGGCATCTACCCTGAAGCGTGGCGAGTGCAGCAGAAGTGGAGCGAGGCATCTACCCTGAAGCGTGGCGAGTGCAGCGGAAGTGGAGCGAAGCACCTGCCCTGAAGTGTGGCAAGTGCTGTGGAAGTGGAGCGAAGCACCTGCCCTGAAGTGTGGCGAGTGCAGCAGAAGTGGAGCGAGGCACATGCCCTGAAGCTGGGCGAGTGCAGCGGAAGTGGAGCGAGGCATCTACCCTGAAGCGTGGCGAGTGCAGCGGAAGTGGAGCGAGGCATCTACCCTGAAGCGTGGCGAGTGCAGCAGAAGTGGAGCGAGGCATCTACCCTGAAGCGTGGCGAGTGCAGCGGAAGTGGAGCGAAGCACCTGCCCTGAAGTGTGGCGAGTGCAGCAGAAGTGGAGCGAGGCACATGCCCTGAAGCTGGGCGAGTGCAGCGGAAGTGGAGCGAGGCATCTACCATGAAGCGTAGCGAGTGCAGCGGAAGTGGAGCGAGGCATCTACCCTGAAGCGTGGCGAGTGCAGCAGAAGTGGAGCGATGCACCTGCCCTGAAGTGTGGCAAGTGCTGTGGAAGTGGAGCGAAGCACCTGCCCTGAAGCACAGCGAGTGCAGTGGAAGTGGAGCAATGCACCTGCCCTGTAGTGTGGTGAGTGCAGTGGAAATGGAGCAAGGTGTGTGCCCTGAAGTGTGCAGAGTCCAGTGGAAGTGGAGCGATGCACCTGCCCTGAAGCAAAGCGAGTGCAGTGGAAGTGGAGCGATGCACCTGCCCTGAAGCAAAGCGAGTGCAGTGAAAGTGGAGCGATGCATCTGCCTTGAAGTGTGGCGAATGCAGCAGAAGTGGAGCGAGGCATCTGCCATTTTACACAAAGATCAGCCCGGTGACCACCGCTCCAGGGTCACCGGGGACAGCACCAGGCTTCAGCCTGGACAGGTAAGTCCTGGAAGGGGGGACCCCTTTAATGGGGGGGTCCCCACTCCCCCAGGGCCCCTGGCCAGGCTAACTGGTCGGTAGGGTGATGTTTTGGACACGGGACCTTATATAATAAGTGTCCCCCGGCTGTGACATTACCCTGCTGGCTGGTTTGGCCTGGGGCTGGTTCTTAAAATACCGGGGACCCCTAGTCATTTTGTCCTCCGTATTTTGGGAACCAGCCCCGAATCTGGAGCCTGGGGCTGGAACCCCTATTTGCCAGGTTTCCTGATTTTTTATTACCAGGCCCGGGTCTTTCAGCCTGGTGCTGGTTATGGCTGTGGGGGGGACCCCACGCCGGTTTTTAAATTTATTTATTTTACCTTTTTTTTTTTACACCTTGCAGCCTGCACGGATCTGACTGATATGATGGATCTGACTGATATGATGGATCTGACTGATATGATGGATCTGACTGATCCGTGCAGACTGCCTGTACGAATTCGTATTAGCGGCCGTATATACGGCCGCTAATGCGAATTAATACGACATCGGAGGGTTACAAAGCAGTCATATTTGACTGCTTTGTAAATTCCCCTCCGGAATACGACTTTGCATACGGCTGAAACAGCTGTATGCAGTCGTATTCATTCATATTAAGAATACGAATACGAAATATCGTATTCGTATTCTGAGTAAATTTCCCCCTATATATCTATCTATCGATAGATCGATCAATAGCTTTGACCTAATGACCTTCAAGCCATTACAACACATATTTTGACATTATCATGCCCATTAGTGCTACAGTACTGCTGATCTTAGTGGCGGTTAATTAATAGAAGGATCCATACGTCACGGTAGGTTTGCTGTAATCACAGCAGCCATAAGTGCAGTAATCCTACCAATCTATCGACGTTTCATTTTTTAAAATATAAAAAATTCTAAAAACCTGTTATGTTTATTAAATTCTCCCAAACAAACAGCACGCGACACGGAATCAGCCAATGGCTGCCTCAGCTACATGGGCCGCGTATTATGTCACCGGGGTTGCTCTGGGTTACACTAAGCCTTTCGGGCACTTAAGCTTTGTAGGGGGTCTTTTAGGAGGCAGCAGTGATTTCCTAAGTGCATCGACCATCTGTGACCACGTGATGTTTTCATGTCGAAGGCCTGCACGACATTGGGGGATTCTCCTGGAGCTGTACTGCAGATAATTCTATATTCCATAGCGTACCTGCTCTGATGTCAGCCAACACTTGCCTCCCAGCCTGGGAATCATTAGGATATTTAGAATAGAATGTCTATGATCTCGGCTAATGAGATGTCTTTATTCTGTCACATAATGTTCCAGCAATGTCTTATATTTTCTCTCACGGACGTGGGACAGGCGGATAGAAATGACAGGACTGAGAATAAAATAATACTCAATATTGTTTCTTTGTGTAAATGCAATTAAATGAGAAAACAGGACATTTCTATTGTAATTTCAGAAATATATATATAGCATAAGATATGTGTGTGTGTGTGTGTGTGTGTGTGTGTGTGTGTGTGTGTGTGTGTGTGTGTGTGTGTGTGTGTGTGTGTGTGTGTGTGTGTGTGTGTGTGTGTGTGTGTGGACCTTCATAGGATCCTCCTAGTGACTGTGTCCCTAAACACAAGCCAAATCCACAACATTCTCCGGAGGCACAGACAAAAATGGCAGAATGTACTGAAGATAGGTCAGTTTTATTCTATGGGGACTGGAGCAATTAAGTATTTTTTTTTTATCCTATGGGGGCCAATATGTCTGTTTTTTTTTCCTGTGGGGGCCAATGTGCTTTCTTCTTTTCTTGTGCAGTGTTTTCCATCCGTGCATTAATTCGGTTGATTAGAGTCATACGTGTGCAGACCGCGACCACCGGTGGCAAAGTCATTTTACATTGCCATCAGACTATTGGTGGTTGCTAAGCATTGATTGTTGATGGACAGCCCTACATCGGAGGTGGCTCTCTGACATGATTGGCCCAAAGGTACATCATTATACATTTCTGTACATCCTGTTCCACCAATATGCACAAAGAATGTGCACAGTAAAACACAACACAGGTCTAAATGACAGCAACCTAATGAACTAATGTGAACCTGTATTGTGAATTCTACAAGGGATGCACTTGTTAAATCTGATTACTATAAGCAATTTGTCAGACCCTACAAACTCCAGTGGCCTACAGGCCTTAGGGACAAGGACAAGCAATGCCCAGAACCCAGACTGTAAGCCCCCAGGCTCTCCCTATGAGAGTTTAGGGTCAGGTTTATGGATCAGACCCATTTGGTCATTTTTATTAAAGTACAATGAACACATACAGGTAGTTACGTGAATTTTATATTGTCTGTTTCAGTGGTCGAAGTGGGCCAGTATACAACGGTATGGTATACCGGCACTTCGCCACGGACTGCATTTTTTTTTTCAGTAAGGAGAAGCAGTTAGGGGCAGTGTGCTGAGGGCAGAAGACACAGCAGCCCTGGCAAGAGCGGCGCACGGTGTCCCACAAACCCCCCCCCCCCCCCCCCAGCTGGGACGCGGAAGAACAACAGTGAGCAGGCTCTGTGCTGCTGTGTACGGGCGCCAGGCTTAGAAGCAGGAGGAAGACGCGGTGGAGGAGGACGAGGAGACAAGGGGGGTTGGCGCGTGCTACAGCCCCGTGTCCGCGAGGAGTGGGCAGCTCGGAGCAGCGTCCGAGGAGAGCAGAGTGCTCCAGGTGCCCACTCCCGCAGACAGGGCTGTAGAGCGTGGTAGGAGATCCTGGAGGCACAGCAGGTGGCTGATGGGCAGCTCCAGGAGAGAAGAAGCCCAAGAAGAGGTGCAGCGTCTGGCATGGACAGCGAGCTGCAGGCAGGCGGTGTATGAGGAGTGGCTGAAGTGGTACCGCAGCTCCCGGGTAGGAGCCAGCTCCACCCATCATACCCATATTATGGGCACATAAGGGCACATGTATCTGGCTTTGTGGGGACATAGCTGGCATTATGGGGGCATGTGTATCTGGCACTGTGGGGGTATGTGTATCTTGCACTGTGAGGGCACATGAATCTGGATCTGTGAGGACACGTGTATGTGGCACTGTGAGGGCACATTTATCTGGCACTGTGGGGGCATGTGTATCTGGCACTGTGGGCACATATCTGGCTAACGTGTGCAAGGGGCTGCATCTGGAGTGACGTGTGCAAGGGGCTGTACCTGGTGTACAGTGTGTATGGGGCTCTACCTGGCGTAATGAGTGTAAGGGGCTCTACCTGGCGTAATTTGTATAAACGGCTTTACCTGGCATAATGTCTAGAAGCGACCATTTTGGGTCATTCCATGTGGCATAATGTGAATTCTTCATTCCATATGGCATAATTTGTAAGGGTCACCAGTACCAGATAGTATAATGCGCGCGCATACATACAACCTTGGCTTTTGAATACCCCCACTTCAAAATTTCCACTTCGACCACTGGTCTGTTTCTTATAAATGGTTTGCAAAAAGGGTTCACTGAACGAGGGTCTACTACCCCCTGCTGCGGATGTTGTTGAGCTATCCCCAGATAATAGATTTGGTGGTTGGAGCTATATAATTCCATTAGAATAAGTGAGGGCTGCATAGGCACAACGATATTTAAGGGTATTACATTTTGTGATCGTTATAATGTAGGATACTTGCTAAGGCAATCAAGTTTAGTTTCAGTTGTCTTTTGCAGAGGTAGAACTCTGGGAGGCAATGGGGTCATATGACGCCGGGCTCCTGCTCCCAAGGGGGCACCTCTGCTTTCCTTCAAGCTTGAATCAGTTAGTTGAAAGCCATCAAAAAGGCTTCTGAGGCTAAGTTCTGAAGTATATATGTGCTCTCTCGATAGAGAGATTGCTTATTTGCAAATTCAGTTCAATTATAGTCGTGCCGATTTAGGTGGCACCACTGGCCAGCGGTCCTTAGTAGCATAATTGGTCTTTAGGAAGCAATACTTCTTGAAAGATGGTGTTACCTGTCCTTATGGGGGAAAAATTGGGCACCCCTCTAGGGGAGTATACACACTGTGCCAGAAAAGCAGTGGTGACACTTTCCCAACGCTGGTTATGCTTAGTTTAGATGGGGGGCGTTTCAGTCGCTACCATGGTTTTCAGTTGGGGCGTTTAAGTCACCGCCATTTTGATAAGATGAGGCTAGATCTGGTCTAACTAATCTTTACGAAGAAGGGTCATTCCGCATAAAAAAATAATGACCTCTTAAATCGAACGCAGTTGTATCCGTGTATTTAATTTAGTGATACATTAATGAAGAGGTTTCTGTTAAGGTACAAGCTCAATAAATGGATAGCCGCCTTATATGATCCTGGCAAGGACAGACTGTGCATATGCACCCACCGGTTGGACCTGTCTGATTCTGCATGGAAGGACAGTTATTAACCCGCATTATGTAACTCATCAGCAGCTGACTCCTGGTAGCGAAGACGTATATTGCTATCGTAACACTTTGTGCTCCTCTATCATCTCACGGGAAGGGCGATGTCTGGGACGAGAGAACATTATGTGCCTGTTATGTGCAGTCATCTCTCATGTACCGGGCAGAAAGATGGCAGAATAATAGGTGCCGGGGTGCAAAGTGCATCCACTGCTCGGAACACAAATGAGACACGCTCTGCTCATGTACTGAACCAGTAGAATCCAGTCTACGCTTTATCTGCTACTGTATGTTGACTTTACTCTGTTGTTCAGGACATTTCTGTAGTGTTGAATAAGCTACTGATCAGTTATTAAAGGTCTGATTCTGGGCGAAGGGGAAAGAAATCATTCGATGGTCACCGATGGTATGACCACTTCGTACCTCACTAGAATCCTTCTCCACAACCCAAACTCTCCACCCTGCCTGTTGAACCCTGCAACTGTTCCCCAAAACTGTGTACCCTGATGGGCACCTAGGCCCTTATTTAGATCTGATCTCAGGACAAATTTGTTCTCAAAATGGGCAAAACCATGTGCACTGCAGGTGGGGCAGATGTAACATGTGCAGAGTTAAATTTGGATGGGGTGTATTGAAACTGAAATCTAAATTGCAGTGTCAAAATAATGCAGCCAGTATTTACCCTGGACAGAAACAAAATAACTCACGCAAATCTAACTCTCTCTGCACATGTTACATCTGCCCCACCTGCAGTGCACATGGTTTAGCCCATTTGGAGAACAAATTTGTACTGCAATCAGATCTGAATAAGGGCCCTAGTCCTACCTGGAGAATCTGGGGGTTGGGTCCACAGGTGCGTTTCCACCGCTGAGCGCCATCCATTTTAACCTGTAGAGATATTTATGCACTTTAACAACAATTTACGGTTTGTAGATCTATTCGGGCATTTAATAATTCCAGTTCACCATAGATTTTAGAACATTGATTCACAGACTTTAATTATCCTGTCTGAGATCTGAGATCATCATGGTCTACAGCAAGAGCTGACAATATATCAGGGAACGTGTCACAGACAGCCCCAAAAGAGATGAATAATGAGTGACAAGTTCTCTTGCTCCTCAGTCTATCACCGGACGCTGCCACATGCCGCACAAATACTACACCCACTTATTAACCTTGTCAGAATGTTAATGAGTTCACCTCGTACAACCTCACAGGTGTAAGAATTATTCAGTGGCTTTTTTTTTTTTTTTTTAATGAAATGTCATTCACAGTGTATAGGGGACCTGATAACTTCTTCAGTTGAAGGTGTCTATTTTTTGGCTGAGCACTCTGGTCGACTGCCTGGCTCACATAGACAGTGGCTGGCTGAACTGATTCGCCTACAGGCGCTATGCTCAGCCACCCAGCATACAGAGGTACAGGGGATTTCTGACCCATCGCGCCACCCCCATGTGAGAAGTGACCACACCCCTTTCTCGTGCACGTGCGCTGCAATGCCAGGGCTATTAGTCCAACCCTAGTCACAGTTGTATCTATGTCTTTATGCTAATGCAAATGAATGTGCAAGGACGGAGGCACACACTGTCTGTGGATGCGCAGTTGCAATCACACTGGCATCTGACTTCTGAGTGTCCTGCTGCTCAGCCGTAGGGTCAATGAGTAGGACGATTATCATCCAGTGGGATCTGAGATGCCTCCTTGTGGAATTTCAATTCAAATCCTAGTGGTTGCGTTATTTGCATATCGGCACACACACTTGCGTACTGAATCACAGCGGCGATGGCGTGTGCAGTCTTTTCTGCGTACATGTCACCACTGCATCTGACTTATTGGGTCTGGATGCATTGGCATAACTATAGCCCCGCAGCCCCCGCGGTGACGGGGAGGCACTGAGGGACTGTGGGCGCCGATCTGCGGGGCTATAGTTACTACTTACTACCTAGCCCTCCCGCCCACCCAAGTAAACTTACACACCCCCCTTACCCCTCCTCATGCCGCCGCCGCATTCAGGGTCCCTGCCGCAGCGCAGATCTTGTCCTGGCTCCGACTCCTCCTGCAGTTCTAATGCAAAATAAGTATCAGAAAATGGCTGCCCCCATACAGCAGACAGTTTTTTGGGATGCTAGAGGAGGCGCGGGCTGCCTCTAGCATCCTTAAAAACTGTCTGCTGTTAGGAGGCAGCCATTTTGTGATGGTCATTATAGAACTGCAGGAGGAGACCGAGCCGGGAGAAGATCTCAGCTGCGGGACCCTGAATGCAGTGGCGGCGGCATGCGGAGGGGTAAGGGGGGTGTTTAACTTCACTTGGGAAGGTGGGTGGGAGGGCTAGGGGGAGGGGGGTGGCGCTGCCGATATCTGCGGGGGTGCGAAAAAAATTCTAGTTACGCCACTGTCGGGATGTACTTATCATTTGTATGCGGCAGCGACTCGGTCGAAACCTTGAAATGGTCGACAAGCTTACAATCGACATTGTCATATGGTCAACACAAACTTATCTAATAGTGTGCGAGGGGCTGTGGTACACTTATGAGTTGACATACAGATGGAGCAGCTCCCGTCGGAGCCACTCCTGGTGATCGAATCGCCAGCCGCTGGAAGAGGATGTGCACACACGAGAAACTCGTGCACTCCATTCCAACGGAGCCCCCCACCACCCTCCACCGCCCGCTGCAGCTGCCCCGATGACCCCAGCAGCTGCCCCCAACTCCCCCTGATCCCTGGCCATCTCCCTGAAGCGGAGACGGGCAGGGAAAGCGTTCCCCGCTGCCGTGGACACGCGTGTGTGTGTGTGTGTGTGTGTATGAGACGCTCGCGCATCACCATCGGATTGAGCGCCTCTCCACCAGCAATCGCCAGCAAAGGGAATCTGGCGATTTCCATCACTGGCGCTGAGGTGCTACAATTGTATGTCAACATAAACACCCAAAAAAATTAAAAACTCATGTCAACCTTATTCATTTTGATCATGGTTATTCCAACCATAAGATTGTCTCGACCTTTTGTCAATGTCGACCTTGCGTATATCAATCATTAGGTAGGGGGATGGGTTATGTCAGTCGCACAAGATAATAGGTAATAATCCGGACCCCAAAGTACATATGGTCTTAAATAATGTATAAGACTTATAGGGGTATGCTACTTTTGGACACAATGATTAAGGACAAGATTTACAAAGAATGTCCTTGGTAAGGTGCACCTCGAAGAAAATATAAAATTTAACTTTTATTAGTACATACTTAAAAGGCTGCGAAATTTATTAAAAAGTAACATATAACATGGGTGGGGAACACAAAATGTTTAAAAAGAACTATGGTGGCAGGCAGAAATGGCTATCCAATGTTGATATCAGACTGATTGATGCAGGCTACCTACATCCATGGAGTTATCGCGCAATTGAAATAATATCGCGACACTTACTCACGGAGTTTATACATGTATGGTGCCTGATAGGAGTGGGTTAAATAACCTCTTCTAACTCCAATGTGCCACTGTGGTGAGTGAATTAACCCGTTCTAAATAAATGCCATCGGGTCTATATACTGAGCCCGGGAAATTATAAGAACACCTGGGTTACTATGATAGGAGTGGGTGTATTAAATATGAGACACCTCTAATAACTCCTATGTGTCCCTGTGACTTCTGATAAGTATGTATCTGGAATAATACCCCAGCTGGCTGATAGAACAGAAGAGTGGCAGAACCTCCTTTGTTTTACTGGGTATCCCACTAGGTCAATACTCTAGGGAATCTCAACCCAGGGAAGAGCTGGTCCCCTTCGGGTGTGAGAACCAGTCTGTCTCACTCTCAGCCAGCGCACAGTTAGACTGGTGTATATGGGTCCAGATCAGCAGTTAAAGGGATAGTCACCCAACTAGGCACAACAACAATCAAAATACATTTGTAAGAAAAATAATAAACATGGAGCCATCTGCCTGCGCACCGCTAGCCCGTATGCGCTTCGCAGATTAGCTTCCTCAGGGCCAACCAGACGCTGCCACGTAGCGGGTTTAAATGCGTCATACAATTGTGTATGGTCCAATCACAGTGTACGGATCCGGCGCGCCTCCGCCGCATCACCTGGGCTATCCAGTCCTATAAGGTGATGCGTTGGCGCCTAGCGTGTTGACGTCATATGTATCCGGCGATTGGCATGGTAACCATGTCTAGAATCGCCGTATACACAGTGTGCGGCGTATTGTCGTGTTGGTGGGCGTGTAACTTGGATGCAGGTATGTACGTTGTCATGGGAGCCGCTGTCAGCGTACCTCCCATGTCATCTCTCATTGGTGGAGCCTGTTAAGAGTGTAGCGTTGTCACGGAGACCGCAGTTAGCGTCTCTTCTGTAACAACAACACGGAGATCACTGCCCGGGCATAGGGCGATCGCTGGTACAGGATGTATGGGCCCAGACACACCAGGTGAGCGCCCCACACCTCCATACCTCCCAACATGACCCTCTCCAGGAGGGACAGAATGCTCTGTTTGCGGACTTCCATCTTAATTTATGACTGTCATCACCTGTTTTAAACAGGGTAATTGATAAGAAAGGTGTTTAAGCACAGGTGATGGTAATCCATAAATTAAGTAGAAAGTCCAGAAACAGAGCAATGTGTCCCTCCTGAAGAGGGTCATGTTGGGAGGTATGCACCTCCCCCCCCCCCCCCCCCCATTCACGGCAACCCCACGATTAAATCGCACATGCAAAACACTGACATGGCTATGGTCGACAATGAAAAAGGTTGACATGAGTTTTTGAAGATTTATTTTTCACTTTTTCAATGTTTTCATATTCATTCTCATGTGTCGACATGGACACCAATGAAGTGCCACACTTATGTCAACGTTTACATGTGTTGACCTTTTTTGTGTTGATTTTTTCTTGTGGCGATTCGCGGCACCCCCCGGCGACCCCCCTCCCGCGATTCACAGCACACCCCCCCCAATTCGCGGTGACTCCCGCGATTTGCGGCCCCACCACGTGACACACCCCCTCCTGCGATTCGTGGCACCCCGCGACCCCCCCCCTCCCACGATTTGTGCCAACCCCCCAGGCCCCCCCTTCCTCGCGGTACCCCCCACCCCCCGTGACCCCCCCTACCGCGATCCCCCCCCCCCTGTCATTGCGGCAACCCCCCACCCCTGCGACCCACCCTCCCACGATTCACTGCAACCCCCCCGCGTCCCCCCCTCCACCGATTCGCGGCACCCACACCCCCAACGCGACCCCCCCTCCCGCAATTCATGGCATCCACCCACAACCCCTCCTCCCGTGATTCGCGGACACACCTCACCTCCTCCCTCCCCCCCCCCACCCCCGCTCGCGATTCACAGCAACCCCAGGATTAAATGGCACATGCAAAACACTGACACGGCTATGGTCGACAATGAAAAAGGTTGACATGAGTTTTTGAAGATTTATTTTTCTTTTTTTAATGTTTTCATATTCATTCTCATGTGTCGACATGGACACCAATGAAGTGCCACACTTATGTCAACATTTACATGTGTTGACCTTTCTGTGTTGATTTTTTCTTGTAGCAATTTTTTTACAGTGACAACTATGTGCGCGTCAACCTACACATCATCAACCAATTCTTTGTATAATATATAACACCTGTTCTGTTTTACTGTAGGTGTTTTAAGTCAGATCTTTTACTGCTACTATTACTGTTTATGTAAATGCATTCTGAATGACAGCAACATCCTACCATCCTTCTACAAGAATATATAACCAACTAGGTGATTTATCGCGCCCCGTGCCCCCCCCCTCCCGCAATTCACGGACCCCCCGCGCACCCCCCCCCCACGATTCACGTCACCCCCCGCACACCCCCCCCTCCCTCAATTCGCAACCCCCCCTCCCGCAATTCACGCCCCCTCCCACGCTTTGCGGACCCCCGCCCTCTCCCGCGATTCGCGGACACCTGCGCCCCCTCCCTCCCTTGATTCACGGCACCCCCCACGCCCCTCCCACAATTCACGGCACCCCTAAGCCCCTCTTTAGTCCCCCGTATACTCACACACCCCTATCACTACCCAGCTTCCTGCTCTCCTGAACCGTAACTTCCACCACTGGGGAGTCGCTGACGCTGTTTTGGCCACATGCCCCTATCATGCCTCATAGCCCAGCCTCCTGCTCTCATGTACCCTAACTCCCACCCAGTAGGAGGAGACACTGACTCAGGGCCACCATCCTGTACTCCTGTACTGCCACGCTGGACCCTCACCCACTGGCAGAAGCTGCACAGTATCTCCCACCCTCCTCTTTAGTCCCCTTATGTCCACACACCCCTATCACTACCCAGCCTCCTGTTTTCCTGTGTCGTGACCTCCGCCAGTGGGGAGCCGCTGACTCAAAAACACCCTACTATACTATTGCACACACACACCTAAACAACATGCACACACAGCCCCCCCCCCACACACACACACAAATGTCACTGTACCATCCACACTATCAATGTACATCTTACTCTGTAACCGCATTTTAATTAAACAAAACAATACACACCCCCTTCCACATCATATGCTCTCTATTTAACACATTTCACCTATAACTCAAGTTGCAATACAGGCCATCTTTCATACAATTCTAACCATCTTTCTCATATACAAATGTTCACAAATTAAGGGGGCGCAGCCCCTTACGACGGTGTGAAGAGCGCCCGTAGATCGCGATGAATCACCTAGTACATGTATAAACTCCGTGAGTAAGTGTCGCGATCTTATTTCAATTGCGCGATAACTCCATGGATGTAGGTAGCCTGCATCAATCAGTCTGATATCAACCATAGCCATTTCTGCCTGCCACCATAGTTCTTTTTAAACATTGTGTGTTCCCCACCCATGTTATATGTTACTTTTTTATAAATTTCGCAGCCTTTTAAGTATGTACTAATAAAAGTTAAATTTTATATTTTCTTCGAGGTGCACCTTACCAAGGACATTCTTTCTTTCTTTGTAAATCTTATATCAATCATTAGTGATCAACCTAGTGACAGTTGACCTAGACATTGTCCATCATACATACCGTAACTCTAAGCACTATTAGTCTACTAACACGCGATTAGGAACAGAGAGCTCTTCCGGTAAGATCTGTGCATTGTGATCAGCGCCGGACACTGTACTTAAAGGTTTCAGGCTCTGCACATTCACAGAGGGATGTGGTGGCCACAAAGGGGGGGGTGTGGTTCTGGAAGAGAGTCACTGTGCCCTCAGAGCACAGTGTGTGAAAAGAAGCCCATAGGCTTCTATAGGTTAATATTAGCAAAGCCGGCATTACCCTACGCAATGACGCTCCGCATTGCTACACTGAGCACATATGGGAGATGCAGCCACAGCCTGGAAAGGTGCTTTGGCTGTATTTTCTCTTTAGTACATATCACCCTGGATCAGGCCTACTGTTTTAGGAATATACGTAATGTTGGGAACCTTCCTGATGGGGTTCACCCTGACGTGGTGGATATGCTCTTGCAACTAATTCTTTCCTTTTTTTTCCATTCTAGTCCCATCTCTATTCATCAAGGAACCCCACAAGGGGATATGGACTTCGCTGCCCCCAGCGTGCAGATCGTGGCACCTTTATGCAGATCATACAAATGGATTGAGATTGCACCGAGAATACAACTGACCTGTAGATGAAACAGCGTCTGGGAGGTGCAGGCTGGTATAAAGAGTTCAGAGGCAATGCTGAGTGAAGTGCTGGAAGTATGCCGGATGAAGATATGGTGCAGGTGCTGGGAGAATGCAGGCCAGACCTGATGTTATTTCTGTGAAGATAATGTAGTGGCTGAAGGATTTGCAGTATGAAGTAATGGTGAGGAATATTCAGACAATTGCTGCTGTGAACAGGCTGAGGACAGGGTAACGTGACACGAAGATACGATCCCAAATATCGCAAGAGATCAAGAACCAACAGACATGAGACAGACTAGTGTGCAGTGGGACTACACACAAACTAAGCAGGGCAGGTTTTCTGGTTCAAACAAGGCAGGGCAGGTATTCTGGATGTAGCCCACATGGCAGGACTTCTGAGCATAGGCAAGGCTTGGGGAACAGAAACAAGGACAAGGAATCCACTCTGGGAGAGAGGCAAGACTCACAGGCTTAAAGACTATGACTGGAAGGGCATGGCTGGGCTGGCTCCAAGATATTGGGGAAGGAATACAGACAATGCCAATCACAAGAGAGCAGCCTGAGCTCAGTTAATGAGCTTGCCCACCTCCAGCTGAGCAGAGTAGACACACGGGCTATAATCGCTGGTAATTTTTGTCACTGAGCGTATTGCCAGCGATTGGAGTGTGCACCGGCGATAAATCGTTGGGTGCGCGCTGCTGTTTTTAGCCCCCTTCTGCGAACCCCTGATGAAGTCCCTTGCAGGGACGAAACGCGTTGGGAATGTTTGTTTGCTAGTCTGAAAATATCTGAAATACAACATTCAAGTTTTTATGGTCTGGAAAAAGCACCTTTATTGAATGAAAAAAAGAGACTTTTTAATAAATGTTGATTAATTATTGGACTTTACTTTGATTTACTTCAAATATAACTAAAGGCTATTATAGAACCAATTATTGAAGGTTCAAACAGGGGCGCCAACTTACAACTGCTATCCATATATATATATATATATAATATATTATATTATATATATATATATATATATATATATATATATATATATATATATATATATATATATATATATATATATATATATATACTTCAGGTGCAGTTCCGGCATTGGAGCTATTTATGCCCTTAGAATGTGGTTTATATGGGAATTATTTCAAAACACAGCTGTAACATTGCCGTTTGGTTTAACAATTCATGTGGCATGCTGGAACATGCATCTAACGGAGACGTGGGAACAGTGACCCCTGGACCCCTTGTCTAGCTTTATGCACATCATTATGTATGGAGGGTGACCCCGTGACACACAGAACTGGCGGTGACCAGAAAATTGTGCAGTATTCCTCTATCTGCCATTTATGTGTGAGTGTGTGTGTGTGTGGGGAGGGGGTGATGAAGGAGTGTGTGTGGAGGATGGGTACAGTCTGCGTATTCTGAGGATCACAATGTACACCAGGTCAAGTCAAATCAAGTCAAGTTTATTGTCTTCTTCAAAAAGAACAAAACTCTCTCTGCAGATGAAATTATAGTGAACATAAAACATATAACATAAAAGTATAAAAGATATATACAGTATAAATTATACAACAGGCAACATTTATAAAGCTTTTATCTAAGTGACATTTTTATTAGAGACAATAACTTAGAAAGTGCCATGATTCAGTTAGAAAAAGTCCTACTCTGTATAAAAATGATTTCCTTCCCTAGATTCCTATATGTCCTGCAAATGCTCCCAATTAACCCCCCCCCCCCCCCCCCCCCCCCCCCAAAAAAAAGATATTGTCAAATTCAATAAAGACCTCACAGCATTTCTGTGGTCTGGCAAAAGGCCAAGGGTGTCTTTGTTTAAAATTCACAAAAAAGAGAACTGGGAGGACTTGATCTACGGTGTCTCAGAACGTATGCCATAGCACCTAACTACAGGCAGGGCCGGATTAAAGCAGGGGCAAAATGGGTCAGTACCCCTGGGCCCCCCTCTAGCTAGGGGCCCCCTGTGGTTGGCATGTCATTTTTCTTAAAATATTTTTTTTTTTTTAGCTAAAGGTTTTTGTGCATGGGAGTGGGGTAGTGTTTCACATATCTGCCAATGTGACAATGATTAATGGTGCTGAGAATAGGGTGCCAGGGAACACTGACTGCACAAGTGTGCAGTGCATTACTGGGAGTTGACCAAGTCCCATGACACTTTGCACAAGAGGGCAGAGGCTGAAAGGTTTGAGCTGAGCTCTGATTGGTGGAGCTCATTACATGCTTCTCAGGCCTATGGAGGACAGCAGCAGCAGTCTAGTCATGGGAGGGTATTTAATCAGAGGCAGCACTGGGACTGTGAGGTCTCCTACAGAGTAAAGGCCCCCATACACTAGGGCGACTTGTCCTTAGGACAAGTCGCCCCCGACTTCCCCCTGAGCTTCCCCGGCTGCTCCCCGGGGGAGCTTGATTAGATTGGCACTTGATGTGCCATTTTTTACATGTGATAAATCTTCTCGATTTATCACATGTAAAAACCCGGGGAGCAGGGGGGGCTACAGAGCAGGGCTGCTGGTGGGAGCAGGGGACGCTGCGGACGCTGCGGGGGACACAGGCGGCATAGAGCCGGGAGCTGTCAGTGCTAGAAAAAAAAGCCTATACAATGAATGGGCAGCCTGTGATTGGCTGAGCGCTCTCTCAGCCAATGCGTGCAGCAGGTCCGACCACCCGACGCAGATCCGATGCGCACGGGACCGTGCATCGGATCTGAGGGGACATCAAAACTAGCCGATTTTGGTCCGATTTCGGCCAGATCCAACTGATCTGGCTGAAATCTGACCAAAATCGGCTAGTGTATGGGGGCCTTAAGGTGCAGAGGGACAAAAACAGGCTTTTCATGTGATATGTGTATGTGTATATATATATATATATATATATATATATATATGTATATATATATATATATATATATATATATATATATATATATATATATATAATATATATATATATATAGGAAAGAATGGAGTTGGAGGCACTCACAGGACTTATAAGAAATGAACACACAGACCCAGGTCGGGTAGCAACGTTTCGGTCAATTTATTGACAAAGGTCAATAAATTGACCGAAACGTTGCTACCAGACCTGGGTCTGTGTGTTCATTTCTTATAAGTCCTGTGAGTGCCTCCAACTCCATTCTTTCCTATATACAGTGTCGCTGGACACAGGTATGGCACCCAGGCCAATACTGCATTATACAAGCTGAGTGCCGATCGCTACAAAGGACATATATATATATATATATATATATATATTATATATTTGGCTACATCTGTCACTCAAACTGTGTGAGTGTGTCTATAACGTTGGGTGGAGCCTCAACGCAATTCTGCCCCCCTGCGCCCCCCCTCCCTTGATTCACGGCACCCCCACGCCTCTCCCGTGATTCACGCCACCCTTGCACCACCTCCCGCGATTCACGGACCCCCGCAACCCCCCTCCCACAATTCACTGACCCCCACAACCCTTGTCTCGCAATTTGCAGACCCCCCCTTCCCGTAATTCACACCCACCTCCCGCGATTTGCGGACCCCCACAACCTCCCGCAATTCGCGGCACCCCCCACCGCGACCCCCCTGCGATTCGCGGACCACCACTGCCGTGCGAATCGCCCCACCCCTTGTGACCCCTCCTCCCGCAATTCGCGCCACCCCCCCCCCCCCCAGTGATTTGCGCCACCCCCCCGTGACCCCCCCTCCCGCGATTCTTGGCCCCACCCACAATTTGTGGACCCCCACCCCGTGATTCATGGGGCCCCCCCTCCCATGATTCGCAAACCTCCCCTTGCGCCATTCATGCCACACACCCCCCCCTCCCTGAGCCCCTCTCCCGTGCTTTGCGGACCACCGACCCCTCCCGCGATTCCCGGCCACCTGCGCCCCCCCTCCCTTGATTTACGGCACCCTGCACCCCTCCCGCGATTCACGCCACCCTCGCACCCCCTCCCGCGATTCACGGACCCCCGCAACCCCCTCCCACAATTCACTGACCCCTACAACCCCCCTCCCGCGATTTGCGAACCCCCACACCCTCCCGCAATGTGCGGACCCCCGTGCCCCCCCCCTCCCGCAATTTGCAGACCCCCTTCTGGATATTCCACCCCCCAGCGGACCCCGCTCCCACATTTCACGTACCCCCGTGAGAATGCGGGATCCTGTACCGCCACAAGCAGGTGCCACCCCTAGGTGGGAAATCTGGCCCTGGCTGCCGCGCTGCAAGTTCCCCCACTGCCAGAAGTGTCTCCACGGTCCTCTGCACCAGCGCCACAACTTTTATCAATGTCTTTCCCACATACCACTATTATACAGCCTCCTGCTCTCATGCACCCTAACTCCCTCCCAGTGGGAGGAGACGCTCACCCACTGCCGGGAGCTGCATACTGTCCCCCACCCTCCTCCAGTTCTAGGGATGCCCATCGGCCATCAATGATTTCAAATCATCGATGGTTTATGGCCGATGTTGAATACTTTTGCCATCGATGTGGGAGGACCAGATGGTTTCCCTACATCGATGGCAAAGGAGAACCAATCAAGATTAAAAAAATGTTATGGTGCTGGGATACAGAGCATAGCTCCGCCCCCCCCCCACACCCGACAGTCCCGCCAACGTGTTCTGATTGTCCCACAGCCTATTCAATCAGATATAATGGATGACCATCGATAGCTACAACAATCGATGGTTATCCAAGTAATATTTTAATATTATCGATGGCAGGGTGCAAAATTGCCATCAATGCCAACCATCGATGGAGTCTGCACCAATGCCCATCCCTACTCTGCAACAGGCAAAAACCTTTACTACCCCTTATGCCCACACACCTCTATCACTGCCCTGCCTCCTGTTCTCCTGCCCCGTAACTTCCGCCATTGGGGACCCGCTCACCCTGTGTTGCCCACATTCCCCTATCATGCTTTACCACCCAGCCTCCTGCTCTCATGCACCCTAACTCCCACCCAGTAGGAGGAGACACTGACTCAGAGGCCCCGTCCTGTACTCCTGTGCTGCCACGCTCAGGGCTGAATTAACAATGGGCCTGATGGAGCTACAGCTCCAGGCCCACTCTCCAAATTTGTAGCTGAGGGCCAGGGCTTTCCAACTAGCCCAGCCCCGCATCGCTAGCCCCCCGGGAACCGGAGATACCGCCAGGCAAACCTGGAACGTTTTCCCTATAGGATAACATGGGACCCGCTAATTCCAACCTCCACCCGGTTCCAACGGCTGCCAGTTCCCCCTCCGGCATCACAGAAGCTCGAGGTTGATCTCAGTCGAACCCAAATCGCTGGGCCTTCAATCTGATACCTGGCCCATATGGGTTAATTGGTTCCAGAGATATTGCGGGTAGACCAATTTTTTATCATTTCTAAAATGTAATTTTATGGCTGTTCATGTTGTTTGAGGACAGATTTCTCTGGAACCAAACGGCCCAGGTTCACGGGACTAAAATCATTCGAAGCCTACATGTAAATGGGTCAGTTGATTCCAAAGATATAGCTGGTTATTTAAAGGGGGTTGGGGTGGTTTTCTCTCCCCCTCACACCAGAAAATGCAGGGACTAGGCTGTGCTCTGAATACAGCCGGGCAGCCCCCTGCTCTCTGCCCGGCTGTCAATGGCTGTCATTTCTGCCCGGCGGCAGCTGTCCCCCAATTACCGCAAGCATGTATTCCCCCTGGGCAATGAGCATGTAATCCCACATGGCAATGAGCATGGAACCCCTGGCAATGAGCATGGAACCCCTGGCAATGAGCATGGAACCCCTGGCAATGAACATGAACATGTAGGTAAGCAACACTTATGTAGCATAATTTTTAATATACATTATGGTGTTTGGCATAATACATAATGGAGATTATGGTGTGAGGCTTAACATGTAATGGGCATTATGGTGTAAATTTTTAATGTGCGTCTTTGGCACGCAATGCCCCTATTTGTGAAGCATATTGTCATACCTCCCAACTGTCCCGCTTACCGCGGGAACGTCCCGATATTCGGGGACGTTCCCGCGTCCCGCCCGGGGCCGCCATTGTCCCGCGGTGGTGGGACAGTTGGGAGCCCCCCCAGCTTGCCGAGAATAGACGCTGTGCACATGCGCGCGTCTATTCTGCGCCAACGAGCGGCGAAAACGCAGCACGAACGTCCCGACCTCCCAACTTCAAAAGTTGGGAGGTATGATATTGTGCATTATTGCTGTTTTGGTATAGTGCAGGCATGTCCAAACGATGGCCCTCCAGCTGTTGTGAAACTACAAGTCTCATCATGCATTGCCACAGTTTTGCTATTAGGGAATGCTAAAACTATGTCAAGGCATACTGGGACGTGTAGTTTCACAACAGCTGGAGGGCCACTGTTTGGACATGCCTGGTATAGTGTGTATTTTGGCTCAATCCATGTGGCAAAATGTGAATTTTGCCTTAATCTGTGTGCCATAGTGTGAATTTTGGCTCAATCGGTGTGAATTTTGGCTCATTCCATGTGGCATAATGTGTAAGAGGCAAGTACAGTATAAGGGGGTTACTATTGTGTTGCATTTGTATAAGGGGTATATGGTGTGGTAAATTTAGGTGACCACATAAAAGGTGCTGAAATGTTGTCTACCAAGTTTTGTCTTTCAGTATTTTTTTTATGACTGGAGTGCTGCCTCACCCTGCAAGTATCTTAGGACATCAGCGTCCTGCTGGTGCACAAACCTCAGCAAACATCCCCATTTGAGACCGCGGTCTCTACCTTCCCGATGGTCCGCGCTGCAGTTAAGGCCTCTGGTCGGCTTGGCGCGATGTCCTCTGTGTACCCGCGGGTGAGCTGCGTTGTCTCTTGTCGCCGACACGCTGACATGCCGGCTCTGAGCGGCATGGGTGCCGCCATGACACCTGCTCACCTGGCCAGTTTGTCCAATCCCGCTGATCATCAGGGTGAACTCTGACCCGCACACCTGCTCTACAATGAAGGTGTGTTCGGCTTTCCTCCAGTGATTGATTGGTACTGCGGCTGGAAGCCAATCAGGATCCAGCAAGGGGGATATAATTCAGGCCTCTGGCCCAAGATCCTTGCCCTGAACAATTGCTTTACCTTTTTCCAGAGTTCTCCTGTGTTCAGAGGAAGTTCCCAAGGCTCCGGGATATCCAGGTTCACCTGTGTCTCTGTCTCCAGCGTTTCTCCCAGCTGCTGTTACTTACCTGGTTCATTCCATCTCCAGAAGACTCCTGCGATACCATCCCTGCAGTCGAGTATCAGGTGTCTCGCTGAGCACCTCTCTGGCTCTAAGGCACCTAATGAATTATGTTGTTGTTAACCTATACCATTACTTAACTCTTATGCCTAGAAATAAAGTGACACAAACACCTTATCTAAAAATAACGACACGGACACCAACTGCGTAAGGTTAAAAAGGTCATGGTTGTTTATTTAAGTGGTATGACCCCTATTTGTATAAGGGATGGCAAAGAAAGCGCTTGAGACCAGCCCCAGTCCCGGGTGTTGCCATGGCAGCGACCGTAGCGCCCCAAACTGGCCACACCCCTTCTTGTGGATACAGTCCGCGCTGTGTCGGACATACCGCCCCCTTCTCTTGCATGATGTGGACCTTCCATGAAGGATCCAACGCCCCCAGCCGGAGCTGGGGACTCGCCCGCCTTCTTGGCAAAGGGGGGGCAATACCGCACAGAGACCACCTGACACCCCACCTGCTTGCGTTAACTAAACGTTATGGAAATAGAGAACCAAATTTGGTGATATGGCGTCATGCCAGGTAGCACAGAGGAAAAAAGGGGTAGGGAGGGTGGGGATCCAGACTCAAAGAGGCTCACTTCCTGTCTCTGATCATTGATATAACCCTCTCTGGCTGCCGCCCCCTGCTACCTGATTGGCAGAACTAACTGCCACTCAACTGTATTTCCATAGGGCTTCACACAGATGCTTCTGCAATACTTGCTTGTGGACAACAAATTCACAGGCTCTTAAATTCCCTCCAGCCTATGCGGCCCTCACTCTGTCTAAGGCGCCTAATGAATTATGTTGTTGTTAACCTGTACTATTACTTAACTCTTATGCCTAGAAATAAAGTGACACAAACACCTTATCTGAAAATAACGACACGGACACCAACTGCGTAAGGTTAAAAAGGTCATGGTTGTTTATTTAAGTGGTATGACCCCTATTTGTATAAGGGATGGCAAAGAAAGTGCTTGAGACCAGCCCCAGTCCCGGGTGTTGCCATGGCAGCGACCGTAGCGCCCCAAACTGGCCACACCCCTTCTTGTGGGTACAGCCTGCGCTGTGACGGACATACCGCCCCCTTCTATTGCATGATGTGGACCTTCCATGAAGGATCCAATGCCCCCAGCCGGAGCTGGGGACTCGCCTGCCTTCTTGGCAAAGGGGGGGCAATACTGCACAGAGACCATCTGACACCCCACCTGCTTGCTGGTCGAGAGCGCCTTCTCGCCACAGCCTGTGTTACAAAGACCCCTCAGGGTCACCACGCGTAACCAGGCCCCGCCATCCCAAACAACTAACAACCTACGCTAAACTAACCTAAACTAGAGAAAAATGTCCTCCAAAAACACTGCCATGCCTGAGTCATAAAGATGGACACCATCCGGCCTATGCATTCCCACAGATTCTTTAACGATAGCAGGATGTCTAACCGCCGTGCCTCCCCGAGTCATAACATGCTTGCACACCGCATGGTTCAACTTCCTCCTGGCCCTCCTGACTGCTTGCACATTCCGGCAACCCCACCAGTTAATGCGGGGAACTATGTCGGACCACACAATCCTCACACCGGGCCAGAGGTCTGCCAGACGCACCAAGTCTGTCTTAATCCGGATAGTAAACTCAATGCCCGTCCTCTTGACCAGGTCATTGCCGCCTAAGTGAATCACCAGAACATCAGGGCGGCCCTGGTTTTGGCAGATAACAGCTCCCATAGACTATCCCAATGGAGGCCCCTGACTCCAAACCATTGACAGCAAGTTCCCTCTCCAGGACAGGAGCACTGGAGGCTAGTGGGTGCCTAGCACCCCAAAAAACCAAAGTGTGTCCTACGAACCAAACCCTACCCAGAGTCATATCGGAAGGGGGAGGGGCTGAAAAGGAAAAAACCTAGTGGTTAACATCATGCTAGACTTTAAACACAAGTGAAGGTGAAAAACTTAAAAAACCTTCTGTGAACTTTAGGGGACAGCCAATTGAATTAGTCCACAATGAAGGAAAAAGTAAAAAATTCCCTTCACACCGTCGATTCCGGAACTCTACCCGTTCCAGAAGTTACAACTTATCTTACTTATCTAAACTTATATAACTCTTATAAGCGGAAGACCACCACCTCCCGACCGCCTGGTGGCGGAAAGTGGAAGTCCAGCCGCTTTTGCGCAAGAAGCTGCCCCTATGTGACAAGGGTGCGTCCCGGAATCCCGTTCCCGCAGACCTAACTCCACCAACAGCACCGAAACACAGCCGCAAACTGGAATCGGATCCGTGGCAGCACATCAGCGTGTGCCAAAAACTGTAAGGCGGTCCCCGGTCTGCGGGATACATATTCCTCAGTCAGGGAAACTGGACATACAGCATTGTTAGCTTGCGCCCTCAGGGCAACACAGTTGCCCCTGTCAATCTGGTCGGTTTTAGACCTCTTAATCCTGCACATAACTTGTCCCTCTCAGAAGACTACGTCTTCCCTTAGAAGTCCAGTGCTGGAGCGCTTGCTGGCAGCTATTAGCCCGCTAATGTGAAAAGCTAAATAGAAGGCAAATGTAAAAGCTACCTTAATAAGGCCTCCTCAAATGGGTTCTCGGCCACTTTAGCTAAACAAGCTACTAGGTCACCAGTTCCCCCAGAAAGCGCTCGTCCATAGAACCACACGAGTCTGGAGCCACCGGTAGTACCCCAGCCTGACCCCTTGAAGCCCTAAACAGTACGAAGATATAGTGGGGTCGGGCTCACCACGCAAGCGCGAATGGACGGCAATACCGGCCAAAGCCGCCGCAATAGCTGACTTGGACCTGCCCTCCCGGTGACCCCACACAAAACCGAGTAACCGGTCCTCGCACCGACTCACCGCTGACATTGGGGGAGCCCTGAAAGTTCAACCAGTCCTGCCAAGCAGCCCCGCAAGCTCTGTGCGTGTAAGGGGCCAAGAACATTAAAGGCAATTTTGTCATGCTGGTGCAATTATCTGCCACACAAAAAGGGGGACAGCCGAGCCCCAAGGGGGAAGCCTCGGGGGCTAACTCATGAAACCTTGTGAAATAGAAATGGGAAAGGGCGTCTGCTACACTGTCATCCACACCGGGGACATGTCTAGCCCAGAACTGTATATTGTGCCGTAGGCAGCGTAACACCAAGTGCCCCAAAAAACCCTAGTGCCCCCTGGGGAAACTGCCCCTTGATTGCTAATGGCGTGGACCACCCCCGATTCGTCAACTGCGAAATCCACCATTCGGCTGAAACTATGATGGGGAAAGTTCCAGCAGTAGCAGGTTGACCGTGAAACCACGATCGATCCACAACTGCTGCCCTGGTGCGGAGCACCACTTGCCCTGAAAATAGGCCCCGAAACCCGTTGAGCCTGCCCCATCCATGAACAGCTGCAGCTCCACTCAAGAGGTGGGGTCGGAGGGCCATATAGAATCCCTATGAAACTATTCCAGAAATGTGGACCAAACCCTTAGGTCATCCCGCTTCTCCCTGCACAACCGAAGTGTGTGATGGGGATCCCTAACCCCAGCTGTGGACCTCTCTAGCTTGCGGTAAAACACCTGCCCCATTGGACTGGTGTGAAATGCAAAATTAAACCACCCCAGTAGCGACTGTAGTAGTCTGCACACGTTCCCGAGTCCTAACAGCTTGCCACCTTATCTTCGGGGAGACAGCAACAACCAGCATCAGAATCTATTTCAATGCTGAGGTAGGGTAGCACCCGGTTAGGCCCATCCATCTTGTCTGAGGCAATGGGGACTCCCAGGGAACCCATAATGTCAATGGCTGCTGCTAGCCATGTAGCGCATGCGCTGCGGTCTCCAGAGCCCACAAAGAGAAAATCATCTCGATAGTGGGCCCCACCACGGCAACCCATGTCGGCCTGTATGCACCCATGTAGGAAGGTGCTGAATCACTCTAAGTAGGAGCAGGAGACCGAGCACCCCATTGGCAGGCATTAGTCACTAAATATGCCCCCGTCTGGTTGGAAACCCATAACATAAAGGAAGCTGGATGTAGGGGAAAGAGGCGAAAGGCGGACTCAATGTCCAGCTTTGCCATGAGTCCACCCCTGCCGAAAACCCCGGACTATGTTAAGGACCTGATAGAACAACTGATACTGAAACGCTGCAGCAGTCGTCGGGGATAGGGTCCTTGATGGAAGCCCTGCGGGGGCAAGACAGGTGCTGAATGAGTCTATATTTACATGGGGCTATCTTGGGAACCACCCCGGAGGGGAGAAACATATCCCGATCAGCGGGTCAGCCTGGAAGGCCCCGCCATACTGCCCAAGTAGTTTTCTGCCAGCACCTTTGTCTCGCCACCTCGGGCTGCCAGTGCCGACCCCGCCCTGATCTGCGTGGCATGCGGCAGGTTTATAACATTTTTAGGGGTGACCTGCCCCGCAGAAAACGACATTGTGCCCCACGGTCACACTTGCCGTCATGAAAGGCAAAGCGCTTCTCTTTGCTGTTGGATCTCACCCAGGGTTTCCCCCCTGTACAGGGCTTCTTGCCTGGAGGCTACCGAAAGCAGGCCCCTACCTATGATCTCAGCTGAATGTCAACGTGTTTGCACCCCCTAAGATGGATTTGGACCCCTCGTGAGTATGACAACAATTACATCATCCTCACGCCAAGCTCTATCCTTGTAGTTATGAACGTCACGTTAACCGGGAACAAGTACCGTAGGACGTTCACGTGTTCATCGGGCCTGGTGCTGAGGTAACACGAGGCGAGTAACAGGAAACCCCCTTTCAGCCAATTGTTAAAACCCTGGCAAGCGAACTCACCCTCGGCTGAGGACCCTTTGGCCTTGTCAAAGTCCTTTTTCACATATGTGGTTAGTGTGAAAAGGTCCACAAACTGGCCCCCCCCTAATTATGTATTTTGACCCCCTTAACCTGACGAGGCCTTCTCACTCTGGGTGCACTTGGACCCCTCAACCCGTTTAGCTACAGCGTGCGCCACCAACCTTGCAAAATCGTGCGGGCGCTAGGGGGATCCATATTCCCCGCTGCTAGCGGAAGAGTGTAAAGGGGATGCTGCACACACAGAAAATTCAGTGTTCTCACCATCGATGGAGGAGCCTCCGTGCTCATCAGCAGACGTAGCCGGGATTTCCATTTCGGCTGAAGGTAAAGGAGTGGGCATGCCGGATCCACGCTCAGCCGCCGGGTGAGTCAGGGATGACCCCTTGCTTGACATGGCCACTTTGGGGAGTGCTCGCAGCTGCCGATGTTGCTGCATGCGAGGTGTCAAGCACACCTCTTTGTGATGATCCGCGATGATTATCTGGAGCTCGCTTCTGACCCCAGTCCTGCCACCGGCTCATCTGTGGATGCCGCACCCTGACGGACCTAGTTGCCTTGACTTCCCGGACAGCACCGATCCCGATGGTTCACAAAACACATCGGAAAGAAACACACACAGGGTCATTTCTACAGGACAAATCCTGCAAATCGCCCATAGCCACTTGGCGGGGCAGCCCACAGCCGGCAGCTAGCTATGCATGACCACCCGCAAAGCGATATGTGCCCCCGTGATGGAAACAACCCTGCCCCGTCACACTAGAGGGGGGGACCGAATGGCAGCCACATTGGACGCGTGAGCGCCACGCACCGCGTTAATGCTGGTGTACCCCAAAATGCTGCTGACCCGTAATGAATGTGGTGCGCCAAACTAACTGGGGCAGTGAAGAACCACACCTGCGCCTGTTTGAAAGGGGGGAGGGGGAACATGGGTAAAACCCCACCCCAAATGCCTGGGGTGAGGAAATCCGTGCGCCAGGTTTCCCGGCCCAGAAATCCCGCCCCCCCAATCTGATTCCTGTAGCGGCCCTAAATGGCGGCTGTGCTATGGGCATATAGGCGGGTGCACCCCAGGAGGGTTAGCACGGCCCTGGCGTGATTGGCCGCACCTGAAAAGGCACTGTTGCGGCATTGACTGTGTACCTCACAATTAAACCAGCAGGGGGTGCTGTAGCTGCTCTCCTGGCTGTTACTGTATGTAATACCCACATACAGTAACACGCCCCAAAACAAATTGTGGGGATTACAGCTCATATCCCCTAACAGCAACGTGTGATATAGAGCCAAAAAGGAGGCCAAATCACACACCCCACCAATTAAAAACCCGAGGAGAATATAAGTGTGACATAGAGCCAAATTTAAGGCCATATCACACATCCAATTCACCACCAAACGCTGATAAACAGCCAAATATGCATATGTGACAGAATTTGATAAATATACTCATAACACCATATGCAGTATAAAATCACAAATCCCCAGGTATAAGACCACTAACAGTAACCTGTATGGAATACACCATATACCTAGAAAATAATTAAGTGTGACATAGAGCTGAACTTGCGGCCAAATCACACAATCTATCGGAAATCAAAAAAATCTGTGGGGAACATACCATATATTTAGCAGCAGAGTGTGATATAGAGCCAAAATTCTGGCCAAAACACACATCTGACCAATTGCCAAATGCTGATAGACAGCTAAATGAATACAACTGACAGAAGCTGCACGTATATTCGTGAAACTGTATGAATAAAACCGCAAAACCACCAAAGAAAGCATATACCAGAAATAACGGTCAGTAAAGACCAGTGGAAATCTATACAGACTAAAACCATCAAAAAATCCACATACCTCCTAATCAAACCTAGAGCAAACATAAAAGTGACTCAATCTGTATAAACAGTGTGACACACAAACCACAAGACACACGTCACAAGGGAATATTACCTGATTATTATAAATCAACATCATCCTATTAGAATCTGCCTACAAGTTTTAAAACTCTTTCCAACACAAATCTTTATCTTTCTTCACTTTGGCCCTTATTCTGATCGGTGCGGCCGGAGCCGCATATGCGGCTCCGACCGCACAGACGAATCCCCGCCTTGCGTACGGATCGCCACCTCCGTCCGTACGCGGATATGTGGCGATCCGTATGAAAGTGGACGGGGATACGCCTCCTCCACCTTGGGAGCAGCCCCTGCATTCGATGGTCGCAGACCATCGAATGCAGGGCCGCACGCTCCACCAGGTCCCGCAACACAAGACATCTTGTATTGGGGCGGGCAGCTGACATCCGGCGATGTCAGCTGCCCGCCCCCTACACGCGCGTCATGGCCTCATTACCATGCATACGCCCCGCGTTTGCATGGGAACGCCCATGAAACGCGGGGCGTATGCATAGGGAAATGAGGCTAAGTAGCCCCTCACGCCCCTATCCGCCCCCTTTGCGGCGGTCAAAAAAAGTGTGCGGCGATTTCGCCTGCACATGCGCAGAGTGCCCTCTGCACATGCGCAGAGCGAAAACATCGGCGGAACGGCCGCATGCGGCCGTTACCGAACCGATCAGAATAAGGGCCCGTGTGTATGTATGTATGTTGGGATATTTTAACCTCTTATTTTCGCAAATTTGTGGGTAATTCCTTGTCAAATACCGATCAAATAAAGACAATAGGAGTCCCCACGGTTTTACATAAAAAGAAAATTTATTGAAACAAAAATATCGATCCTTGTTGATCAGGAGTGCATCCACAAACAACTGTCTTTTTTCCTCCCCCCCTTTTTGATCGCTGACCCTCAGTTGGTCAGGATAGCACCCCCGCTACACACAATAAGAATAGCGGTAAAAGCCAGAGAATATAGGGCAAGTAACAGAACAAATTGAGTGCAGAATCCACAACCCCCTCTGTTAATCTCCTGTTCCCCAAGCAGTGACCACCCCCCCCCCCCCGGTGATCATCGGGGCTCCTAGTGTGCGGACGCCCGGGGACCCACCTGCTAGCGGGATCAGCGCTCCCAGCCGCGCTAGCTGCGGCCGGGAGATCAAAAGCTGCTGCCGCGGCCGTGGGATCCAAGACCGCGGCCGCCGCAGCCGTCCCCGCCAAGACACAGCCACTGGCCAGGGCCCCCGAACTACCCTAACATGGGAGCTGCGCACAATGCCACGCGATCCGCGGCCAGGAGATAGAAGGCCGCATCTGCCATAGCCACCACCGCCAGAGCGCGGTCACCTCCAGCCAGGACAGGGCTGTCGGCGGGCTGGGGCTGCTGAGCCTGGGAGGGCGCGCCACCTGGTTACACTGCCCGAAGGTAGGAGCCACTGGGCAGCTCCATAGTGAGTCAGGAATGCCCTCTGCTTGCCGCCACGAGCGGCCATTATAGTGGGGAAAGCAGACCGTCCAGCGTGTAACAGAGCAGCCCAGAGGATAACACAGTGATAGGAAGGAGAAGTAAAGAGAGGAAAGGGGAATAATATAGCAAAAAGAGGAAAGTATATATAGCAGGTATAGATTGAAAAGCAGCAGAAAGGGACTGTGTCACTTATCTTATGATCCAGACTCAAAGAGGCTCACTTCCTGTCCCTGATCACTGATATAACCCTCTCTGGCTGACGCCCCCTTGCTACCTGATTGGCAGAACTAACTGCCACTCAACTGTATTTCCATAGGGCTTCACACAGATGCTTCTGCTATACTTGCTTGTGGACAACAAATTCACAGGCTCTTAAATTCCCTCCAGCCTATGCGGCCCTCACTCTGTCTTAAGCCAGTTACCACTATCAGTGACTTTCAACACCTTGTCCTGATCATGTTGACAGTCCCCGTCAACACCTGGGTTAACTCACAGTTATTGTGCTACATAGAGACTATTACATCTCCGTCCTATCCAGCCAGTATACCTGAGTATATATCATGTCAACATCTCCGTCGACATCCCAAGTCGTCAGTCCCGCAGTTCCCAGACTGCCCACCAGTTACCCTGGTTTCTCAAGGCCGTTCCAGGGTTCAGTATCCCCAGTCCCAGCCTGCGTCCAGAGGACCAGGGCAGGGGGCCGTGACCTGCTTGTCAGACGCAGTTTAGTCCAAAGTCCCTTGCGGGACTCACTGGTGAACACCGCTGGCAAGTTAGACTCCGCACCCTGTTCCTGGTCTCCGCCAACACTCTGGTTCGCTGTGCTCCTGTCCCCTCGTGTATGTCATACATCAAGCAACCAGAATTCTGCTACACAGCGCCCTCCACTGGTCCACCACGGTCACAGCCGGGAACACAAAAAACCCCAGAGCTGACAGTTTGTTCAAGGCCGATGGACTCGGCTCAAGACCCCAATGTCACCGCCAGGATGGAGAACCAAGAAGCCACCCAGCAGCAGGTGATCAAGTTCCTACAGGATGTGTCCAATCGATTGGATACCTTACAGCATTCCTTGTCGACACCTGTGTTAACTGCTCAATGGAACACTTCAACACCGGCTTCCCTTTCCCATCTCCAACTGCCGGTGCCCAGCAAATATGTAGAGGATTCATCAACCAGTGCCAGATACAGTTTGAGCTATTACCTCACAATTTCCCCACCGCCAGAATCAAGATAGCTTATATCATATCTTTGTTGACTGGCTCCGCCCCCAATTGGGTATCACCTCTATGGGAGAAATCTGACCGACTGCTGGCGGACTATGATAAATTCATTCAAGCCTTTGCCGCATATTTGATCAAGCAAGGGTCCAAATCCCTGGGACAATACGTGATCCATTTTCAGACTCTAGCATCTGAGTTGCAATAGAACAATGAAGCTCTGACAGCTGCATTCTGGCTAGGTGTCTCAGATCGCATTAAAGATGAATTGGCAACCCGTGATCTTCCAGATCTTCTGGAGGACCTAATCTCCCTGTGTGTCAAGATTGATTTACGCCTCCGAGAGAGAGGCCTTGAGAAACAAAAGAAGTTAATTCCCAAGGTTACTCCCAGAGTACGTTCAGAGTCTCCTGCTCGTGAAGAACCAATGCAAGTCGGTAGATCACGCCTGACTCCTGAGGAACGCACCCTTCGGCAGCGCAATCGACTGTGTCTCTACTGTGCTGCTTCTAGTCATTTCATTAATGAATGTCCCGAGCGGTCGGGAAACTCCAAGGCCTAACCTGTAGCGGATGAGTTCGGTTAGGTCATGTAGCAAAGTCTCCTCCCAGTACCGATTTTGTCCTCCCAGTATCCCTGGAGACCCCTGTTGGGTCTAATTAAAGTTCAGCCCTGGTCGATTCCAGATCAGCAGGGAATTTCATCTCTCAAGGTCTTGTTACCAAACTGTAAATTCCAGTGACATCCATAAGTCCTCATCTCTCTGTCACAGCAGTGGATGGCAGCAAGATTCCTGGCAGTGAGGTTCATTCCGGCACCAGACCCGTTCACCTGAGAGTGGGTACATTACATCAGGAACTTATTGAATTCCTTGTCATTCCCAAGGCATCCTATAACATTGTGCTAGGGCTCCCCTGGCTTAAACTCCATAACCCCAGCATCAACTGGGCATTCCTGCAACTGGAGCAATGGAGTCCCCATTGCCACCAGCATTGTATCAGTCCTGTCCTACCCATGCGCTCTGCCAATGCTACGTCCTTGCCCGACTTACCGGAGGTCTACAAAGACATTACGAATGTATTCTGTGAACAGTCTGCGGACACCCTGCCGCCCCATCGCAAATTGGATTGTCCAATTGATTTACTCCCTGGGAAGACTCCCCCTAAAGGTCGAACCTATCCATTATCGGTTCCCGAGACCCAAGCTATGTCTGCTTATATTCAAGAAAATCTGCAAAAGGGATTCATTCAACCCTCAAAATCTCCAGCTGGCGCAGGGTTCTTTTTTGTGAAGAAAAAAGATGGAGGCCTGTGACCATGTATTGATTACCGAGGCTTGAATAACATCACAGTCAAAAATAGCTATCCACTCCCGTTAATCACCGAGTTGTTCGATCGGGTGAAAGGCGCCAAGGTCTTTACCAAATTGGAACTCCGTGGGGCATACAACCTGATAAGAATCCGAGAAGGAGATGAGTGGAAGACTGCATTCAATACAAGAGATGGTCACTACGAGTATTTAGTAATGCCATTCGGCCTCTGCAATGCTCCAGCTGTGTTTCAACAATTCGTGAACGAGATCTTCAGAGATATGTTGTACGTCTCTCTCGTGGTCTACCTAGACGACATTTTAATCTTCTCCAAAGATCTGCCCTCTCATCGTTCCCAAGTTAAAGAGGTCTTATCCCGTCTCAGGCAGAACAGAATCTATGGTAAAATCTCCAAGTGTACATTCGAGGTACCTTCAGTTTCCTTTCTGGGGTACATAATTTCTGGCTCCGAGTTAGCCGTGGATCCTGAGAAATTGGTCGCAACCCACTACATTGAAAGCGGTCCATCGCTTTATTGGCTTCGCCAACTATTATCGAAAATTCATCCAAGGTTTTTCCACACTGATTGCTCCAATCACTACTCTCACCCGAAAGGGAGCTAATCCATCCGTATGGTCTACAGAGGCTACATCAGCCTTTCAGCTTCTGAAGCAGTCTTTTATCACCGCTCCTATCTTACTTCAACCTGACATGGATCTACCCTTCTTCCTAGAGGTGGATGCCTCCAACATCGGGTAGGAGCTGTACTCTCCCAAATGTCCAGTGATGGAAAACAGCACCCCTGTGGATTCTTCTCCCGCAAGTTTCTGCCTGCAGAAAAAAATTACTCCATAGGTGACCAGGAGTTACTTGCCATAAAATTAGCCCTAGAGGAATGGAGGTATCTCCTGGAAGGAGCTAAATTCCCAGTGACAATATTCACTGATCATAAAAATCTGTTGTATCTTCACTCAGCTCAGTGTATGACTCCTTGGCAGGCTCGTTGGTCTTTATTCTTTTCCAGATTCTCTTTCAAGATCCTGTACCGTCCTGGTACACAAAATGTGAAGGCTGACGCCTTGTCACGCTCCATGGAGGAAGATCAGTCCTCACAAGAGAGCCATCCCATCATTGAGACCATCGCATTCGCTCCTACACAGGTGTCTCCTGTGCCTCCTCCGGGCAAAACCCTTGTGCCCCCCTGAGCTCCACCCGAGATTACTGTCGTGAACCCACAAGTCATTATTTTCGGGGCATCCCGGTGCCCAGAGTACTCTCGAGATTCTTCAACAGTCTTACTGGTGGCCACAAATCAGAAAAGACGTCAAAGAATTTGTGGCATCTTGTCCTGTATGTGCTCAACACAAAGTACCCCGTCAAACCCCTGCTGGTAAGCTTCATCCCTTGTCCATTCCAACACGTCCGTGGACACACATTTCAATGGACTTCATCTCTGAGTTACCCAAATCCCAAGACTACAATACGATTTGGGTGGTAGTCGACCGATTTTCAAAAATGGCTCGGTTTATATCCCTCTCTGGGTTACCATCTGCTCCGAACTTCTGCAAATCAACAAATACTTCAAAGTCGTCTACCCCATTGGAAGGGGAAAATGTTCAACCTTTTTCCAATATGTTAACGTCCTCTGTGCTCAACACATGTCTACTTAAATGATATATTTTTGTTTTAGCTTTCTCGTGTACAGTCGTCTATAACAGTCGATATCTCTTTGATCTGATCATGCCTAATATCATTTTTTTCCTTATTGTTATTCTTCCGGGATGGTTTTTTTTACCCGTCCTTTTCCCCATATGGTATTACTACTTATTGTTTTCCCTATTTGTAGTTAAATGGCAAATCTAAAGGGGGTTCGACAGTCTAAAAAATTATCCTCATGTTTTAAGGAATCAAATCTGTTGGCATTTCTCCAATCAGAATAATTGGTCCAATTACCCCCATCCCTTTGGAGGCAATATTGGGCCTCTCTGGATATATATACCTCCTTTTGTTTCTCCAATTTCTCGGGGTCCTTTTTTGTGGTCTGCTATTATTTCCATTTTCTCTTAGCTTCAAAATCCTGTTTAAAAGGGAGGTGTTCCAATGGTTTATTACTCCTTCCCTTTTCCTTATAATAAGTACTTGTGGAGATCTCATTGTTTCCCCTCTACTCTCATTATGGTTTCTATCATTATTGGGTACAATAAACCTCATTTCTATTTTTGTAATGAGGTGTTCACCTCCAGTTTTATAATCGTTGACATCTCTTAAGTATTTATTTCTTTTTTTTTTATCCCTAAGTTCCCTTCATTTTATAAAGGATTTCCTCCTCCAATACCTTATATTCTTTTGATTTAATGAATGGATCGACTAAAGATGTATACGTAACGATCTCCTCCTCTAATTTTATTAAATCCTTCTTTTTATGTTTTATTATTTATTCCATAAGGGAGATAGAGCAAGAATCCAGGAGTTTGAACCATTCTTTGTAAAACTCCTGAGTAGAGATTCACTTTCAAATTTTGTCAATCCATAAACCCCTAGGGACTATATTCTCTGTACAGCATTTTTCTAGGGAGACAATCTCCCACCGCACTCTGCCCTCTTTCAGTAGGACTTTTCTTTTTTTTGTCAAGGAAAAACTTTACACTATAAAAATAAAAATGCAGTGATCGAAAAAACATTAAATTCCATTCAAAACAGTCGCAAAAGTTATAGTAGGACAGTAGATTCAACTGTAATGATAAAATGCAGGTTAGGCAAAGTCAAGCAGTACAAATACAACAGTCGAATGAAGGATCATTACTCAATGATTCTAGTAGGTACCATGAGGTATGTGAAAAAGAATCCTTAAGGGCCAATTTCAGTGGGGGGGACAGGGTTCGGACATATGGCAACCATGTATCAAAAAACTTTGCTGTCAGCTTCTCCTTTTGAAGTGATGTTTCTGTCCAGTCCATCGTGAACAGATGTGATATTCTAGAATAGGCTAGGGATAAGGGGAATGGATCGGGAGAAATCCATTGGGATAGGATCGTTTTTTTATGGTCGCTGCCAGTTTGATGAGCAGTAAAAGATTGACAGGTGTTAGTTTCTTACGGTCACTAGAGGAGTAAGTGCCCCAAAATGCCCAAGACATGGAAATGTTAAATTCTCAGTTGTATGTCGATGTTATATATTCTTGCAGGGAAAGCCAAAGGGACTGTACAACAATACAAGACCACATACAGTGGACTAGATCTGAATTATGATTACCACATTTATAACAGTTCGCGTCGGGAGCTTCCCCTATGAGTTGTTTGAGTCTCGGAGTAAAATATGATCTGTGTAAGATCTTCTGGTGCATCTCCATATGAGAGGTAGAGACCAGACATTTGTTCAAAAACTGGTAGGATTTTAACATGGATTTCATAGATAATTCAGGAAAGTCTAATTGCCATTGTAGCATACCTCTTGGTGCTTGATCTAGCGACAGATGTCATATATGTTGGATAGCTCTATCCAATCTCACATGTACAAGTCTGTCTAGGGTACATAATGCGTTATCTGTCCGAGATTTGTGTCAAAACAGATTGAGCATAACTCAGTGCCTGACTAGACGCAAAGTGTGGTATCTGAAGATGTGGGTATTTGTCTTGTAATTTGTGTGTGAGTTAGAGGGGTTAATGAATCCCCAGCAAGAAGATGAGCCACAGATCTGAGACCACCTAAATACCATGATTTAAATATATTTGTGAACTGATTAGGGGTAAAACTAGGGGTACCCCATAGAGGGAGAAAAATGGATATTTGCTTAGAGGCCTTCATAGTAGACCTGACCAACCGCTACGCTATGCAGGTGGAGTTAAGAAGGACATTTTCCGGCACTGATTCTGGAAGAGTCTGTGGAGTCAAATGTAACAGAGACACCAAGTGTATATTAGGGATAAAACTTTGCTCATTAGAATAATTAGTAAAGGTATTATTTCCTGTGATCCAATCTATGGCTATCCTGTATTCAGTGCCAGAACAATGGGCCTGATTCAGGATTGCACCTAAGCTTGGTGGTGAGAATGTCTCCAAGGGGGCACCAGCCCAAATCTTGCCTAGGGCACCAAATTGGCTAGGGCTGGCTCTGAATATATGGTAATAGAATTTTGAGATCTTAGTTACATATATTTGTGCAAATATATGAGTGAGCCCCCAAGCCGTCATCAAGGCTTCTCTATGTGTTGGGGGTCACTATTGCTATATCTAAGTGGGGGTGCAGCACCCCAAGAAATCAGCATAAGCCTTAAAGTAGGACACCAGTGAGAAAATGAAAGTGTTAATAAATGTTAGCTGAGAAGCCAGAGCTATGTACAGAAAGGTGATGAATGTGTTATTGAAGAGATTAGTAAGTGTTAGATAGAATGTAATAGTGTGCCATCTCAGTGCCACCTACCAGTCCAGGGGCACCACACCCCACACCATTGTTACCCCAATCTAGTATAATTACCTAGTGTAGAGCCACATGGTAATGGCACTTTACTTTAATGTATCTAAACTAGGAGCTGCTTACCTAGAGCGACCCCATGTGGCATATAAGGACAAGAAGACAGGGAGTGAGAGAAAGGAGGAGAGACAGGGAGTGAGAGAGGGGGTCATGGTGAGAAAGGGAGCGAGAGAGGGGGTCATGGAGAGAAAAGGGGAGAGACAGGAAGTGAGAGAGGTGGTCATGGAGAGAAAGGGAGAGGGACAAGGAGTGAGAGAGGGGGTCATGGAAAGAAAGGGAGAGAGACAAGGAATGAGAGAGGGGATCATGGAGAGAAAGGGGGAGAGACAGGGAATGGAGAGAAAGGGAGTGAGAGAGTGGGTCATGCAGAGAAAGGGAGAGAGAAGGGGAGTGAGAGAGGGGGTCATGGAGAGACAGGGAGTGAGAGAGGGTGTGAAGGAGACAGGAAGTGAGATAGAAGGTTTCAGGTAGAGAGAGCAGGGGAGAAAAATAAAGTAAAAGACTCAGTGAGAGGAAGGAAAGAGAAAGAGAGAGCGAGAGAGGGGATGGGTGGAGGAAGAAGAGCAGAGAAATAGAGGAGAAAAAGAAAAAGTTTAGGGAAGAATGAGATAATGAGGATAGCAGGCTGACCAAAGCCTGGCTGACCATTGAAAGCTGACTATTGATATTTAGTTTGAATTTAAAGTGGGAAGATTTTTAAGTAGGGAGAAAACAGTTACATAGCTTAAGCCTGGACTTAAACTGGACAAAAACTGACAACCAGCTTGGTATCTTGGTATCAAAGTGACACAGAAAGACAGAAAACAACAGCGACTCAGAAAACCAAGGGACTGCTTTGAGTAAGCTCACTTCATACTCACAACATACTACTCCTGGCTGCTTTATCTGGCTATTTATCCATAATATCACCATTTCTACAACTGCTAAAACTTTGAATATCACTATTTATGCTTGTATTTACAAAATGCCCAGCTGTACCTCTAATGACTTCACCTCACCTGCTCTTCCATTGATAGTAGGTGTCCCCCAACATTTTATTCTTGGCCCTCTTCTTCTCTATCTCTATACGTCCTCTCTGGGTGAGCTTATTTGCTCACTCAACTTCCACTCTCACCTCTATGCTGATGATACTGAAATGTACCGCTCCTTTCCTGATCGCTCTCTCTCCATCCTCACTCATATCTCCAACTGTCTCTCTGCTGTCTACTCTTGGATGACCCAGCGCTTTTTTGTTTTTTTCTTTTTTTCCTTCTTTTTTTTTTTAATTATATTTTTATTGCAATAAAGAGTGCTTTTTAAGACTTAAAATATCAAAGACTAATGCTGGCCACACATCAGAACAACTTTCCACCAACCATCCAATTAGCTGCTTGGATGGAATACAAATATGGTACTGGATGGGAGCAAGGACAATCAGAAATGTGCTCACAAACCCAGGAAATGGACAAAAACATTTAGTCAAATTGTTTAAATCAAACAGGTTCAACAGTACCGTGTCTGAGCGACAGTTTGTGTCCTTTCCCAGAATTTGGGAGCAAATTTCTGCAGTAAATATTACATTTGCTCCCATCCAGTACCATATTTTTATTCCATCCAAGAAACTAGTTGGATGATTGGAGGGAAGTTGGTCTGATGTGTGGCCAGCATAAGCTGACCTCTTCCAACCCTCCTGCATAAAACCTGACCATCTCTCATCCTAACCTTCTGTTTATGCTCATTTCTTCCCCTTCTGTGTTACCCCTGTCTGTCTATCCCTCCCCTTTAGAATGTAAGCTCTCACGAGCAGGACCCTCTCTCCTTATGCGCCTTTCTTAGAATATAAACTTCTTCCACCCTGATGATTGCTTCAGTCTCCATATTTACCATGTACTTGTCCTAAACTGTCTTGTACTGTAATTTAGTATGTGTTTTGCTCATATCTATGCTCTGTAAAGTGCTGCAGAATATGTGTGCATCCACAGGCCCAAATTGTCACCACAGTTTTGCTCACCTCTTACAGCCAATCACTTTGCATATCATGTATTAATGAACCGCCCCAAGGCGATTAGCTGTTCACCACATTTATCTACATGGTCATTTCTGATCATCCTCAGTGGTGGGTGCTTGTGTCATTCATTGTTAATGCACAATAATTACTGTTTTCATTCTGAAAGTAACATCAGTGGAAAACACCATTAGCCGGCTTTGCCAGGCCGGATTCAGACGCTCATTAAAACTGTTCTCAGAATGTCATACAATAACATAAATGCCACCAAAGTGACTTATTTGGGGCAATAGAGAGGTCAGTTATAGCTCATTACAAGCAGAAACTTGGGCGGTGGATTCATCACATACTAATGCCGGGCGCTTTCCAGGAAACCGCTACAGCAGAATAAGTAATAACAGAAACAGTAATATAAATATATGAAAAAGGAAATTTAAGGTGGCCGTACACTACTGCATGAAGCCACAGCAGTGCAAAAATATATTCGTACCGTCCCGGTCCAAGAACGGGGAGGGCAGCTGACATCCTGTGATGTCAGCCGTTCGCCCCCAGCAGGCAGCTACCTACCAGCATTCGCATGGGTGCACCCAGCATTTTCGTGGGTAAGCCCAGGAAAGGCTGAATGTCCCCATGCGTACGCCACCCTGCCTGCCTCCACCCCCCCCCCCCTTCCTCTCTGAGTGAACGCCATGGCGACTATGCAAGTCACCGATGGCATCCACGCACAGGGGCATAGGGAGGGCGGAGCTGGTGGAGCATGAGTTCTGGGCGCTAAGACATCAAAGGGCACCGGAGCCATGCAGCCCGCTCCCCCGCTCCCTGCTCTGCCCGGCTGAGCTCAGCTTCCCTGTCCACGCTATTATGTCTCCTGCTGGACCGCTAGCCAATCGCCGCATGCTGGGACTTGGCAAACCACAAGTGTGTGTGTGCGTGTGTGTGTGTAATAAAGTTATACTTTTCTGTGTGTGTGTTTTATTTTAACATTCTTTTTACAGGTGGACTACAAGTCCCAGTGGGCCTATTAATGAACCACATGCTGGGACTTGTAGATCACCTGTATAAAGCAATGTTATGTATGAATGATTTAACACTATCAGGCCGGCGTCCAAAGCCCACGGATGCCAGTGACAGCCCCAGGCTTCACTCTGGATGGGTGAAGCCTTGGGGGGGGACTCACTCCCCCAGGTACCCCGTCCAAGGCTGAACAGCCACGGTGCTCATGGTATGGCTGGGGGACCTTATGTAAAAAGTGTCCCCTGTGAATCGTGGGAAGGGGGGTTGCGGGAGTCCGCGAAACGTGGGTGGGGGGGGTTGCGGGGTTCCGGGCGGGGTGCTCCTCACCTACATCATGGTGGATGGTGGGCATGTACTGTAGCCCTGACTGGGTGGGGGAGGTGATGTCAAGGGGGTGGTGGTGTGTATAACACTGGTCTTTTCCCTAGGGGGGCGGGTTTGTGTATGCCGCTAGGCGGGAACGTTATACACACAGGGGATGAGTGACAGATCTGGCTAAATGTATAAGAGATTAAACCCAACTCGTGGAAAGACAGGATGCATTTTTTAATATCCTTTATTTAAAAAGTGCTGACAGGCTACACAAAACTGTACTTTAAAATACCAACTTATTAAAGTAAAGGCCTCCCAGCCCCTTTCCCACTGCAGCTAAAAAACGGTAAATTCCCGATTTTCAGTGCACCTGCTGGTGACAGTGATGACGTGCGAGCTGGTGACATGCGGGTACCGCTCGGCATGGGGCCTGAGGCTCCATGATGCTCTGTGCCTCTGTTTGGGCCTTGCTGGACACACAGCCTGGAGTTTGCTGCACATGCTTCCTGCAGGCTGGGAACTGTCGCCGCCTAGGCCATCTGGTTTCTCCAATGGGACTGCAGTGCCAATCAGCTCCAACCAATTGCAGTGCAGCCCTCCTGATAAATACTGACTGACTAGGTCTAGGAGTCAGTCAGTACAAAGATGTCCTTCCCTAGACATCTGACTCCCTCCTGCTGACAGCGCTGCCGCCTGCCAGGTATCTCCAAGAGGAATCCTTGTGCTTGCCTGCTGTACTCGACCATCCACCTGCAGGACCCTGCTGCCGCCTCTACGGTCCGGACAAGGTTAGCCCCCCAAAGGGGATCACCCTTTTCCTCACCTGACGGTCACTTCACCTGCAACCCTCCTGGTCACAGCTATTCAGGCCTGCTATTATTCCTTCTGGATTCCAACCATCCAATTGTCCAACCATCTAATTGTCCAATCAACCATTCAATTCTTCAATCATCAATCCAATTCTCTTTCCAAATATATTCTTCAGTTCAATTGTTTAAGTTTATTATCCAATCTACACTTCAAGCCATCTTCAGATATCAACCTCGTGCTCCACCCACTACGAACTTTACAATAACTTTTATATATCATTGACTTTGGTTATCGCATATCGTCAGTATTACCTTTGTACCACTATTCATCTCCTGTATTACAGAATCTTTATTAAAACTGGTTTTCTTTTATCCAATTGCATCACTCCCTTCTGTAGTTTATGCAAAAACCTTACATCAAGGCACCTAGCCTCCGTTACACTCCAGCTGGTGCCACTGCTAGCGTGACACATGGTTGAGGTAATGTGATGGTCTGGGGCTGCTTTGGTGCTGGTAAAGTGGGAGATTTGTACAAGGTAAAATGGATTTTGAGTTTTTCAACACCATACCATACCCTGTGGACAGTGCTTGATTGGAGTCAATTTCCTCCTCCAACAGGACAATGACCCAAAGCTCACCTCCAAATTATACAAGAACTATTTAGGGAAGAAGCAGACGGCTGGTATTCTGTGTGTAATGGAGTGGCCAGCGCAGTCACCAGATCTCATCCCCATTCAGCTGTTGTGAGAGTACACATCAAGCCAATCCGAGTTGTGGGAGGAGCTTCAGGAAAGGTGGGTAAAATTACATCAAATTACCAGCTAGAATGCCAAAGGACTGCAATGCTGTAACTGCTGCAAAAGGAGCCTTCTGTGATGATAGCAAAGTTTGAAGAAAAAAAATATTATTTCAAATCATTATTTCTAACCTCGCCAGGGTCCTGCCTATATGTTCTGCTCATTTTGCAACTCATTTCATAAATAATTGTAAGGGCCTCTTAATTCTCATAAACGGTCATACTTTTAAACAGTTAAAAAGTCTGCTGACAGCTCCATGTATTTAGGTGAGCCTGATTAATGGTTTCTCGAAGCCCATAAGGCATACAATCAGATGCGATGCGATGCGATGCGATTCGATGCGATTTTGCATAGGATTCAATGTTAAGAAGGTCCTGTTCATTTCCCCACTATCCAAGTGGGCATAGAGTTGATTTTATATAGCGTGGCGAGCGCAGCGAGCCATCGAGCCCGAAGCGTGGCGAGCGAAGCGAGCCCCGCGAGTGGACGCATACTTCTTAAAAAGTATTCTGTGTCCCCTTGCGGGGCTCGCTACGCTCGCCACGCTTCGGGCTCGGTGGCTCGCTACGCGATCCGATCCGATTTCTAAATCGGACGCCCAGATACTACATAAGTACCGAAATGGGTAAAGGGCCAATATGGGCCATTTCTCATTGGGTATGGCCCCGTCAAGTGTGTAAAAAATAATGGCCCCCCATCGTGGCCGCCACCCCCACGATTGATGCGAACCCGAAGCGTGGCGAGCGCAGCGAGCCCGCGTGGGGCGGCGGTGCGCGTCCTCCGACCTTTTCATTCCCCTACTATCCACGTCGGCGTGGAGCTGAGAATAGATTAGTGTGGCGAGCGCAGCGAGCCACCGAGCCCGAAGCGTGGCGAGCGCACGCGGGCAGCTGTGAAGCCCGCGAGAGGACAAGGATACCTGTGAAGGTATCCGCGTCCCCGTGCGGGGCTCGCTGCGCTCGCCACGCTTCGGGATCGGTGGCTCGCTACGCTAATCTGTTCTCAACTCCACGCCGACGTGGATAGTAGGGGAATGGAAAGTTCGGAGGACGCGCACCGCTGCGCTCGCCACGCTTCGGGATCGGTGGCTCGCTACGCTAATCTGTTCTCAACTCCACGCCGACGTGGATAGTAGGGGAATGGAAAGTTCGGAGGACGCACACCGCTGCGCTCGCCACGCTTCGGGTTCGCGTCAATCGTGACGGGGCCATACCCAATGAGAAATGGCCCATATTGGGCCTTTTCCCATTTTTTGCTATGTTAAATGGACTCAGTTTCAATGTTAAAATATTTTAACATTGAATCCTATGAGGAAATCGTGGGCATCGCGTCGGTCGCGTCGTGTGCCTTCTTAAGGCACACGACCGACGCGATGTACCAGAGTTGTGGTTTTTTTAAGGGAAATCGTGGGCATCGCGGGCATCGTGTGCCTTAAAGTTAAGGCACACGATGCCCGCGATTGTGGCCGTGCTAGGAAACAAGTACCGATTCCTTTTTTTTTATATTATTTTTTATTAAAATACCATTTATTACATAAAAATAAATCACGATGATCATCATAATGACAATAATTTGTTCACAACAATATAACAATGAACAGATGTCGAGTTATCATAATATGTCATGTACAATCATTTTAATAAAAGGTACATTGTACAAAGAAACAGGAGTGTATCAGTTTACTCCGTCAAAGTCTCACATATTATCAAGACATATCGCTTACAACAATTACCGACATTAATTGAAGACACAAAATCCCCTACTAATTAAAGGATCTATCTAAATGGATTTTTTATATGTAGGCAGTGCGTTTCCCGGGGCAACGGACCACATCCTCACGTTAGCTACATGTTTTTTTTTTTTTTTAATATGGATTTTTTTGTGTTGCCAAAAAATGAGCTGGGCCTCCATGTGGTAGAGAATATACAGTAGATTGTACGCTTCACTGGGACTGATGCGATGAGTGCAACGCTACAGTGCCGAGGAATATGTGTGCGCTTTATAAATATTAATGATACATATAATCCCTCTTAAAATTACTGCCAGAGCCACAAATGTTAGCGTGCAACTTTATTTTAAAATTTTTCTATATTTTAACTACTGTAAGTATAGACAGCACTAGGAATACCTTATGGCAGTGGTTCCCAAACTGTGTGCCGCGGCTCCCTGGGGTGCCGCGGGTTGGTGGTCCAGGACCAACTGAAATTATTAATGGTTAATTATTTATGAGCAAAACCAGTGCTGGTGGCTGCCAATCATAGAATGTGTACAAACAGAAGCAAATCCTGCCCTTTACCACATAACTGCCGCTAAGAATCGCATATAAACCCAATCTACTTAATTTTTTTGGGACCTAGGGGTGCCGTGAAAAAAATTCTGATTCTCTAGGGTGCCGTGAATCAAAAAAGATTGGGAACCCCTGCCTTATGGGCTTCGAGAAACCATTAATCAGGCTCACCTAAATACATGGAGCTGTCAGCAGACTTTTTAACTGTTTAAAAGTATGACCGTTTATGAGAATTAAGATCATCACAGAAGGCTCCTTTTGCAGCAGTTACAGCATTGCAGTCCTTTGGCATTCTAGCTGGTAATTTGATGTAATTTTACCCACCTTTCCTGAAGCTCCTCCCACAACTCGGATTGGCTTGATGTGTACTCTCACAACAGCTGAATGGGGATGAGATCTGGTGACTGCGCTGGCCACTCCATTACAGACAGAATACCAGCCGTCTGCTTCTTCCCTAAATAGTTCTTGTATAATTTGGAGGTGAGCTTTGGGTAATTGTCCTGTTGGAGGAGGAAATTGACTCCAATCAAGCACTGTCCACAGGGTATGGTATGGTGTTGAAAAACTCAAAATCCATTTTACCTTGTACAAATCTCCCACTTTACCAGCACCAAAGCAGCCCCAGACCATCACATTGCCTCAACCATGTGTCACGCTAGCAGTGGCACCAGCTGGAGTGTAACGGAGGCTAGGTGCCTTGATGTAAGGTTTTTGCATAAACTACAGAAGGGAGTGATGCAATTGGATAAAAGAAAACCAGTTTTAATAAAGATACTGTAATACAGGAGATGAATAGTGGCACAAAGGTGATACTGAAGATATGCAATAACCAAAGTCAATGATATATAAAAGTTATTGTAAAGTTCGTAGTGGGTGGAGCACGAGGTTGATATCTGAAGATGGCTTGAAGTGTAGATTGGATAATAAACTTAAACAATTGAACTGAAGAATATACTTGGAAAGAGAATTGGATTGAGCCAATCAACTGGTGGCTGCTGGACCGCGAGCGGCCATTGGCTAGCGGTCCAGCAGCATATGCAGCACCGCAGCAGCACGTCTCTCCCGCATACACAGCGGGGGAGACGTGAGGGGACGGGAGCAGGGCAGCCAGCGGGGGAGCGGGGAGACGAGGGGGCGGCGGCGGGCGGCCATCTTTGATGTGGCTGCGGCGCTAGCTCCCCGCTGCTGCCGCTGGTCACACCAGCGTCCCCCTGCCTCCAGCGCCCCCTGCCTCCAGCGCCCGGTGCGCGTGCCCCCCCAGCCCCCCCCCTAGTTACGGCCCTGCTCTTGGAGATACCTGGCAGGCGGCAGCGCTGTCAGCAGGAGGGAGTCAGATGTCTAGGGAAGGACATCATTGTACTGACTGACTCCTAGACCTAGTCAGTTAGTATTTATCAGGAGGGCTGCACTGCAATTGGTTGGAGCTGATTGGCACTGCAGTCCCATTGGAGAAACCAGATGGCCTAGGCGGCGACAGTTCCCAGCCTGCAGGAAGCATGTGCAGCAAACTCCAGGCTGTGTGTCCAGCAAGGCCCAAACAGAGGCACAGAGCATCATGGAGCCTCAGGCCCCATGCCGAGCGGTACCCGCATGTCACCAGCTCGCACGTCATCACTGTCACCAGCAGGTGCACTGAAAATCGGGAATTTACCGTTTTTTAGCTGCAGTGGGAAAGGGGCTGGGAGGCCTTTACTTTAATAAGTTGGTATTTTAAAGTACAGTTTTGTGTAGCCTGTCAGCACTTTTTAAATAAAGGATATTAAAAAATGCATCCTGTCTTTCCACGAGTTGGGTTTGGTTTTAGCACTTAATCTCTTATACATTTAGCCAGATCTGTCACTCATCCCCTGTGTGTATAACGTTCCCGCCTAGCGGCATACACAAACCCGCCCCCCCTAGGGAAAAGACCAGTGTTATACACACCACCACCCCCTTGACATCACCTCCCCCACCCAGTCAGGGCTACAGTACATGCCCACCATCCACCATGATGTAGGTGAGGAGCACCCCGCCCGGAACCCCGCAACCCCCCCACCCACGTTTCGCGGACTCCCGCAACCCCCCTTCCCACGATTCACAGGGGACACTTTTTACATAAGGTCCCCCAGCCATACCATGAGCACCGTGGCTGTTCAGCCTTGGACGGGGTACCTGGGGGAGTGAGTCCCCCCCCCCCAAGGCTTCACCCATCCAGAGTGAAGCCTGGGGCTGTCACTGGCATCCGTGGGCTTTGGACGCCGGCCTGATAGTGTTAAATCATTCATACATAACATTGCTTTATACAGGTGATCTACAAGTCCCAGCATGTGGTTCATTAATAGGCCCACTGGGACTTGTAGTCCACCTGTAAAAAGAATGTTAAAATAAAACACACACACAGAAAAGTATAACTTTATTACACACACACACGCACACACACACTTGTGGTTTGCCAAGTCCCAGCATGCGGCGATTGGCTAGCGGTCCAGCAGGAGACATAATAGCGTGGACAGGGAAGCTGAGCTCAGCCGGGCAGAGCAGGGAGCGGGGGAGCGGGCTGCATGGCTCCGGTGCCCTTTGATGTCTTAGCGCCCAGAACTCATGCTCCACCAGCTCCGCCCTCCCTATGCCCCTGTGCGTGGATGCCATCGGTGACTTGCATAGTCGCCATGGCGTTCACTCAGAGAGGAAGGGGGGGGGGGTGGAGGCAGGCAGGGTGGCGTACGCATGGGGACATTCAGCCTTTCCTGGGCTTACCCACGAAAATGCTGGGTGCACCCATGCGAATGCTGGTGGGTAGCTGCCTGCTGGGGGCGAACGGCTGACATCACAGGATGTCAGCTGCCCTCCCCGTTCTTGGACCGGGACGGTACGAATATATTTTTGCACTGCTGTGGCTTCATGCAGTAGTGTACGGCCACCTTAAATTTCCTTTTTCATATATTTATATTACTGTTTCCATTATTACTTATTCTGCTGTAGCGGTTTCCTGGAAAGCGCCCGGCATTAGTATGTGATGAATCCACCGCCCAAGTTTCTGCTTGTAATGAGCTATAACTGACCTCTCTATTGCCCCAAATAAGTCACTTTGGTGGCATTTATGTTATTGTATGACATTCTGAGAACAGTTTTAATGAGCGTCTGAATCCGGCCTGGCAAAGCCGGCTAATGGTGTTTTCCACTGATGTTACTTTCAGAATGAAAACAGTAATTATTGTGCATTAACAATGAATGACACAAGCACCCACCACTGAGGATGATCAGAAATGACCATGTAGATAAATGTGGTGAACAGCTAATCGCCTTGGGGCGGTTCATTAATACATGATATGCAAAGTGATTGGCTGTAAGAGGTGAGCAAAACTGTGGTGACAATTTGGGCCTGTGGATGCACACATATTCTGCAGCACTTTACAGAGCATAGATATGAGCAAAACACATACTAAATTACAGTACAAGACAGTTTAGGACAAGTACATGGTAAATATGGAGACTGAAGCAATCATCAGGGTGGAAGAAGTTTATATTCTAAGAAAGGCGCATAAGGAGAGAGGGTCCTGCTCGTGAGAGCTTACATTCTAAAGGGGAGGGATAGACAGACAGGGGTAACACAGAAGGGGAAGAAATGAGCATAAACAGAAGGTTAGGATGAGAGATGGTCAGGTTTTATGCAGGAGGGTTGGAAGAGGTCAGCTTATGCTGGCCACACATCAGACCAACTTCCCTCCAATCATCCAACTAGTTTCTTGGATGGAATAAAAATATGGTACTGGATGGGAGCAAATGTAATATTTACTGCAGAAATTTGCTCCCAAATTCTGGGAAAGGACACAAACTGTCGCTCAGACACGGTACTGTTGAACCTGTTTGATTTAAACAATTTGACTAAATGTTTTTGTCCATTTCCTGGGTTTGTGAGCACATTTCTGATTGTCCTTTGCTCCCATCCAGTACCATATTTGTATTCCATCCAAGCAGCTAATTGGATGGTTGGTGGAAAGTTGTTCTGATGTGTGGCCAGCATTAGTCTTTGATATTTTAAGTCTTAAAAAGCACTCTTTATTGCAATAAAAATATAATTAAAAAAAAAAAGAAGGAAAAAAAGAAAAAAACAAAAAAGCGCTGGGTCATCCAAGAGTAGACAGTAGAGAGACAGTTGGAGATATGAGTGAGGATGGAGGGAGAGAGATCAGGAAAGGAGCGGTACATTTCAGTATCATCAGCATAGAGGTGAGAGTGGAAGTTGAGTGAGCAAATAAGCTCACCCAGAGAGGACGTATAGAGATAGAGAAGAAGAGGGCCAAGAATAAAATGTTGGGGGACACCTACTATCAATGGAAGAGCAGGTGAGGTGAAGTCATTAGAGGTACAGCTGGGCATTTTGTAAATACAAGCATAAATAGTGATATTCAAAGTCTTAGCAGTTGTAGAAATGGTGATATTATGGATAAATAGCCAGATAAAGCAGCCAGGAGTAGTATGTTGTGAGCATGAAGTGAGCTTACTCAAAGCAGTCCCTTGGTTTTCTGAGTCGCTGTTGTTTTCTGTCTTTCTGTGTCACTTTGATACCAAGATACCAAGCTGGTTGTCAGTTTTTGTCCAGTTTAAGTCCAGGCTTAAGCTATGTAACTGTTTTCTCCCTACTTAAAAATCTTCCCACTTTAAATTCAAACTAAATATCAATAGTCAGCTTTCAATGGTCAGCCAGGCTTTGGTCAGCCTGCTATCCTCATTATCTCATTCTTCCCTAAACTTTTTCTTTTTCTCCTCTATTTCTCTGCTCTTCTTTCTCCACCCATCCCCTCTCTCGCTCTCTCTTTCTCTTTCCTTCCTCTCACTGAGTCTTTTACTTTATTTTTCTCCCCTGCTCTCTCTACCTGAAACCTTCTATCTCACTTCCTGTCTCCTTCACACCCTCTCTCACTCCCTGTCTCTCCATGACCCCCTCTCTCACTCCCCTTCTCTCTCCCTTTCTCTGCATGACCCACTCTCTCACTCCCTTTCTCTCCATTCCCTGTCTCTCCCCCTTTCTCTCCATGATCCCCTCTCTCATTCCTTGTCTCTCTCCCTTTCTTTCCATGACCCCCTCTCTCACTCCTTGTCCCTCTCCCTTTCTCTCCATGACCACCTCTCTCACTTCCTGTCTCTCCCCTTTTCTCTCCATGACCCCCTCTCTCGCTCCCTTTCTCACCATGACCCCCTCTCTCACTCCCTGTCTCTCCTCCTTTCTCTCACTCCCTGTCTTCTTGTCCTTATATGCCACATGGGGTCGCTCTAGGTAAGCAGCTCCTAGTTTAGATACATTAAAGTAAAGTGCCATTACCATGTGGCTCTACACTAGGTAATTATACTAGATTGGGGTAACAATGGTGTGGGGTGTGGTGCCCCTGGACTGGTAGGTGGCACTGAGATGGCACACTATTACATTCTATCTAACACTTACTAATCTCTTCAATAACACATTCATCACCTTTCTGTACATAGCTCTGGCTTCTCAGCTAACATTTATTAACACTTTCATTTTCTCACTGGTGTCCTACTTTAAGGCTTATGCTGATTTCTTGGGGTGCTGCACCCCCACTTAGATATAGCAATAGTGACCCCCAACACATAGAGAAGCCTTGATGACGGCTTGGGGGCTCACTCATATATTTGCACAAATATATGTAACTAAGATCTCAATATTCTATTACCATATATATTGAGAGCCAGCCCTAGCCAATTTGGTGCCCTAGGCAAGATTTGGGCTGGTGCCCCCTTGGAGACATTCTCACCACCAAGCTTAGGTGCAATCCTGAATCAGGCCCATTGTTCTGGCACTGAATACAGGATAGCCATAGATTGGATCACAGGAAATAATACCTTTACTAATTATTCTAATGAGCAAAGTTTTATCCCTAATATACACTTGGTGTCTCTGTTACATTTGACTCCACAGACTCTTCCAGAGTCAGTGCCGGAAAATGTCCTTCTTAACTCCACCTGCATAGCGTAGCGGTTGGTCAGGTCTACTATGAAGGCCTCTAAGCAAATATCCATTTTTCTCCCTCTATGGGGTACCCCCAGTTTTACCCCTAATCAGTTCACAAATATATTTAAATGATGGTATTTAGGTGGTCTCAGATCTGTGGCTCATCTTCTTGCTGTGGATTCATTAACCCCTCTAACTCACACACAATTACAAGACAAATACCCACATCTTCAGATACCACACTTTGCGTCTAGTCAGGCACCGAGTTATGCTCAATCTGTTTTGACATAAATCTCGGACAGATAACGCATTATGTACCCTAGACAGACTTGTACATGTGAGATTGGATAGAGCTATCCAACATATATGACATCTGTAGCTCAAGTCTGTCGCTAGATCAAGCACCAAGAGGTATGCTACAATGGCAATTAGACTATTGTATTGTAATTATCTATGAAATCCATGTTAAAATCCTACCAGTTTTTGAACAAATGTCTGGTCTCTACCTCTCATATGGAAATGCACCAGAAGATCTTACACAGATCATATTTTACTCCGAGACTCAAACAACTCATAGTGGAAGCCCCCGACGCTAACTGTTATAAATGTGGTAATCATAATTCAGATCTAGTCCACTGTATGTGGTCTTGTACTGTTGTACAGTCCCTTTGGCTTTCCCTGCAAGAATATATAACATCGACATTAAACTGAGAATTTAACATTTCCATGTCTTGGGCATTTTGGGGCACTTACTCCTCTAGTGACCGTAAGAAACTAACACCTGGCAATCGTTTACTGCTCATCAAACTGGCAGCGACCATAAAAAAACTATCCTATCCCAATGGATTTCTCCCGATCCATTCCCTTATCCCTAGCCTATTCTAGAATATCACATCTGTTCACGATGGACTGGACAGAAATATCACTTTAAAAGGAGAAGCTGACAGCAACGTTTTTTGATACATGGTTGCCATATGTCCGAACCCTGTCCCCCCACTGAAATTGGCCCTTAAGGATTCTTTTTCATATAAATTTAAGTGAGAAAGAAGAGGGGTTGTCACAATAGTGGTGCACCTTAAATAAATTGCGAGACTTAAAACATAATTTTTAATAAGTCAATTAAAAAAGAAATCGGCTGCGAAATATGACAAAACAACATAGAACATTTAACATGGACAGTGCTTGTGTGAACTTAAAAAACTTGGGCTCATGCGGCGTCCCTTTATTAGTAGTATAGCTTACATATATGCAAGTCTCACCCTTAGTGCTGGCTGTTGTGCCTATAATGCACTAAAGGGGACTCAGAAAGCTCTTTAATAAAGAAATGATCATCTGCCTGTGTCTTTATTTATATGTACATTGCTCAGAATTTACAGGACAATTGGAAGGGTTTGAATATAGCTGACAATTGAACGGTCTCTGATTAACTGGATGCCCCAATCTGCATTAGAATGGTAGTGACTGCCTCGATATCATTGGTCGCTGTATAGTGTGAAATTCTACATGTATTTCTACACAGTGTCGAGGTGGGGTTTATGAGCAGCTGGCGCGAACGCCTGATGTATACTGCTTTGGAACCCCCTTTGGGTCACTCCGTTTATGGGTGCATATGAACGGCCAGTATTTTTACCAAAGTAAATTCGGACAGAAATGCCAGCATATGAGGTATATAAATGGTATCTCCGGGGTCTGGCTGCCGTATCCTGACCCTGTCAGTTTATGGGGTCAGAAAAAATCCCCCAGGACTGGCAGGCGGTAGATGACTGACGGCTAGTTCAGATCTCCCAGTACTGTATAGTGAGGTGCTGATGATTTATTTTATATAACTGGAAATGCGCTACTATATAAATGGATAGTGATTGCCTTGATACATATAGACACTGTGTAGACAAAAGATCATAAACACAGTTTCAAGGTGGGGTTATGAGCAGTTGGCACAATCGCCTAGTATGTACTGCACAAATCACCCTCTCTATCACTATTCCTACAGGCGCATAATAATTACCAGTGTCTGTACCAAAAATAAATTATGGACAGAATTTACACCATATCCGCACTGATACAGAATTGCATAGGGTCTGGCTGTAGTTTCCGTCCTTGCCAGGTCATGGGTTCACCGGTATGTATCACCCAGGGTTGGCAGGCGGAGATAACTATCAGCTCACGATCTCCTCTTGCTGCTGCAAGCGGCAATGTACATAAATTAAAGAAAATTTCTCAACTAGACATTAGAGTCCTTAAAAGGACTAGAAATGACAGTCAGGCAGGAAAATAAAAAAGATAATTCAAGGGAGCGACCGCACGGCTGCTGGAGGCCGGCGTACACTTCGCAGTTTCTTCCTCAGGGCGAGGAAGAAACTGCGAAGTGTACGCCGGCCTCCAGCAGCCGTGCGGTCGCTCCCTTGAATTATCTTTTTTATTTTCCTGCCTGACTGTCATTTCTAGTCCTTTTAAGGACTCTAATGTCTAGTTGAGAAATTTTCTTTAATTTATGTACATTGCCGCTTGCAGCAGCAAGAGGAGATCGTGAGCTGATAGTTATCTCCGCCTGCCAACCCTGGGTGATACATACCGGTGAACCCATGACCTGGCAAGGACGGAAACTACAGCCAGACCCTATGCCAGGGGTTCCCAATCTTTTTTGATTCACGGCACCCTAGAGAATCAGAATTTTTTTCACGGCACCCCTAGGTCCCAAAAAAATTAAGTAGATTGGGTTTATATGCGATTCTTAGCGGCAGTTATGTGGTAAAGGGCAGGATTTGCTTCTGTTTGTACACATTCTATGATTGGCAGCCACCAGCACTGGTTTTGCTCATAAATAATTAACCATTAATAATTTCAGTTGGTCCTGGACCACCAACCCGCGGCACCCCAGGGAGCCGCGGCACACAGTTTGGGAACCACTGCCATAAGGTATTCCTAGTGCTGTCTATACTTACAGTAGTTAAAATATAGAAAAATTTTAAAATAAAGTTGCACGCTAACATTTGTGGCTCTGGCAGTAATTTTAAGAGGGATTATATGTATCATTAATATTTATAAAGCGCACACATATTCCTCGGCACTGTAGCGTTGCACTCATCGCATCAGTCCCAGTGAAGCGTACAATCTACTGTATATTCTCTACCACATGGAGGCCCAGCTCATTTTTTGGCAACACAAAAACATCCATATTAAAAAAAAAAAAAAAAAAAAAACATGTAGCTAACGTGAGGATGTGGTCCGTTGCCCCGGGAAACGCACTGCCTACATATAAAAAATCCATTTAGATAGATCCTTTAATTAGTAGGGGATTTTGTGTCTTCAATTAATGTCGGTAATTGTTGTAAGCGATATGTCTTGATAATATGTGAGACTTTGACGGAGTAAACTGATACACTCCTGTTTCTTTGTACAATGTACCTTTTATTAAAATGATTGTACATGACATATTATGATAACTCGACATCTGTTCATTGTTATATTGTTGTGAACAAATTATTGTCATTATGATGATCATCGTGATTTATTTTTATGTAATAAATGGTATTTTAATAAAAATAATATAAAAAAAAAGGAATCGGTACTTGTTTCCTAGCACGGCCACAATCGCGGGCATCGTGTGCCTTAACTTTAAGGCACACGATGCCCGCGATGCCCACGATTTCCCTTAAAAAAACCACAACTCTGGTACATCGCGTCGGTCGTGTGCCTTAAGAAGGCACACGACGCGACCGACGCGATGCCCACGATTTCCTCATAGGATTCAATGTTAAAATATTTTAACATTGAAACTGAGTCCATTTAACATAGCAAAAAATGGGAAAAGGCCCAATATGGGCCATTTCTCATTGGGTATGGCCCCGTCACGATTGACGCGAACCCGAAGCGTGGCGAGCGCAGCGGTGCGCGTCCTCCGAACTTTCCATTCCCCTACTATCCACGTCGGCGTGGAGTTGAGAACAGATTAGCGTAGCGAGCCACCGATCCCGAAGCGTGGCGAGCGCAGAGAGCCCCGCACGGGGACGCGGATACCTTCACAGGTATCCTTGTCCTCTCGCGGGCTTCACAGCTGCCCGCGTGCGCTCGCCACGCTTCGGGCTCGGTGGCTCGTTTGACAGGACCATGCACAGATCAGTGAAGTCTGTGCATGTCTCTGTTCAAAAAGGTGTGTAAAAGTAAAACAAAACAAAATGAAGGGGGAACAAAGTGTTGGAGTCGTCCCGTATTTACAAATCCATCACCGGACTCTTAAACTGGGGCATATGACCCCGTATTTTGGAACCAGCATGTGGGATAATGCCACAGCTGGGACACTTTTTTTGCAAGGTCCCCCTACCGTCACATTACCCCCTGGCTGGTCAGCCCTGGACGGGTCACCCATTAAAGTTGTCTGAAAAGCTGTCAAAAAAAATCACACCCTATAATATCTCTCCCCAGATCTCCACTATACGGGAAGAATTCTAAAGCCCACAATTTTTTTTAATCATGCGCATGTTGGTATCAGTGACTTCCAATCGTGGCTCCAGGGGAGCTAGTCAAGGTTACCTCAAATTTTCCGGTGGGTCCCTAATACTAAGTTTGAACCTGGGGTGCAGCACCCCAAAAAAAGCCACCAAAAGCCAGTCACCTCATGGTAGCACACAAGTGAATTGACAAGTGGGTTAATAAGAAAGAAGGGTACTTGTGTACTATCACGGCGCCCATCGCATCGCAGACCATAAGGCATGCGATGCAATGCGATGCGACGAGATTTCCCCCGATGTCATACAATGTTAAAATTGTATAGCATTGTACTGTATATGGCATATGCGATGCGATTTTAAATTGTATAAGCACCCTAATGGGGGCTTACAATGTTAAATGCACCCCCACGCCACCCCCACTATGATAGTGAACCTGAAGCGTGGCGAGTGCACTGAGCCCGAAGCGTGGCGAGCGCAGCGAGCTCTACGAGGGGACGCGGAGTACATGTAAAGTAATATGCCTCTCCTCATGGGGCTCGCTGCGCTTGCCACGCTTCGGGCTCGGTGGCTTGCTGCGCTCGCCACACTATATAAAATCAACTCCACGCCGACGTGGATAGTGGGGGTATGAAAAGGTAGGAGGACGCGTACCACCGCCCCTCGCGGGCACGCTGCGCTCGCCACGCTTCGGGTTGGCGTTCATACTGGGGGTGGCGTGGGGGTGCATTTAACATTGTAAGCACCCATTAGGGTGCTTATAAGCACCCATTAGGGTGCTTATACAATTTAAAATCGTATAGGGGGCTTATACAATTTTTAATCGCATCGGTGTGCATCCCTTGTATGGCATGCGATGCAATGCTATTAAAAGTCGTGCGACTTAATATCGGGGGCGCCGTGATAATACACAAGTACCGAAAGAAGTAATAGCTAGGGGTTAAATAGTGTTAAGGAAAATACTGGAAAATATAATTAGTGGAAAAATAAATAGTGCTAAATAAATGTTATGATGTGCCACCCAAAGACAACCCAGCCACGTCAACCCAAGGGGAGCCGCGCCCCAAATCCATCCCTAAAACTAGCACAATGTACACATTTTCAGGACTTACCTTAATTGTGCCTTTAGTCCCAATGTGCAGTCTGTGGATACCAGGGATCCGACTGGTTGTACCATTTAGATCAGGTGGGCGGGGTGCTACTTCAAGGTGAGCGAGTCCCAACCCTCATGTGTACTAAGTACACAATATTTGAGTATATGGGGGGGGGTCTTGAAATGAACACCCTAATAATATACAGTCCCTGATTAACCAATAGGCGCATCAGGCTGCACCCTAAGCGCCAAGACTGTTGGGGGGGGGGGGGGGGGGGGGGTTGTGCTGTTATTTTTTGTCTTAAAAAACTCCCAAAAAGCATCAAGTCTTGGGAATGGTCAACACATTAACAGGTCTACAAAAGTTTTTCATGTTTTTTTTACATTTGGACCTTTTTATACTTTAACACATCCACATGGACTGGGAATGGTAAAGTTGCAAGCAAAACAAGTCATGCAAGGGTACGCTATTTGGGGGTAGACGTGCTCAGGTGTTGACATTGACACCAAAAGAAATGTGAAAATGCAAGTTGACCTTTTAATGTGTCGACAAATCTATGTCAGCCTTGTATTGACCATTTTGTCGACCTTGTGCACGACAACCTTTTCACAATGTCGACCTTGTTCATGTTGACTGTTTGGTGTCACCCTATTACCTGTCTATCTAGACACTATTAACCTTTGAAATCCCTAAACCTTAGTGAACACCTCCATCAGGTTTCATATTGGTCTAGTGCTCTGGCGGATCCAGGGGGGGGAGGGGGGTGGCTGAAGCACAGTCCACAATTCAATCAGGCTCTTTGATTCTTGAGACGTATCCAGCTTTGCTTTATGTATGAATTTTCTGATTATTTTAATACAATGGCCCTTATTCTGATCGGTGCGGATATTCCCGCTTGCGTACGGCCCGCCGATGTTTATCGTCTGCGCATGTGCAGAGGTCACTCTGCGCATGTGCAGGAGATTTCGCCGCATGGATTCTTTATACGCCGCACAGGGGGCGTAGAGGGGCGTGAGGGGCTACTTAGCCTCATTACCCTATGCATACGCCCCCCGTTTCATGGGCGTTCCCATGCAAACGCGGGGCGTATGCATGGTAATGAGGCCGTGACGCGTGGGTACGGGGCGGGCATCTGACATCGCCGGATGTCAGCTGCCCGCCCCCATACATGATTTCACACGGACAAGTGTCCGTGTGGTCTTGTGTTGCGGGACCTGGTGGAGCGTGCGGCCCTGCATTCGATGTTCGGCGACCATCGAATGCAGGGGCTGCTCCCACCATGGAGGAGGCGTATCCCCGTCCAATTTCATGCGGATCGCCACATATCCGCGTACGGACGGCAGGTGGCGATCCGTATGGAAGGCGGGGATTCGCCTGCACGGTTGCGGCCGCATATTCTGATCGGGCCGCACTGATCAGAATAAGGGCCAATGTTGCATTGTTGAATTCGTTCTGTTGTTTTTTTGTACACAAAAAAAGAATAAAACTCCGAAGGTGTTGGCATCGCCCTGTCTCGTACTTCCTATCAGCGTAGAAGTGCACTTTCCTCAGCCACGCAGCGCATTAATAATACACGGAACAGGCTCAGAAGGTGGCCTACTTAGATATACATGTTCGAGTCGCACATGATGACTTATCAAGGATGGATTTAACTTGCAATCTTCTTTCGTCTGAGACCCTGAGCATCGGGGTGCAGAAGCCCTTCAGGCAGGGAGGTTAATTATGTAAATATAATGTTGTACTTGATCATCTCTGGGGCCCGTCAGCTGGCAGGTGACAGCCGGCTGTGGCATATAATACAAGTCTAGGATTAAGTGCTCACTGGCTGCTTAAATATTGATCGGCACATTCTTAACCTTAACAATGATTTCTGCCTGATATGTAGCAATGTTACACAGTGCTGGAGTTATGGGCCCTACACATGGAGAGATTTGTGCCAGAGATTCATAATGGGAGATTCAGCATGAGAGATTTAAAATCTATCACAGAAAGTGTTTATTTATTAGCAGTTTCTTATATAGCGCACACATATTCCGCAGCGTTGTACAGAGAATATTTTAACATTCATATCAGTCCCTGCCCCAGTGGAGCTTACGATCTATATTCCCTACCACATGTACACGCGCACACAGACATTCTATGGTTAATTTGTTGGGAGCCAATTAGCCTACCAGTATATTTTTGGATTGTGGGAGGAAACCGGAGTAGCCGGAGGAAACCCACGCAAGTACAGGGAGAATATACAAACTCCACACAGTTAGATTCAAGGTGGGAATGCTAACCATTACACCCTCTGTACTGCCATGTTTTGGTCACTTTTAGTGGGAAATTTACTATTACGGCCGATCCCAGTATGACCGAGATCGGCCATATACGACTCGAAAAATAGGAATTTGGTACTCACCGTTAATTCCCTTTCTCCGAATCCGTAGGGGACACTGAAGTCTACGCTGGGGGAATAGAGTGGTGTAATGGAGGAGTCGGCACTTTAAGAACTTGAAGTGTGGCTTGGCTCCTCCCCCTCTATCCCCCCCTCAGACCTCAGTCTTAGTTAACTGTGCCCGAGAGGAGAAAAGAGACCAGGGAATCCCCGATAGAGAGAGAGAGAGAATAATAATAACAAAAGAACATATCATACGATAACAAGCAAGTCACCAACAAACAAACGCATGCACAACCAAACACAACTGCATGCGCCAAAGACAAACCCCCCCCCTTCAGGCATGAACAGCGCCGGGAGGGCGTTCAGTGTCCCCTACGGATTCGGAGAAAGGGAATTAACGGTGAGTACCAAATTCCTATTTTCTCCTTCATCCTTGGGGACACTGAAGTCTAAGCTGGGGACATCCCAAAGCCATCCCCACGGGTGGGAAGGCACTGGGCATCCTGAAGCACCGCACGGCCAAAACTGGAGGCAGAGGCCGCAAAGGTGTCAAACCTATAAAACTTAACGAAGGTATTAGGGCCCGACCAGGTGGCCGCCCCTACATAACTGTGCTAGGGAAACCCCCCTAGCTGCGGCCCAGGAAGGCCCCACCGAACGGGTGGAATGGGCCAAAATCCTAGCTGGCGGTGACTGAGAAGCATGAAAGTAAGCTTGTTTAATGGTGAGACAAATCCACCTAGCCAAAGTCTGTTTGGACGCTGGCCAGCCACGCTTCGCCGAGGAATAAAGAACAAAAAGCGAATCCGATCTTCTGAGATCCTTGGTCCTATTCACATACACCTGCAAGGCTCGGACCACGTTCAGCGAAGCGGAATCTCCCGTAAGAGCTGGAACCACGATTGGCTGATTTAGATGATAGGAAGACACCACCTTTGGTAAATAATCCAACCGGGTCCGAAGTTCAGCCCTGTCCGGATGAAAAACCAGGTAGGGAGACCGGCAGGAGAGAGCGCTAAGGTCGGACACCCGGTGTGCCGACGCTAAAGCCAGCAGTAAAACAGTTTTCCACGTTAATAAACGCAAATCAACAGTGTCTAAGGGTTCAAAAACACTTGACTTAAGATAATCCAGGACTAATGAAAGGTCCCAAGGTTCTTCCGGAGCCCGCACTGGGGGTTGAAGCCAGAGAACCCCGCTCAGGAAGGTCTGCACCTCTGGAATAACGGCAAGCCGCCGATGAAAAAATATAGATAAGGCGGATACTTGCACCCTCAGGGACCCTAGGCGCAGTCCCGCCTTAAACCCTGACTGCAGAAACCGCAGCAAACGAGACAAAGAAAAAACGGCCATGGGCAAGTTACGGCACTCGCACCACGCCACATAGGCCTTCCAAATGCTGTAATAATGCCGGGAAGTAACCTCCTTCCTGGCTCTCATCATCGTGGGAATTACCGACTTAGGAATTCCCCGTCTGCTCAACAGCGCGGCCTCAACAGCCATGCCGTCAAACGACGTTGCCGTAAGCCTTGGTAGGCGAACGGCCCCTGCTGTAGAAGATCGTCCCTTAGAGGAAGCTGCCATGGATGATCTATCAGGAGCCCCTGAAGCTCGGCATACCAAGGACGACGAGGCCAATTCGGAGCCACCAGAATGACCGTTGAACTCTCCCGTTTGATCCGTTTGAGTACCAACTGAATCAAAGGCAACGGAGGGAACAGATGTATGAGGGAATAATCCCAATCCGCGGTCAGCGCATCCGTCGCCACCGCTTCTGGATCCCGAGACCTGAAACAGTACAGCTGCACCTTCCGATTGTGTCTGGAGGCCATCATGTCCACCTGAGGCATTCCCCAACGATGGACAATCTGGGCAAATACCTCCGGATGTAGCGCCCACTCCCCAGGGTGGACGTCCTGGCGACTCAGATAATCCGCCTCCCAGTTGTCCACCCCGGGAATGAAGACCGCTGACAAGGCTAGAGCATGCCGCTCTGCCCATTGAAGAATCGGACGCACCTCCTGCATGGCCCCGCGACTGCGTGTTCCCCCCTGACGGTTTACATAAGCCACAGCCGTGGCATTGCCTGACTGAATACGAACAGACTTTCCCCGGAGGAGCCAGTCCGCATTGGACAAGGCCAGACGAATCGCCCGAAGCTCCAAAATGTTTATGGAAAGCTTCGCTTCCTGAAGAGACCAACATCCCTGAAAGTGACGTCCCAACACTACAGCCCCCCAACCTCGGAGGCTGGCATCGGTCGTGACTATCGTCCAATCCCAGATTCCAAACCGGCGGCCCTCCAGCAAATTGGCCGACAGCAGCCACCACTGGAGAGAGAGCCGGCTGCAGGGAGAAAGAATCACCATCTTGTGCATGTGCACATGGAAGCCCGACCACTTCTTGAGAAGATCTAACTGAAAAGTCCTCGAATGGAAACGGCCGAACTGGAGGGCCTCGAACGAGGCCACCATCTTGCCCAGCAGCCGAATGCATAGGTTCGATACTCTCCGAGGCTAAAGAACCTGCCGAACCAAATCCTGCAGGGACAACATCTTTTCCCGGGGTAGAAAAACCTTTAGAACCGCCGTATCCAAAATCAACCCCTGGAACACGATCCTTCGAGAAGGAGTCAGCTGAGATTTTTTGTAATTGAGGATCCAGCCATGGAGTGTTAACGTCTGGCAGGTCACCTGAATCGCCTGAGTCAACTGATCCCTGGACCCGGCCTTGATCAGTAAATCGTCCAAGTATGGAACAATCTTTACTCCCAGAGAATGCAGCAATGCGACCATTACTGCCATTATCTTAGTGAAAAGACGTGGTGCCGAAGAAAGGCCAAAGGGCAGTGCCCGAAACTGAAAATGCTGGTCCTTGATCGCAAAGCAAAGAAACCGCTGATGAAGATCGTAAATGGGAACATGCAAATAAGCATCTTTGACATCCAGAGATGCTAAGAATTCCCCCGGTTCCAGCCCTGCGACCACAGAACGGAGTGACTCCATCTTGAATTTGTGGTACGCGATGTACTCGTTTAAAGCTTTCAAATTCAAGATTGGTCGAACTGATCCGTCCGGCTTCGGCACCAGGAAAAGAGGAGAATAAAAGCCCTCCGTGCGTTGTTCGGAAGGAACAGGCATTATAACTCCTGCGGACAACAACCGCTGGATCGCTTGAAGTAGCAGCTGGCGGTCCTTCTCCGCGTGAGGCAAGCCCAACTCCAGTCTGTACCCTTGTGCAATGACGGAGAGGACCCGTTTATCTTTGCAAGACCCTTCCCAGGCCTGCCGGAAGTCCAGCAGCCGAGCTCCTACTCTGGGATCCCCCAGGTAGGAGGGCATGGAGTCATGCTGCGGGTTTTTCGGTTTGTTTGGAGTCTGGGCGACGGGCGCCTGGTCCCGAAGAAGTGGTTGCGCCACCAAAACCTCTGCATCTGCCATGAGAATTGGTAAAGGACCCTCTGGATTTACCCCTGAACTTGGGTGCCCCCCAAAAGGAACGAAAAGCCGGTCCTTGATAAGGCTTTTTGGGAGGTGGAGCCGCGGAAGGTAGGAAAGTAGATTTCCCCCCTGTGGCCTGAGCAATCAGTTTGTCCAATTCCGGCCCAAAGAGGACATCCCCTGTAAACGGTAGAGCCTCTACTGCTTTCTTAATGTTCGCTTCCGCTTGCCAGGACTTAAGCCACAATGACCTTCTGGCCGTAATAGACTGAGCAGAAATCCTCGCTACCAGAGCCGCAGAGTCCCTTGCAGCCTCTCCTATATACATCGCTGATTCTCGCATCTGCTTCGCTAACTGAATGAACTCCTCAGATGAACCTTGGTCATCCAGACCCTTTGATAAATCCTCCGCCCATTTCTCCATGGCTCTACTGACCCAGGAGATCACAAAAATTGCACCTGCAATTGCAAAAATCTGCTTTAGCCCCGCCTCCAGACGCCTATCTGGCGCCTCCTTGAGGGCCACTTCCCCGGGATGGGCAGCGCAGCTTTCTTGGAAAGCTTTGACACTGATGCGTCTGCTAAAGGCGGATTCTCCCATTTTGCTCTAGCCTCCGGAGCAAATGGATATGAAGCCTTAAAGCGCTTGGACAATTGAAACTTTTTCTCCGGAGACCTCCAAATGTCCAAAAGAGGTTTCTCAAACTCTATTGACTCTGGAAAGGTTACTACTGCCTTTAGTAGCCCGGCCAAAAATAGAAACCTGAGTCGGCGGCTCCTGCTCGCCGACATTGAGAGTAGATTTAATAGCCTGAATCAGGGCCTCTATGCCCTGGGCCTCCTCCTGAGGAACCTCCTCCGCTGGAGCAAGAGGATCCTCCTGAAACACATCCCCTTCCAGAGGATCCCCCGGCTCTTCATCCGAAGTATCTACCTGTAACAATAAAGGGACACCTCGTTTCCTAGGGGGAGGAGGGGCACTGACGGGGCCCGAAGGCACCCCAGTGGCCTGGACTAATGCATCCACTGACCTGATCAGATCTCTGGCCCAGGAAGGCTCTGCAGAAGACATGGAAGCCAGTTGCAAATGCAAGGACTCCCTGTCCCTGCGAGACGCAGCCATCTCTGACGCCAGAGTGGCTAAAACACTGGTAACCCCCTCAGTGTTCAGGATGGGGACCGACTGACTCTGTCCAGAATCCCCTTTAAAGCAATCCTTACACAAGGATACACCCTTTACATGCTGTGTAAACTGCTGGTCACACTTAGTACAGGCAAACAGCTTCTGTGAAGCCTTTGACTGTGACTTGGCTGCCATACTCCAACACACACACCTTACACACTCTACAGTGAAAGAAGGTGATTAAAGGTTAAGTGAGAAGTGACCCAGGAGGGACCTGAACCCACACCTAGAGCAGAAGCACCACAAACAATAGGGGGAGAGGAGCGCACCTTCCCCGAATTAGGCCCACCCTGATAATCTCTCCAGCGGGGAAGTCTCACAAGAGAAAATCCCCTGCACTCACCCAGCGCAGTATCCAGTGAAGGCAGCCTGCAGTGAAGGAGAGAAGTCCTGCTGCCCTGTTCCGGAGACCGTAGAGGCACAGCAAGCAAGGGTAGCAGCGTGGGCAGGTTATGGCATCTGTACACGCCGAGGACCGCAGCCAGGAAGGGACAGCTAGTCTAAAGCCCGCCCCTTCTGTCCTCCATCACAGCGCGCGCTGTATACAGCGGCGCTGATTGGTATTCTGCTCCCTGCTGGACCAGCGTGTTAACCCTGGTCCAGCCGTCACCCAGCGCCTTGCGCCCGAACGCCCTGCTCTCTCCGGTGGGCGACTAGGCCGTGGCCCCGTAACACAAGCCGCAGGCGGCTGTGGCGGGACCCCGGTGCCGATGCACCTGTGGCCGGAGTAAGCAGCGTGCGCCGCAGGCGGTGCCGCTCTGACCCCTCCGGAGACCTATCCCACGATGATTTTTCTCATTCGTATTTTCTAATTTGGTGGCCATATAGACGTCACCAAATACGTATGGAGTGGCCGCACTGGGATCCATGCAATGCTGTCCAGTGTAAGATATTGAAAGAATATCCCCCCCCCCCCCCCTACACACACACACACACACACACAGCTAGAAATAGCCCCAAGCTCAAAGAATCTGTCCTGGTTTTAGAAATTGAAGGGCCAGAAATGTTGGGGTTCCCCCGGATTTCTAAAACTAGCAACATGTTCAAGGGCCAGTTCTGGTTCCCAAAATACAGGAGACAAAACGCCTCCCCTCCAGGATACCCCCTGCCCGGCCTGAAGCCTGGGGCTGTTCCCTATGCCCCAGGGCGGTTGGCACTGGGCTGATTGTAGTATTAGAAATAGAATATACTATTCTACATTGTTGTGGAACTACGAGTCCCAGCAAGCCTGCACTGCATACTGGGACTTGGAGAACCACAAGTCCCAGCATGCGGAGCAATACAGGACCAGCTGGTACTTGTAGTTCTACAACAATGCAAATAGTAAAAAAAAAAACACACACATAATAAAAATAGAACTTTATTACATACTACAATGACACACAATGTACTTACCTATTGGTGCACCGCTGGTCGGTCCTCTTGTCCAGTAGAACCCATTCGTGTGTCGGGTCCTGCTGCTCCAAGAAAGGTGCCGCTGTACCTTTTATGCTGCAGGAAAAGGTGGTGAAGACCCGGAGCAGGCAGTTGTATTTCTGCAGTGTCTCAGTTGTTGGCTCCGGACGGGGTCTGAGCGGTGCCATCCCCCCCTGTGTCCCATTGCTTGAAGCGCTGCGCCGCGGCAATCATAAGAATACACCGGAGCATCTGCCAGGAGGGAGCGGCTGGACCGGGCAGCAGCAGCACTCATCCTGGGAACCTTCACCTGGCTGCCGCCGGGAACTTTCACCCCGCTGCAGCCAGAAACTTTGACCGCACCGCCACCGCAAGTGCCTGGTAAGCCCAAAAGTGCAGGGAGCAAAGTGCCACCAGGCGAGCTGTCCTGCCCCACGACATCATGCCCAGCAGCAGATGGCTTCCATCACTCAGAAGGCCACCGCACAAGCGTGTGGGACTTCTGAGCGACTATAACCAGCAGGGCTGTTATACATTGCGGCCCCGCATTCCTATCGCTGTGTGGGCTACACACACAGCGATAGCCACTTACTGAGTGATTTTGTAAAATTGTGTAAAATCGCTCAAAAAGTGGCTGAATACGTTCTCCGCAGCTGTGGCTGCAACATTCACTGCAATACAATGCAAGGACTGCACTGTAGGTGTGGCAGATGTAACATGTGCAGAGAGAGTTAGATTTGAGTGAGTTAAAGGGTTTGATTTAATAGAATGCGATTTTTAATAAGGCTCCGAAATTGGACCTTATTGCATTTTTCAAAATCGCATTTTTTGGGAAGAATTTGAATATTTAATGAGATGCGAATTTGCAGCAAAAAAATGTGATATGGTGCGATTTTTAGTCAGAAAAATGTTTGAATTTGAGGACATGTGCAATTTGGGAGACATGGTAATTTGCGTTTTTCTGTAAAGCACAACCAGCCCCGGGCTCGTTGAGCTGGACCTGGCTCCAAAAATACAGGAGACAAAAAACTGGGGTGTCCCTTGTATTTTTCAACCAGCACCGGGCTCCAACCGCCTGCGGTGTCATGCCACAGCTGGAGGACATTTTTTACATAAGGTCCCCCGGCCGTAACATGCGCACTGTGGCTGGTCATCCCTGGACAGGGTACCTGGGAAAGCAGGGACCCTCTCAATAAAGGGATTTCCCCCCAGGCTTCACCCATTCAGAGCTGAAGCCCGGGGGTGTCCCCGAAGTCCCTGGCCGGTGGACGCCGGGCTGATACGTGTACAAAAAGTCCCAGCAGGACTTCCCGCATGCTGGGACTTGGGAAACCACAAGTCCCAGCGTGCAGGGCATTAATGTGCCCCTTTGGACTTGTAGTACACCTGTAAAAAGAATGTTTAAAAAAAAGACACAGAGAAAAGTAAAAGTTTATTATGCACACATTAATTTTACACCTGTATACTTATAAATCCTGGCTCCAGCGTTGTCCCTGTCCCCTGCAGCAGCTCACACGCACTGTCTGGCTGTAGGCGTCACCATGGAGACGCCTACAGGCAATCCGTGCTGAGTGCTTCTGTAGCACTGTGACAGCGTGATTCTCTGCCGTCATTACAACGGAGGAAGCCGGCTCACCGCGCAGTCAGTGCCGGGTGAGCTGCTGCAGGTGATGAAGACAACGCTGGAGACTGGATTTGTAAGTATATAGGTGTAAAGTGAATGTGCGTATAATAAACTTTTACTTTTCTGTGTGTGTGTGTTTTTTTTAAACATTCTTTTTACAGGTGGACTACAAGTCTTCCCCCCTGCAACGCAACATGGTTTTTCCCGTTTTGAGAACAAATTTGCCTTAAAAGTTCAATAATGATGCCTCTCTCTGAGTCATCCTAAATTTTAGTAGGTGCCCCCCAGATTCTGGAGCCCCTAGGCAGCTGCCTTATGATAGCAGTGGCCCTGAGTATAACCAGGGCTGGTGCAAGGGCGGGGGGGGGGCTCCGGTGCTCACCCGCTCCCAAGGGGGGCCGCTGCAATTTGGCCGCTCCACGCCGGGCAGGCTGCTGCATTGTTCCAGGGGGGGGGGGGTTGCCAGGTGCGGGGGATGCCGGTGATGCGGTGAGTGGCGCTAAGTAACTCCAGGGGTGGGGGGGGGGGAGCGAGTGATGCGCCCTCCGCCACCTAGACGCTGGGGGGGACACACACCTGCCGGCGCCACTCACCTCCATCCGGGGGGGGGGGGGGAGACCTGCTCCAATCTGCCGTCCTCCAGTGGCCGGAGCTGCATAGTGGTGGCCCCGGCCCTGAGTATAACGTATACTTTCTGGACATGTATTTATGTATTTATGCTAGATGCTGACTTTCCGGCACGGGGAAACCTGTAAGAGACAATGATTGGCGCTGACATGACGCATCACAATGAAATCCTTGCACGCTGTCAAAGTATTTTACTACAAATGACTTTATTCACGTTGTATGTTTTGTAACACAAGTGGATCCTCACCTTCTCCCAATTTGCGCCGGAGATCGTACAAATGTCTCCCAGCGTTAGTATCCCGGGTGGGGGGAACGCTTTGATTCTCTGCTTTGAATATCTGAGGCTGTGTGATCTGTACAAAAGAAAGTTCCATGCAGGGAATCTAGAACAACAGATCTGGATACAGTAAGAACGAAGTCAAAGGCTCCCCCCTCTCACATCACTCGCTCCCAACCGCTACAGGAACGCCATGCTGTGCTCCAATATCCCCAGCGCAGAGGTATCTTAACTTTAGTTTTTTATCATTTGGTTTCAGGATTGCGCCTCTTCATGCGGTTGAATATTAATCTTGCAATGAGGACTGTAACATGTGCAGAGAGATTTAGATTTGGGTGAGTCATTTTGTTTCTGTGCAGGGAAAATACACTGCAATATAGATCTCACTTTGAAGTAAAACCCCACCCAAATCTAATTCTCTCTGCACAAGTAACATCTGCCCCACCTGCAGTGCACATGGTTTTGTCCATTTGAGAAGGAATTAGCCTTTGCGAGTGAACCAGAATAAGGGCGAAAGTGCAGAAGTTGTTCAGCCATTTAGATACAGTGGGTGAGATTTAACAGGATGAGAGATTCAGAAAGTGAGAGATTTAAATAGAAATCTCCAGTATTTTTAAAGCGGCAATCATTACACTTCAAAATAGAACTGGTTTTGCAGTGTAAATGATTGCCGTTTTAAAAAACCTGTAGATTTCTTACCAAATTCCTCACTTTCTGAATCTCTCATCCTATTAAATCTCACAGTATGTCATTTGAAATGACAAGCGTTGATTAATTGCTTTAGGTAATTATCTCTCCAGGGACCCAGATGTACTAAGCTTGAAAAGTATTAAAATGGAAAATGATAACTTGCCAGCAGAACTGTTATTTTACAGGCTGGGTTTGAGAAAATGACAGTTAGGGGCTGATTGGTTAGTGGTTTATCATTCTCCAAGTCTAGCGCTCTCCGATAAACCCCCGTGTTTCATATATATATATATATATATATATATATATTGTTCCCTGACGATGGTATTATACCAAAACATGTTGGAATAAAGTTGGTCTGTTCCACTACTTTGCGAAGTCTTCATTACGTGTTTATATATATATATATATATATATATATATATATATATATGTGTGTGTGTGTGTGTGTATATATATATATATATATATATGTGTGTGTGTGTGTGTGTGTGTGTGTGTGTGTGTGTGTATGTATATATATATATATTGTAAGACAGTGGCAGGGAAAGTCATAGACGGCAGGTACTTTTCCCCTAGAATCCTGTCTTATGGCATATAGACTGCAGGCTATTTCAATCTGTGTGGTAAGCTCCGGCTTACAAAGGGTGTTCTGTCCTGGGCTGGTAATCAGGAGAACACCTGATTCTTTAAAAAGGAGTCAGCCCTCTCCTTAGGGCTCTCTCTCTCCCTGGGTGTTGGAGGCAGTAAGCTGCTGCTAGAGAGAGACAAGGCTGTAAGTACTGCATTACTTGATCTATATCTGCTGTATGCGTCCAGTGTCACATAGTGTGGCCCTGGTATAGAGAGGGACGTTTATTCTGTTTAGTTAGAGCTCAGACGAGCAGGTTTTTGTTTTCTGTTTTGCCTGAAGTGTAAAGGCTGTTGTTAGTTTCTTGCTCTGAGTGCTGCAATAAAACTCAGGCAAGCCCTGTTTTGGACCCAAGCCGTGATGTCACTGTCTAAGTCTGTGCCAAATCCTCACCTGTGCCTACCCGTTTGATGCTAAAACCCCACATATGGTGGAGAATGCGAGCAAGCATCTCACTTAAAGAGACATACACCGAACTATAGGACTTTTGCTACAGCAAGCTGGAAGTTGTTGCTAAAGGCAACCAGCCACAAGTGAGTGTCTGGAGTGCGCTGATACTTGCATGTCCTGGCTGAAGGCTGCTGTAACACTGCAACAGGAGACTGTTAAAATGGAGGACCTTTTAAAACACTTGGTGCAGGCAAATGAGCTGCAGCGGCAGGCAAACGCATATCAGCAAAAGGTGCATGAGGAGGCCATGCGTGCCCAGGCTGAAACCAATGTTTTGCTGCTTGAATCCAACAGACAAGCCTTAAAGGAACAGCAGCAAACTAATCTGCAATTACAAGAGCAAATACAGAATGTGGCTAAGAGTGTGGCGCAGAGTGTGCAAACACCCCAACCCTTGCTTCCAACCACACGGGCTGCAGTACAGAAATATCTGCAAAAGATGACTCTCACGGATGATGTAGAGGCCTTTCTTGCGGTGTTTGAACGTGTAGCAGAGCGTGAAGAGTTACCCGTGGATCAATGGGCAGGTGTGGTAGCGCCTTTTCTAACTGGAGAACCACAAAAGGCGTATTTTGATCTGAGTGAGCAGGATGCTAAGGTCTACGCGAAACTCAAGGGAGAGATCCTTGCTCGCTTAGGCGTAAACATGAGTGTGCGTGCCCGGAAGGTGCATAACTGGACTTTTTCTGAACAGTTACCTGCGCGGTCCCAAATGTATGACCTGGTCCACCTGGTAAGGAAATGGCTACAGCCAGAGGAGTCTACACCAGCGCAGATCGTGGAGAGAGTCGTGCTGGACAAGTATCTTTGTTCCTTACCTCCAAAGGTTCAGCGCTGGGTCGGTCAGGGCGACCCTAATGATGCCGAGGGGCTTGTCAACTTGGTTGAGAGGTACAGAGCTACTGAAAATCTAATCCAAGAAGTGCCTCCTGGACATTCCACCCTCAAGAACAGCAAATCGGCCGGATCATCTGGTAAGACTGTTCCGTTTACTAGAGGGGTAAATAATGTTGTAAAGGGAGGTGGCCTAGATGGGGAACAAACAGTGGAGAGGCGTTCCCAAGGGACAGTGGGGTCCAAACCTGGGTCGCAAAAAGACTGGGGCCGCATACAGTGTTGGCGTTGTCATGGACCTGGGCATATTGCTGCCAATTGCCCCCTTACTTCTGAACCAAAGGAGGTAGGGCAGTTATGGTCAGCTGGAACCCAGAGGCTGAAAGGGCATTCCAAGAATTAAAAGTGGCCCTTTGTAATCAACCAGTCCTGATCACTCCAGATTTTAAAAAAGAGTTTGTCGTACAGACTGATGCTTCTGATGTGGGACTAGGTGCTGTCCTCTCCCAAGAAGTTGGTGGAGAGGAACACCCGGTAACATATTTGAGCAGGAAGCTCACACCTACGGAGAGAAACTACAGTATAGTCGAGCGGGAGTGCTTAGCAATCAAGTGGGCCCTTGAATCCCTAAAGTACTATCTCTTAGGACGCTCCTTTAGATTAATCACTGACCACTCCCCACTTACATGGATGTACCAAGCCAAAGAGAGAAATGCAAGGGTCATGAGATGGTTTCTCAATTTGCAAAATTTCAAATTTACAGTGGAACACAGAGCAGGAAGGCTTCAGGGTAATGCCGATGCCCTATCCCGAACATACTGCCAGTTGGCAGACAGTGTCCGACCCCACAGGTTCGAACAGAGGGGGAGGGTATGTAAGACAGTGGCAGGGAAAGTCATAGACGGCAGGTACTTTTCCCCTAGAATCCTGTCTTATGGCATATAGACTGCAGGCTATTTCAATCTGTGTGGTAAGCTCCGGCTTACAAAGGGTGTTCTGTCCTGGGCTGGTAATCAGGAGAACACCTGATTCTTTAAAAAGGAGTCAGCCCTCTCCTTAGGGCTCTCTCTCTCCCTGGGTGTTGGAGGCAGTAAGCTGCTGCTAGAGAGAGACAAGGCTGTAAGTACTGCATTACTTGATCTATATCTGCTGTATGCGTCCAGTGTCACATAGTGTGGCCCTGGTATAGAGAGGGACGTTTATTCTGTTTAGTTAGAGCTCAGACGAGCAGGTTTTATTTTCTGTTTTGCCTGAAGTGTAAAGGCTGTTGTTAGTTTCTTGCTCTGAGTGCTGCAATAAAACTCAGGCAAGCCCTGTTTTGGACCCAAGCCGTGATGTCACTGTCTAAGTCTGTGCCAAATCCTCACCTGTGCCTACCCGTTTGATGCTAAAACCCCACAATATATATATATATATGCTGTGTGTGTGTGTGTGTGTGTGTGTGTGTGTGTATATATATATATATATATATATATCTCTCTTTAGCTACCAGTAATGAAACTCATCTCATCTCGCACTGAGTCACAGAGATAATATATGAATGTGACAGAAATGTAGCAATGTAACAAGGCACTTTACTGGCATTATTAAGAAAAGCCATTTATAGTACATACTGTATGAGTGTTTGTGTGCAATAGCATGTTAGTACATGTATGCGTGTTACATCCCGCTCCGGTACTTGCGTTATGCTGCTATATTTAGGTATCGCCTCCTCTATGCCCCTGAACCATAATCTGTAATTTTTGTCACTCGTCTCCCTGACATCACTAAACATCAAAGGTACAAATATATGTTACCACCACAATTCAGCCTGAGAGTAACATGTAGCACGTTGTGGATCACTGTATCTCAGCCAAACAGATCCTACAGCTTTTGTACGGCATTCCTACTATCCAGGGCCGGATTAAGCCATGGGGGTGCCCGAGACAAGACAGGAGGCTCAAGTGGAAGGTCAGGCAGCAGGGGGGAGGGAAGGTTATATTAGATTGGGCACCTCCAAACATGACCCATACTTGCCTACGAGCCTAATGGCCAGGATGCTCTGGAATATTATGCCCAACTACCACCCCCCACTCCCAGGGCCGGATTTGTGCCTAGGCCCGTGAGGCACCGGCCTCGGGGCGGCACCAATTAAGGGCGGCAGGCAGGCTGACATTCTGTTAAATAGCAGCATGGCACAGCGGGTGAGCAGCGGCGAGTGATGAGCGCCGCCGCCACAGACATGAATTATCATATGTCGTGGCAGCGCCGCTCTTCACCTGCCACTGTCCACCCACTCTGCCATGCACATTACATCACTGCTTAGTGGCTGGGTCCGATGGTCCCCCTGCGCATCTGGAAATGGCTCAGGCTCACTGCTGCCGACGCCCGCCCATTGGCTACTCTACACACACAGTCTATTGGCTGCTGTGTATCCAGCAGCTGAGCTGAGCGGCACGCAGATCCTCCCTGCGCTCAGTCAGTCACAGTGTGAGAGAGACTGACGGAGACACTGTGCTAATCACTGTACTAATAAGTGCCTCCCTCCCTTCGGGTCCTCCGTACAGTGAGCAGTCTTAAAAAAATATTGAGGTGGGCTACAGTTACATTTTAATGAAATATATAAATAACAATGTATATACATATATGATTACATTAAAATAGGGGGGGGGGACGACACAAAAATGTTGTGCCTAGGGGCGGCCTGACCCCTAAATTCGCCCCTGCCCACTCCCCCGGAAAGGTGGGCAAGTACCCTGCCTCTGTGTTGAATCTCCAGACCTCCCCTCGTCACACTTGACTATGACGTTTGCCAGCATGTGCGACAGTTTAGGGAGGGAACGGGGCTAAAACTAAGCAAATCGTGTAATTTTGTGTCATTTTAGCCCCCCCCTCTCCATAGAGCCGCAAATCACAGCATTTTACTGAAACGGGCGAGGCTTAAGTACTAAGGCGCCCAAGGGATTATATTGGTTACCCTTTGTTGTTACCCTTACATAACTTCCTAGAAATAATTCACGCGGACACCTTATCTAAAAATAAGACTCAGACAACCATGGCATAAGTTTAAAATGGTCCAGTTATTTATTTAGGTGGTATGACCCTTGTTAGTCTATCAAAGGGATGGCCAAGACAGCACTTGAGACCAGCACCAGTCAGAGGTGTATGTCAATGGCAGCGACTGCATCGCTCCAATCTAACAAACACACCCCTTACTTAAGGTACAGCCTGCACCGTGACGGCTCCCCGCCCCCTCTAAGGTAGGGCGCGGACACCTCAAGGAAGTGCCCACCGTCCCCGCTCATTTTGGGACTCGCCCACCGTCCTGGCAAGGGGGGGGTAATACCGCACGGTGACCACCTGACACCTCACCCGACTGCTGGTCGAGAGCGCCTTCTCGCCACTGCCAAGGCTCCCCAGACCTAACACAAGGTCGCCCGGGACCAGGCCCGCCACCCCTCAACTAGACCTAATGCCTTCCTATTGCCGAGTCACACCAGAAAAGATGTCGCCCAGGAAAACTTCCATGCCCGCGTCAGACAGGTGGACCCCGTCTGACCTATAGAGGTGGGCCGACTCCCTAACTATCGTGGGGTGTCGCACTGCCCTACCCCCCATGGCGCTTACCCTCCTGGAAACAGCGTGGTTCACCTTTCGCCTTGCCCTGTCTATGGCAACTGCATTCCTGCAGCCCCGCCACTGAAGCCGGGGGACAATATCAGACCACACTAACCGCACCCCTGGCCAAAGGGCCGCAATGCGCTCAAGGTCAGCCGTTATGCTACACATGAGGGAGAGCCCCGTATTTTTGACCAGGTCGTTGCCCCCAAGATGTATTATCAATGTGTTGGGGGGACCTGAACTGCGGGCCTTGGAAACTAGTAGGCTATAAAGCCCACCCCACTGAAGTCCCCTAACCCCAAACCACTGCACTGAGTCAGCTCGTAGCAAGCCTAAAGCTCTGGAGGCCATGGGATGCCTGGCCGCCCAAAAAATATATGAGTGGCCCACTACCCAAACTCTCCCCTGATGTGATGAGGAAAGGGAAAAGGCTGAAAGAGAAAAAACCTAACGTTAACATCAATATATTATACACTGTAACACAACCAGAATACAGTAAACAGCCCAAGTGAAGGTGAAAAACTTAAAAAACCTACGGTGAACTTTGGTGACAGCCGAATTGAATTAGTTCTATCTCGGAGGAAAAAGTAAAAAATTCACTCCACACCGTCGATTCCAGAACGCTAGCCGTTCCAGAACCGATTGTAAACTTACGTTTTTGGGCTGGCGCAACAGGCGCATTCTACAACTTATCTACCTTATCTATCTTATCTAATCTTATATATTTCTTATAAGCCGATGACTTCCACCTCCCTACCTTTTGTATGGCAGAGGGTGGAAGCCCCGCCGCCGCTGCGCATGTTGCGGCCCCTATGCGAAAGGAGTGTGTCCCATAATCCTGAGCCTTCAGGCCTATGCCGGTCAAGCACCGTCTAAACACAGCCCCGAACTGAAACCGGGTGAGGGGCACACCATCTGTGTGCACCAAAAACTGCATGGCTCCAACCGGCCTAAGAGACATGTAGTCCCTGCACAATGCTACAGGACAAATGGCTTGGTTCACACTGGATCGCAGGGTGGCCCAACTACCCTTCCCCAACTGGTCGGTTTTGGATCTCTGTATCCTACACAGGACGTGGTCCTCATGGAGAACCACGTCCTCCGCCATAAGACCAGATTGGGCTTTCTTGCTTGCAGCTACCAGCTCCCCAATCCTGAATGGGGAGCCTCGAAGGGGCTATCGGCCACCCTATCCAGACTTGCTACTAGCTCCCCTAGCATGCGCTCGTCTATAGGCCGCCGAGTGTCAGGAGGCACCGGCCGCTGTTTAGCCCAGCCCCTCAAAGCCTTGATCAATACAAAAGAGGCTGTGGGATCCTGCTCCCCTCTCAGCCTGCTGTGAAATGCTATACCAGCCAAAGCCGCCGTCATAGCCGACTTTGATCTGCCTCTTACATAATGGCCCCATACAAATGCGAGTAACCGGTCCTCAACCGACTTACCGCCAGCATCAGGCGCAGACTGAAACTCCTCCCAGTCCCTCCAGGCCGCCTCGTAAGCCCTGCGGGTTGAGGGCGCCAGTGACAGCAGTGCCAAACCCTTCATGCCGATTCTATGATCTGCCATACAAGATTTGGACACCTAAGCCCCAGGGGTGACGCTTCAGGAGCAAGCTCCCGAAACTTTGTAAACTGAAACCTAGACAGGGCGTCAGCGATAGTGTTCTCTATGCCTGGGACATGTCTAGCCCTAAAATGTATATTGTTCTTCAGACAATGAAGCACAAGGTAACGCAGTAACCTGAGGGCCTCCGGGGAGGCCGCCCTCTGATTGTTAATTGCGTGTACCACCCCCAGGTTGTCGCACCAGAACACTATGTTCCGATTTGCCGAATCCGCTGCCCACAGCTGCACTGATACTATGATGGGGAACAGTTCCAGCAGCAGAAGATTGACCGTGAAACGCCTGTCAATCCAAGACTGCGGCCACCGTGAAACGCACCATTCCCCCTGGAAATAAGCTCCAAATCCCGTGGAGCCAGCAGCATCTGTGAAGAGCTGCAGTTCCTTGCTGGATTCGGGCTCTGTGGGCCATATAAGCTCTCTATTAAATTGCCCCAGGAATGCGGACCACACTTCCATGTCGTCCCGCATTTCCCGTGACAGCCTGACCGTGTGGTGGGGGTCCCGAACCCCCGCCGTGGCCCTCTCGAGCTTGCGGCAGAATACCCTCCCCATGGGAATGATGCGGCAAGCAAAATTAAAGGACCCCAGCAGGGACTGCAATAGTCTCAGCTGTATCCTCTTCTTCTGCAAGCACTCAACTATTAACCCCTGAAGCTTTGTCACCTTATCCTCGGGCAAGCGGCAGCACCCCGCAGCCGAGTCTATTTCTATACCCAGGTAAGATAGGACCCTAGTGGGTCCCTCCGTCTTATCCGCAGCTATAGGGACCCCCAGCTCCTCCAGCAGGGAAACCGCCCGAGACAATATATGGGCGCATGTGCCGTCATCTCCCGGTCCCACAAAGAGAAAGTCATCCAGGTAATGGGCTACGCCCGCACAGCCTGTACTGCTCTGTATGCACCAGTGCAGGAACGTGCTGAATTTCTCGAAGTAGGAGCAGGAGACAGAACAGCCCATCGGTAAGCACTTGTCTATGTAAGAGCCCCCATCTAGCCTGAAGCCCATGAACCTGAAGGACTTAGGGTGCAATGGGAGGAGCCTAAACGCGGATTCAATATCCAGCTTGGCCATAAGTGCTCCTTGGCCGAAACCCCGGACTATGTCAAGTACCTCGTCAAATAGCTGGTACTGTACACTACAGAACTCATCCGGGATGGCGTCGTTTATGGACGCGCCATGGGGGTGTGACAGGTGCTGTATCAACCTGTACTTGCCCGGGGTCTTCTTAGGGACCACCCCGAGAGGGGAAAGACACATGTCGGGGAGGGGGTTCCCTTGGAAGGGGCCCGCCATCCTGCCCAGGGCCACTTCAGCCTGGACCTTCTGGCGGACCACCTCCGGAAAATCCCTGGCTGACTTGAGGTTCCTAATGCAGGAAACTCTGATTTCGTCAGGGATGGGGAGGGGGAAACCAAAACTAAACCCGTCTAACAAAAACCGTGCGTCAGCCCTGTTAGGGTACGCCATTAACCTACGGGCCAGGGCGTCTACCACAATTGGGGAAGGGGCCTTACTTTCCACCAGTGCCGGCGTCCCCGTGATCCCCGCCTTTGGCCGCTGACCTACAGGATTTGGAGGGGTGCCCCGCCCCCCCGCAGTTACTGCAGTCGTGACGGAAGGGGCATTTGGCGCCCCTGTCACATTTGCCTTCGTTGTATGCAAAGCACTTCCCTTTGCCGCCGGCTTTGGAACCGGGTTTGGCCGCAGGAAATGGCTTCCTGCCCGATGCGTCAGAGCTATGCTGCCCCTTGCCTATGACCTCGAGCCATATCTCCACGTGCTTGCAGCCCATGGGCATGACCCTTGACCCGGCGTGAGCGAGGCGGAACTTCTCATCGTAGTTCCGCCACGCCTGCCCCTTATAATCCGTGTACGTCTCGTTCACAAGGAACAGGTAGCGTAAGACGTTCACGTGCTCCCCAGGCCTTGTGCTCAGGTAACAAGAGGAGAAGATTAGAAAGCCCTTCAGCCAATTGTGGAAGCCTTTAAAGGCCGCTTCGCTACCACTCCCCGCCTTCTTGGCTGCTTCAAAATCTTTTTTCATGTCAACTGTCAGTGTAAAGAAGTCGACAAACTTTCCCCTTTTTATCTTATCCTTTATCCCCTTACGCAGGCCCCTGGCCATGGCGGTGTTGGTGCAATGGACCATATCGCCTGCCTTGGTAGCTACCTCTGGCTCCGCCTCTTTCCTAGCCCGCTTAGTGCCACCCACTTTTTTCGCAACAGCGCGCGCAACCATTTTTGCGAACTTGCGCGGGCGCTTGGGGGACCCAGACTCGTCACTACTGGCCGAGGAATGGGAGGAAGAGGATGCACACTCTGATGTATTATCATTCTCACCATCTCCAGAGGCTTCGCCTTGGACCACGGGATCCACCCGTGCTGTGGCCCCCGTCCCTGCGGAAGTGGATGCTTCTGCCCTTGACGTGGAAGCCGGGGTCTCAGTCGTCCTGGGAGCTGGTGCCGGGACCCTGGGTGTGGCTGGAGCCGCCACCGGTGTTGCTGGCCTGGATTCCGGAACCCTCCTGGGCCCTTCTGCGTCCTCTTCCTGGGACGATCCCCCGAAAATGCCACTCCTGCCACCGACAGAGGATACCTCAGGAGAGAAAGGTGCAGTGTTAGGACCATATCCTGAGCCTGTCACCCTCACTGACCCTCCCGCTGCTGTACCAGAGCTCCCCAGGCCCCCAGTCGCATAAACCTGGTTGACCTGTTGAGCCTGGGCATACATGTTGGGGTGAGTGTAAGCCGCCCCCTGAAAAGCCTGCTGCGGCCCCCCCGGGCCCTGCGGTTGTGGTGCACCAGCACCCAGCCATGTTCCCCCGGGATACCCCCCTGTAAACCCTCCACCTGCCCCCGCAGTTTGGGGGAAGTACGGGAAAGGGGCCTGTTGAGTCCCTGGGTAGGGCCCGTAATGTGGGCTGGGAATGGGGTACCCTGGGTACCCCCCCCGCGTTCGGACCGGGAAAAGCCCACTGCTGTTGCTGCTGCAAGGGGGGTTGCATGAATGCCTGCTGACCCGCCCTAAAACCCGTGTGGCCAAAACCCTGGTGTCCCCCCTGCCCCGCCGGGGCCCCGGCGAAGCCCTGAGGGGGCGCAGGGAACGTCTGCTGGCCCTGATGCCATTGCTGCTGCGGGGCCTGCCAACCCTGTAAGGGGGGGGCACCGCCATCTATCCGGCCGCCGACGAAAGCGTCCCCACGGCCACCGTCCCAGCCTAAGGGGATGAGCGACCCCCTCCCCGGGGCCAGGATGTTTGTCAGGGAGGCTAAAGGGCCCAGACCTGCCCCGCGCTGCCCACCAGCATCCATCCGCAGAGGGCTCCATGTGGGACCCCCTGTTATGACTTGCAGAGGACTCCCTGGACCCTGCGCTAATGGGGTACTAGTCCTGGGGGGCACCCCCCCGTCTCCCCCGCTAAGTGAAACCCCCCCCACCGCTCACCCCGCTGCCTGAGGCGCGCGGGGTGTCCATAGGGGTCTGGATAACCTGCGCTGGCGTTAAAACGCCAGCAGATGGCGCCAAAGCACTGTCCCCAGCAGCGCTACTCGCTGCTGGGTGCCCACCATGTGCCAGTGACGTGCGGTGGTGGCTGTGTACAGAGAGGCACTGCTGCAGCCACCACCGCACCCACACCCCGGCCACCGCCGACACACGCACCCCCTCCTCACTCTGACACTTACATTAAGCAGATGGGCAAGTTTAAAGCCCAGGGTCCCACATCAGGCCATCAGCGAGGAGTCCTCGTAGACAGGCTGCTGATGGCAGTTGAGAGGAACAGCGCTTCGTCTGCAGCCCCAGGGACCAGCAAGCAGGGGACTGGGGAGAGGTGCTGATCCTCCTGCCGCTGAGCGGAGTGGGGACATCTATTCAGCGATGCCGGCACCTGACAGGACTCCTCGCTGTCAGAGATGGAAACACTTGCGGGATGGCTTCCGGGCAGGCTGCGGCGGCAGGTGGGAAGATTGCCCGGCGAACTCCTCACTACTGTTGGCCGCGTATGAGGTGGACTAGCGGGAGCCGGTGGGTGAGCTGGCGGACGAGCTATGCAGCAGTGCCCGCCCCATCTAAAGCCCCAGGGTTCAGCGCTGGGTCATGACAGGCAGGCATAGCGGTACTGGCTGACTGCAGGCGCTGCGGCACACCCCTGTCCCTGAGGCACCTGTAAAGGTGCCGCTTAAGCTAGTATTTTAATGGGCTTTTACAGCCCTTTGTTTGTCCCTGCCCTCTGCACGCCCTCTGCCCGCCCTCTGCTTCTATCTATTTGTACAGGGTAGCTGGAGGCACCGCTTTCGGTGCCTCCAATATCAATAAAAACATGATGCCCAATTAAAAATGATTAGAATAATATAAAGAAGATACTTATGACACAGAATATGTGTCATAAGTATCTTCTTTGTATTTTTTTAATCATTAATGACAGGGTAGGCACTGCCTCCCCTGCCTCCCCTGACTGCACGTGCCTGCCATGTGCTGATGGCGCAGCGCGCTCCCCGCTCATAGCAGAGCCCTGCTGAGCCGGGGAGACGCTTCCCTGCGCTGGGGAAACATGTCCCCCAGAGAAAGACTGTGCAGGAGACGGCGCGCGCACCCGCGATGACGCGGTCGTGGCCGTCCTGCTGCTTCCCCTGCCTCCGCCGCGCGCTGGTACAGTCACCAGCGGGCGGGCTGCGTCTGCCAACCACCGTGGTGGTGGTGCAGATCTCTTGGGGCGGCCGGACATGACTGCAGCTGCGCGATGATACAGGCCTAAAATACAAGGTAAAAAGTACTTAGCTTCGCGTGCTGCACTGTGTAAATCCGGATTCCAAGAGGAAGTTCCTCCCCCAAGCTGGACCCTAAATACCCCACTTAAGCTACCTCCCCTCTAGGTGCTGATTGGCCCCTATGCCCCACATGCTAACCTGCCTAAGAATTACACACTGCTCTGTGCTGCATGTGCATCTGCGTTTAACCCCTAAATCCCTGGGCTCTTAACTGCACTCTGGCCTATGCAGCCCTCGTTTTGCCATAAGATCAGTGTCTCCTCTCTCTGGGCTTCTCCTGGAGACAGACATTCAAAAGTAGGCAAGTTTGCCCATACCAAGAGCGACTGCGCTGGCTCTTGGGGGGGGGGGGTCGGTCACACACACCAGAGTCATACACACAAACATTCATACACTTCACACACTACAGACACTAACACACACTCTCAGACACTCCAAAAACACCTCACATACTGTACTCACCGCTGCTGCATAAAACGGTGGATACAGAGCCCGCGATATACTGTGGTAGAAAACAATAGATTTTATGACACATTCCCTCGCAACAATTCCAAGAAGAATACATTAGTAGAGTGTAATCGGCATGATGGAATCACAAACAATGCTTCATGGGACTTACTGTAAATATCCTAGTGATCCATCTGCATGTACATCACACAGACAACCCTTGAGGCTACTTGCATGCATGAGCCAGGTGAACCTCAAAGTTCAGGATGCGGTACTTCTAGGCCAGTGGTCAGGGAGCAGTGGTAAACTACCGCAAATGGGGTAAGAATGAAATTCCTGGGGTTAATGGACAGTCGCGCTGCCGAAAATCGCAAAATACATAGACCAAGTTCAACATGTCGAGTTTGACAGAATTATGCACAGACCAGTGCGATCTGTGCATGGTAAAAACGGCATGGGGTCCCCCTTCCTGAGCATAACCAGCCCATGAGCTGGTTTTAGAAATTCAGGGGTCAAAAAACATAGGGGAACCCCAGGATTTCTAAAACCAGCAACAGGCTCCAGGGCCGATCCTTGTTCCCAAAATATGGGGGGACAAAATGACTAGGGGTCCTCTGTATTTTGACAACCAGCACCAGGCCCAAACAGCCAACAGGGTAATGCCACAGCCAGGGGAAACTTTTTATGCAAGTTCCCCCGGCCAAAGCATTCTTTGCCGCTGCTGGTCAGCCTGGGCAGAGACCCTGGAGGAGTCGTGAGACCCCCCCCCCCCCCCAATAAAGGCGCCCCCCCCTAAGTTATCCATGCCCAGGCTGAAGCCTGGGGCTGTCCCCGGTGCCCCTGGGGTGGTGGGCACTGGGCTGATAAATGGTTAATAATAGATTAAACTATTGTGGAATGTTGTGGAATGACAAGTCCCAGAAAGCCTGTTCTGCATACAGGGACTTTCAAAAACACAAACCCCAGCATGCAGGGCCCGCTGGTACTTGTAGTGCCACAACATGACAAACAGTGAAATAAAACACACATACGAACAGTATAACTTTATAACACAGTACATTCATTCACAGGGCAGTGCGTCAGGCCCTTGTGTATAACACGCTTTACAGTCCCCGCCTCCAAGTCCACCCGCTTCTTCAGTAGAGTTGACTAGTTGCTGCCCGCAGTCTGTACTGCCGCTGCGGCGCCGAGTTTCTTTGCCTGGTTATTGGTTCCTGTCAAGGTATTCCCATCTCTAGTCTAGGGAAAAACATTGCACAGACTGTCACTATATCATCTTGTAATACTGACACTAATAGTTGCCTGGATGTAACATTATCAATAGCTATACCATACACAGCCTGGCAGCCATTGATGATGATTACCATGTACCATACACAGCCATCATCATCATCAATGGCTGCCAGACTGTGTACCGTAATAGCGGGATATATCATCAATTTCTGGGGGTACAGTGTGTATTACAATTATATGACTTCCTTCCTTTCAAATCAAGAGGGTAACGTCGGCGTATCTAAATATACTTTGGGGTAGAAGGAAAAAAAGTTCCCTGACCCCTTACCTAGGGGTAGGCGGAGAAATAACAAAATAATTTGACTTTTAAACCTTTAATCAGGGCCATCTTAACAGCAGTGTGGGCCCCTGGGCAAAGCAATGCACTGGGGCCCTTACCCATTCTCCCCTCCTAGGGGTGGGGGGGTGCTATCAGCAGCAGCTTTAATGTCCCACGGGTGGCAGGGGGTGCTCTAGCTTCCAGTCAACATGTAGGACTTAGGGCCTTATTCTGGTTGGAGCGGCCGGGCCGTACGCGTACGTCCCGGGATTTTTTATGATCTGCGCATGCGTACATTCGCTAATGCGCAGGCGCGAACACTCCACAACGCTTACGGACGGGTCTCTACGTGCGAAAAAACCTATACGCGAGTGTACGGGCATTGGAGGCGGCATAGGGGCGTGATGAGGGGAGCGGCCGAAATAATGAGGGAAAATGGGCGTAAATATGGCCGTACACGGGGGTGTGCACCAAAAATGAGCGGTGCTACTACCGCACGATCGACTAAAGCACCGTTCATTTCGGACACAAAACAGGCGGCCGCCAACCGCCATCTCAAACCACCCCTACAGATACCGCATGCCAGCGTGCGCCTGGATTTGCTAATTTACGCTGATTACTACCAAACACATACACCTGAATGTAATAACCAATGCTGCAGTCTATTAAGTCCAAACCATGATTTCACTACCTGCAAGCCACACACATCACTCTAACACATTGGAAGCTTATCTTTCGAAACTTCTCTACATTTAAAGGTTTGTTTAATTTAAGGTAAGAATCTTTGCAAGACCTGCTTATATATGCTAGGGTAGGTATTTGTTATACAGTTATACACATTCACTACGTGCTTTCATAGACTTTACACAGTAGCACACTCAATCTACACAAGTCGACATGTGTCAACGTGTTCACTCTAATACAAACATAGGTTTTGTATTTAGGATACAATAACATAAACCACATCTAACACCTACAAAGGATGTTTCAGCAATGTTTTAAGCCCATGCCCACTATTTTGCACATTAATTAATTCAATCAATTAATTAATTTTCATAATTATAGTTGAAAGGCAAGATTTGCAGGTCCATATATGTGAAGGGTATGTCAGCGTACACGGACGTACGCTCACTCTCACGAGCGGTGACATAAGCTGACTTTTCTATTGAAAACAATAGGGACCCGTCCGTGCAAGCTGGCGTACGCTCAGATAGCCGCAAGAAGTCGGTGGGAAGACGGACGAAAGACGTCCGTAAACGGTGGTGTACGCTCAATTGTACGCCAGTTGTCGGAGTGTAAGGGCTGGCCCGTCCGTGTACGTTGGCGTACGCACATTTGTACGCCACTCCCCTTCGACGTTGTTTCTGGCCGTACGTATGCGGCTGAGTTGTGGGTGGACTTAACCCCAACGGCCGCGTACGGATAGCGTACGTTGTTTTGGAACGTACGCACGTTTGGCCGCTACGATCAGAATAAGCTCCTTACTCCTTTACTGCACAGGTAGTGGGAGGGAGAACACTAATGTGTGGAAGGGGGCACTGAGCTGAATAAGGGGTCCCTTGTAAATGACTTCCAGGGAGGTAGGGGGTGTTTTATACGCAGGGGAGGGTTGGATATTGGAGTGGGCTTAATATTCGGCATTTTACGGTGGAAGTGCAGCTTGTTTGACTGCAGATATTGCCATTATCTGGAAATAGATTTCTTAGCCTTCAATAGTATAAAAACCTAGAGTCCCAACTTTCAGGAGGTACTGGGAACTTGGGGATCAGAGATCAGGAGCCAGAGCCAGAGCAATCCATTGACAAAAATATAAAACTGTACACCAGACGTTTGGAGCTGGAGCAGGGACCGGCTGCTGGAAGGCTGATATCTCTGGTTCTGGGCATGATAGAGACAATCCGCTAGTGTCGGCAGAAAGGGGAGAGTCCCAGCTTTTTGAATATACTCTCAGAAAAACTCTAAGTCAGAGAGAACCTGAGAAATATGACTGGGAATTGCAATTAACAGGCCAGATGTGGACTGCTGCTTTGAAGTTGGATATCTCCAGTTCCCCAAGGCCGATTTTCACAATTCTGGTATCCCTGAAAAAAGGGGATCCTCAGCTATCAGCATAGGGCCCTTATACACCTGGGGCCCCTGGGCAAGTGCCCATTAAGCCCATACGAAAAGACGGCCCTGCCTTTAATAAAAATTTGTCACTTCTGCAACAGAAAAAAAAGGAAAGTATTAAAGGTGTTTTCTGTGTATTACGTAACAAATAACCCTGTTACATAACCATTGCACTTTCTTGTTTGTTTTTAACCTTGTTGTTCACCAAAAATATCGGACAATAAAACTTTATTACAACATTCTTGTCTTTTATTTTTAGTGCTTGATGTCATCATTTGTCTTATCTTTCAGTTTACTGTATGTAAAACAGGTTTTATAAAAACACAAACACACCAGAAAAATATTTAAGGGACAATGTTGCTGAAATTGTAACTAATATGTATGTATGTATGTATGTATGTATGTATGTATGTATGTATGTATGTATATATCAGAGACACCACCTGCAGTGCATCTGGTAAAAGCATTAACCTCCAACACTGCTTTATTGTGCAGTTTAACTATTATGGGCTACATTCAATTACTGTTGCATCCATTCCGACATTCTTTTGTTGGAATGGATTCAACACTACCAATTCAATGCAACGGTCAAATCCAACTGTTGGACTTGGCTGCTAATTGATGCTCACCCAGCCGGCACCAGGACCGGGTGACTGCGTTGGCAGCGGTATGCGGCAGTAGGTGGAAGCATGTGGCTGGGTGGCAGCGGGAGCTGGAACAGCACCGGGTGAGTGACACCGGAGGCGGGTGGGTGGCGGAGCTGGGTGAGCTGCTGCTGCTGACATAGAGGGTTATTTTGGATCACTCCTTCTTGCAAATTCCATCTTAGATGGACAAAACCATGTGCACTGCAGGTGGGGTAGATGTTACTTATGCAGAGAGAGAGTTAGATTTGGGTGGCGTTTTACTTCAAAGTGAGATCTATATTGCAGTGTAAAAATACAGCAGTCAGTATTTTCCCTGCACAGAAACAAAATAACTCACCCAAATCTAATTCTCTCTGCACATTTTACATCTGCCCCACCTGCAGTGCACATGGTTTTTTCCATCTAAGAATGAATTTGCCAGAAGGAGTGAACCAGAATAAGGCCGATAGTGCCGTCCTCCCTGCCTTTTAAAAAAAAGATGAGATGGTCGGAAACGGGGCCAAAACCTGTCGGATTTTGCCGTGTTTCCAACAAAAGCAGATGGATTGGCAGCTATTCCTACCAATCCACCTGGTTTCCGACAGGTCACGGCATTGCAATCTGCTAAAAAAAAGCAGCTACAATTGAATACGTTGGAACCTCTTCCCGCCTATTCTAGCCGGTAACTGTCGTCTTTTCGACTAGACGGCAGTTCTGACTGGAATTGAATAAACCCCAATGTAGTGCAGTTCTCGGGGAAGGTTTAGGTATATTCACTATTGGCGTATACCGAATAGGAGCCGAGCACTAACGATTTTAGTGAATCAAGTTTATCATTGACTCGTGCGGCGCACACTTACGGCTCAGCTCTCGCGACAGTTTATAAATCGGGGAGTGGCATGGCAATCAGCCATGAACCCGTGCCAAGCAGGGCCGGGTGGCTAGTTGCTTATAAATGCCTAATTGTACTGTTATTTACTATTAAAAGGTATATTTTATATTTAATGTGCCCCCTGTTCTGCTCTGTCCTCATCTATAGTTATTCCTAGTTTGACTTCACGGAGCACCTCCAAACCTGCTGCTATAGATAAACCTATGATTGGCTGCCTATACAGTAATACCACACGTTATGTGATCTCCTGTGCACTGACCCGTCCCTTACCCTATCCGCGCGTACTCATTATACGTCTTTTATCAGTCTAGCAGAACGCTCATTTCATTTATGTCAGGTTTTGTTACAGTGACTTCTTTATTCTGGAATTTCTTTGAAATTCCAATTACTGCCTTCGTTTTCCAATAGCCCCTTAAATACAAAGCATGTTACCTGCTGATTATATACTATGGTTATCCGAGAGCGAGATCACCAGTCAGCGGGCACAGACTGGTATTTATGATTGCGGATTGACACTTTTTTTAAATATATATCTTATATTATCTTTGTTTGAAGTGCCACTTAGTTAAATTAAATCATTTTTTTTACATGAGAAATTCTTGGGGGTTATTCAGATGATGGTGGAGAACCTGACATACAAGCTAGGCATTCTAGTTCACTCTTTCTGACAAAAGCCTTCTTAGATGGACAAAACCATGTGCACTGCAGGTGGGCAGATGTAACATGTGCAGAGAGAGTTAGATTTGGGTGAGTTATTTTGTTTCTGTGCAGGGTAAATACTGACTGCTTTATTTTTACCCTGCAATATAGATCTCACTTTGAAGTAAAACCCCACCCAAATCTAATTCTCTCTGCACAAGTTACATCTGCCCCACCTGCAGTGCATATGGTTTTGTCCATCTAAGAAAGAATTTTGTCAGAAAGAGTGAACTAGAATAAGGCCCTTAGAGAGCCATCAGTGTTCTTGGTGAGCAGCGGAGAATGGTGCACCAAGACACAACGCTTTCGGGATGGATGCAGCTTCATCTGTATATACTAGTGACAAGGATCACATACTGTAGACCAGGTAAAAAGTTCAAAATATAACTTTTTTTTTTCCAGCAGCAGCTTGGACATTCACAGGTGCTCCAGCAGTACCAGGTTTACAACATTCTCATTTGCAATCAAAGTGACTATCCAGGTAGTGATAACAATCATAATCCCAGACCCCCAGCCTATCCCCTGGGCAGCTGGACCACAGTTAGGAGCATTGGACCTGTCCACAGAAACCACTTTTAAAGGAAGCTCACAGGTGCCACTAAACTCTCCTGTTGCAATCAAACCTGGACTGGATCCCTGATTAGCTGCTCTAGTATGCTTTATAGAGGGAAAACCTATTAATCCTGTCACATATTGTACATGCGATCATAGCATCGTCAGTGCCAGTTTCATGTTTTTGTTTATGCTGTAAATCACAATGATCCCTGTGGCTACTTGCATTTTAATTAAGGTTTCACATGGTCATTTTCTGAATATTTAGTCAGGGACATGACAGGTTGGACGGGTAAAATGGAGGGGGGCGTGGTTGTGGGGAAAAAAATAAATGAGAGGGAGAGAAATTACGGGCTGCCGCTAAATCTGTCTCTCTCCCCAGTTCAACAGAAAGCACTGAGCAGCATGTGCTGAGCTGGAGAGAGAGGCTGTACTGCTGCAGCAGCCTGTACCCTCTCTCCCCACTGCTTGGCTTCCTGCAACAGAGGCTACAACAGGGGAGGGAGGAGCGGGCACCTCCAACAGACCCAGGCCCAGGTAAAATGTACCCCCCCCCCCCCCCCCCCTCGATTCCACTGTATGGAACCACATGTAAAACACAATTAATGACCAAGCCCTAAAAAATATCTGTGTATTTTCAACAACAAGTACATCTTACTGACTGCTTTGGGGCTCATCTACATTTGAGTGCAAGTCATTTTTATGACTCAGATGTAGCAGTACACGTCCGCCCATAGATGTGTCACTTTCCCAATCTCCGACATGCTTTTTCAAAGGCACAAAGAGCCACTATATGCATCCTCTAGGTCAATAAGATGCTCTCTAACCAAATTCTTGTATTTATTTTGTTTCCAGGCACACATTATATGTTATATACCCAGCAATGTTTACGACAGCTATAAAAGAGACTATGCATCTGCAACCATTGCCAGCCATCTGTTTATATGAAAGCAGACTCTGATGTTAATCTCCTTTTCAGGTATTACCGAGAATGGGGAAGGTCTCGGCGCACCTGACGGTCTTCTTCATCATCGAGTAGTCTTCTTATCTCCATAATGTTCTACGGACAGAGGCTTTCTGACAGTTATAGCATAGGTAGTAATTCTATTTTCCATTACTTGCAAATTGTAAAGTAGTATAGTACAATAATTGCCCTATAAATCCTATGTCCTCACATTGGCTTATCTCTTGTTAAATAGGTGGAGGCCGGAGATGTGACATTTGCAGGATATACTCACTATTAAAATTTCTAATTTTGTAAGAAAATGAAAGTGTTCAGGATTATGGCGTGAGAGATGTTCCTTCCTATAATCTTACTAACTAGCCCGGTTGTATTTATCGTCTTATACCTGACTCCTTTTATCAAGATTCTACGCCATAAAATATTTTTATGATCAGTTTTCCATATACGCCGGACAACACAAAGTCATGATGGATGAGTCGGTGTGGAGTCCAAAAATGGAAGAGAAGTTTCTGGCAGGGGGGAAGTTCCTTGTCAAGCTCTGCAAAGCACAAACTGCAGGAATAAGTCGTAAAATAGGTTGTAATTTGTTGTTGGGTTTTGGTTTGCCAAAACCGACCTCGCATGTTTTATTTATAAGTATTTTTTTTTTTTAAAAATGTTAAAAACATCAAAAATTACATAATTTGAGCCATTTTTGTTTCTATATTATTAACCTTGACAACCTTATTTACAGCCATTTTCAGTCAATTTGACCACCTTGCAGCTTACAATATTGTTTTAACCAATATTTGGCCAAAGGCAGCAAAAGAGCAGTGGCACAAACACACTGCAGTTTGTAGCACATATATGAAACACTGCCACACAGCAGCAGAAAAGAAATGTCCCTCCCACCCTTACTGTATATTGGATTTTAAAAAGGACAGTTGAACAAACCAATCACTTCAGTGACAGGGACTGCCAATTGTGTGGCTGAACTGCTTGGTTTGTATGGGAAAACCACAAATAATAAGGCGGTTGAGGATGTTTGCTTTGGAGGTTGCATGAATTTGTTCAACCTGTTGTTAGTTGATACTGGTTTGCTTATCATTATTTTACAAATTATTATAATAATTATAATATTGAAAAATACATTTTATGAACTCTCTGCATCAGACATCACAATGACGTTCTTCTTTTCACAGGCAAAAACTGCTGCCACTGATGGCTGACTTACCCAAACAACATAACCAAAATCTTCATCCTCATTAACATCATATAGTACCAATTGTGTTTGCAGCCCCTAGGCAGGGCCATCAACAGAAATCTTGTGGCACCATACATTGATATCACTGGGGCCCCCCTCCCCATCAAGCATAGTAGTGGCGTGGAGCAGGGAGGGAGTTATAGTGCAGAGTAAGGAGGGAGTGAGTAATAGTGCGGAGTATGGAGGGAGGGTGGGAGTAATAGTGCAAAGTAGGAAGGGAGGGTGGGAGTGATAGTGCGGAGCAGGGAAAGAGGGTTGGAGTAGTAGTGTGGAGCAGGGAGGGAGGGTGGGAGTAGTGGTTCGGAGCATTGAGGGAGCTGTGGTGTCCACCCATAGAGCTATATACAAAATTCCCTCAGTAGTGCCATATACAGAATGCCCCATATGCAGAATGTCCCCTTTAGGGCCTTATGCAGATTGCCCCCCGTAGTGCCTAATGCACAATGCCCCCTGTAGTGTGTAATGCCTCCATCAATACTCTGCTGCCCTTGCTGACTCCTTTCCATGGTGAGGAGAGTGCACCTATTGCTTCTCCTACTCCTTAATTAGCCAGCTGCCGTAGAGCCCCTAACCCCCCGCCCGAGCCGACAGAGGCAGTGTGCGGTCCGGGCATCTAAGTGGCAGGGGGTCAGGCAGCTGAGCAGTAGGAGCTGTCTTTGGGCCACTCAGATCGTCGCACCCCTGGATAGCTGTCCCCCTGTTGCCGGGCCTGCCCCTAGGCTGCAGTGCAAACCATAAAGTGTCCCCTGGTGATCGCAAGCGTAGTGCCCATGAATCAACATAAGCCATTACACACTTAAGCCCACCCCCTGGAGTTCAATTGGATAGTTTCACAGTAGTCGGTGGGGCGGACTTAACACTGTATAATGACATGCTGATTCCAAGGATTTATCCAGCACATATATTACATATATAATAACACATATTTATATACTGTATGTGCTTAGAAATCCCCCCTGCCATTCATGGTTGGTGCTGCCTTAACGGGAAATTCAAATAAGCGCAAATTTTTAGTGAAGTAAAAAAACCTCATGTACTTTGTGTCAAATTTTATATTGACATGGGTATGCACACTCCCAATACCTAGTCATGGGGGAGAGGGCTTCTGGGAGCTCCGGAGGTGCTGATAATTCAAGGACTGCTGAGAGCTGTAGTTATCCCAGCAGACAGCTCCAGGGGGATAGCAGTGCAGTGTGGGTGGGTGGGGGGGTTACGCACACATATGGGGTAACTCACAGGCACACACATGTACATATACACTCACTTATAGATGCACATTTGTAACACTTGCAAACAATCACATACACTAAAGTATATTACATACTTATCGCTGCTGCAGAAAAAGGTGAGCGGACTGTTTAAGATCATTTTAAATGTCCAATTGCTTATATTGCTTAATTAGACCTTCTGAAAAATTACAGTGTCCCATTTTCAGTCCCAACTGCAAAATCCACTAATTTGTTGGCTTTTTATGTAACACCTCTACCACTTTTGAACATTGTGAAAGGTTTTGATTCCAGGTGCCCTTTCTTAAACTTTTTGCCCCTAGGACAACCTTTAGTAGATGTTGTAGTACTATCATGGCTTGCATGACACATCACTACTACTCGGTTGCTGCTCCTGCTCTTCTATTGTGATCCATATTGTCTCACATATTTAATAATGCCATTGGGCACAGCGTATACTGGGCTTTATTTAGTTAGTTGTACAGGAAAATAGCTTTCTTGTTTTTTGTCTCTTTATAAAGTACAACTCATACTTCAGACTCACAGCACTTATATTTATTAACGCAGTGCGATACAGCCTAACAATTAACACACACACACACATTTCCATAATTCTATTCTTTAAATAAAAAAATATAAATTATATTTAAAATATTTTTTTTCAAATTACACTGCTGCAAACCATTGCACTTCAATAATAATAGTAACGGTGGCATGAACCAGTGTGCACCAATCAGGCAGCACCAAAAAAGAAACACCAGTGTGCACTGCGCACCAACAATTAATACTAACAATGTAATAGCGCCTCTGGGCTGTGCAATTGGGTGCTCTGGTTAAGATACTAATTCAGTGTCACACTTATCCAAAATGCAAGTAACAAATAAGATGTTCCTTCCTGCACTTTAAAAAATAAAAATAATGTTTTGCTATGATAGTGGGTGACAGGGAGATAGTGGGTGACTGGGGAGGCAGGGGTGACAGGGAGATAGTGGGTGACTGGGGAGGCAGGGGTGACAGGGAGTTAGTGGGTGACAGGGAGATAGTGGGTGACTGGGGAGGCAGGGGCAACAGTGAGAGAGGGGATGACTGGGGATGCAGAGGTGACTGAGATAGTTGATAACAGGGGAGGCAGGATGACAGACATATAGTGGGTGACTGGGGAGGCAGGGGTGACAGGGAGATATTAAGTGACTGTTGAGGCATTTATGAGGGATTATTCCCCAGAGAAGCGTTTGAGCTCTGCTTGAGTGACGGCTGAGCAGAGCTCAGCCAATCAGGAGAATACAACCATGTGGCATTTCCTGATTGGCTGATGTTTCTCCAAGTGACAGATGTCATGTGATGGCCCTCCAGTCAGGGAAAGAGAGTCCATACATGGATTCTCTTCAGTTCATGTGGTTTGGGACTTTGCCTGCGTGGAACGAAGAGGACCGATCTACAATGGATAAGACGAGTATGAAGTTTTATTTTTTTACGGGTACCCTATGGATTATTACTGCAGAAGAGGCCCAAAGGACTACATGGGATACCCCATACCATCATACGGGGAGGCATGCTGGGACCTGTAGTTCCACAGTTAAAATGCAATATTAAATCTAGGTATCAGAAGTCTTCTGTTGTAGCAACATTCTGTATTTTTAAATTAAAAACTTTAAGTCCACATGCTCTTAATGAAATGTTAGAGTTTAATTTCTGATTGCTGAGATTGAGGGAGAAAGCACTTTGATGTTTAATAGTAATTTATTATATATAATAAACATTGGCAAACCTAGAATTATGGTAATGGGTGGTCCCAGATCCAGACATAAGTGCATGGGGACCTTTGCAAAAAAAAGGGGGCATGGCCTCATGGGAAGGAGGCGTGGTATCACAAAAAGGGGTGTGGTATTACACTTTAGACCATACACAGTAATGCCCATTACACATTTTAGCAAACTCCGTAATACCCATTACACATAAAGCCACACGCCGTAATGCCAATTACACATTAGGCCACACACCATAATGCCCATTACACATTGTGCCACACATCATGATGCCCATTACATACTATATAACAAACCGTAATGCCCATTACATATTTGCCACATAAGCGCTGCTTACCTACGTGCTCATTGCTAGGGGGTTCTTGCTTGATGGCACCATAGTACCCATTAAACATGATGCCGCACACCATAGTACCCATTACACATGATGCCGCACACCATAGTACCCATTACACATGATGCCGCACACCATAGTACCCATTACACATGATACCGCACACCATAGTACCCATTACACATGATGCCGCGCACCATAGTACCCATTACACATGATGCTGCACACATAATGCCCCTTACACATGATGCTGCACACATAATGCCCCTTACACATGATGCTGCACACCGTAATGCCCCTTACACATTAAGCCACACTTTATGCGTAATGCCCCCACATACCGCCACTTGTAGCGTCCCTTAAGCAATGATCCCAAAAGTGTTACTAACTGTAAATTTTTATATGAGCCTTCGCTGCTGCTGCAGGGAGAGATGGAGAGCGGTGCAGCTGCTTCTATGGGGAGAGGAGCAGAGTGCAGCGCAGAGCACGCTCCCACTCCCCTCCTTGTATCCCCTCTAGCCGAGTGGACATTTGAAATATTGTGCGCGCTGTTGTTGTGCGTGACGTCGGGGGAGCACGCCGGGCGCCGGCACCTCATGATTAAAAGGGGGGGGGCGGGCTGAGGTGAAAGCGGGGAGAAGAATTGGAGCGGAAGCTGCAGGGGTGACAGTTATTGACAGCTGGGCAGAGAGCAGGGGGTTGCCTGGCTGTATTCAGAGCACTGCAGGTCACGGCTGTTTGAAATAATACCCCTTTCACAACAGAAAATGCAGGGATTTACCCGGGAATATGGTCCCAGGATCATGCAGGGACATTCCCAGGCTGACCCCTTATACACCAGCCTAGTCCCTGCATTTTCTGGTGTGAGGGGGAGAGACAACCACTCCCCTCTCCCTACCCCCCTTTAACCAACCAGCTATATCTTTTGAACCAACTGACCCATTTACATGGGACCAGTATCATATTGAAGAACTTTTGAGTTGGCTTCGAATGATTTTGGTCCCGTGAAACTGGGCTGTTTGGTTCCAGAGAAATCTGCCCTCAAAGAACATAAACAGTCGTGAAATTACATTTAAGAAATTTAAGAAAAAAACAGTTTAACCTCAATATCCCTGGAACAAATTAACCCATATGGATCCAGCCTGGTATCAGATTGAAGGCCCAGCGATTTGGGTTAGACTGAGATCAACCTCGAGCTTCAGTGATGCCGAATGGGGAACTGGCAGCCGCTGAACTGGGTGGGGGTCGGAATTAGCGGGTCCCATGTTATCCTATAGGGAAAACGTTCCAGCTTTGCCTGGCAGTATCTCCGGTTCCCAGGGGCTAGAGACGCGGGGCTGGGCTAGTTGGAAAGCCCCATCCCTTAGCTACAAAATGGGCTAATGGGTGGTCCGGTGAATCCCCCGAACCACCCTCTAGATTTGCCTATGATAATAAAGTGTTCTTTGATGGTAATGACAATCTTGGGGGTCCAGGGTGATATAATGTCATCTCTTCAGCAAACTTATTAATGGGGTTTATTAAAATAAGTGAAGTGTATCATTAAAACGACTATTTGTTTACAATGTCACTAGATATTTGTATACAGTACCTCAAAAGTTTGTATGGGTTCCGATATACCATCCAATGTTGAAAAATGTCTATAACACGTGTAACTATGACAGGGAAGGTGGCCCCTTTCAGTTCTGGGACCCATAGCAGCTGCACCCCCTGCACCTATTGTAGCTACACCCATGTATATAACACATATAACTGCATATAACTGTGATAGAGAAGGTGGCCCCTTTCAGCTCTGGGCCCCATAGCAACTGCACTCCCTGCACCTATGGTAGCTACACCCTGTATATAACACATGTAACTGTGACATGGAAGGTGGCCCCTTTCAGCTCTGGGCCCCATAGCAACTGCACTCCCTGCACCTATGGTAGCTACACCCTGTATATAACACATGTAACTGTGACAGGGAAGGTGGCCCCTTTCAGCTCTGGGCCCCATAGCAACTGCACTCCCTGCACCTATGGTAGTTACACCCTTGTATATAACACATGTAACTGTGACAGGGAAGGTGGCCCCTCTCAGCTCTGGGTCCCATAGCAGCTGCACCCCCTGCACCTATGGTAGCTACACCCCTGTATATAACACATGTAACTGTGACAGGGAAGGTGGCCCCTCTCAGCTCTGGGTCCCATAGCAGCTGCACTCCCTGCACCTAGGGTAGCTACACCCTGTATATAACCCATGTAACTGTGACAGGGAAGGTGGCCCCTCTCAGCTCAGGGCCACATAGCAGCTGCACCCCCTGCACCTATGGTATCTAAACCCCTGTATATAACATGTAACTGTGACAGGGAAGGTGGCCCCTCTCAGCTCTGAGCCCCATAGCAGTTGCACCCCCTGCACCTATGGAAGTTACACCCTTGTATATATCACATGTAACTGTGACATGGAAGGTGGCCCCTCTCAGCTCTGGGCCACATAGCAGCTGCACATTTACATTTATATTTGGTTTGGTATGTTATTAACTATGGGGGAAATTTACTAAAGGGAATTTGTAAAAAATAGGTGTATTTGTATCCAGAAATACACTTATTTTTGACATTTACTATCCCAAAAATACGTCAATTCGTATTCGTATTGATAGCACATCAATACGAATACGAATTGCCGTATTTTCGGGATAGTAAATGTCAAAAAAAAGTGTATTTCTGGATACAAATAGACCTATTTTTTACAAATTCCCTTTAGTAAATTTCCCCCTATGTGTTAATAATGCTTTATGCCACCAATGAAAGTTTATGAAATAGACTAATTTATCTCAAGATCTATAATGTATAAGATTTCAAATAAGTCTGAAAACAGAAAACACCCGTCCGTTGCTGCCTTCTGTACTCTATGTTTGCTGCTTTGGTGTAGTTTCTCTGATATAGTAATATAACACCTTCCAAATGTGGTTCTGCAATTGCTGAGAAATAGCAGGTTACAAGATGCTCTGACGACCGAAGGCTGAGAAACAAACTGAGTGTCGGACGTCACCTGTACGTAAATATTGAGATTTCTGTCTCAGATGTACATTGATGATTGAGCATCTGTCCTTCACACAGAAACTGTTCCTCAGCTGGCCATGGAACGTCAATGCAATGACTCTGTTGCTGTGTTACTGAGGATAAAAGATCAAAGAAATACAAGATTTGTCATGCTTCGAATGTTTCAATCAACAGCGCAGCCAGAGTAAAACTCCAATTGCAACGATTGATAACTAAAATTAATGAAAGAAAAAAAAAACAGCTTTAAAACTGTAATTTCTTATCTGTCCGGTTATTTTGTATTACAAATATTCAGATGCAATGATAGAAAAGGGGAGGGGCTAAGAAGAACGAGGCACAACAGGGAGGTGTAACCACTAGGGATGCATTATCATATGATGTTTCATCGGTAACATCGGATTTATGGTTCCAATGTTCGATGTTTAACCCTGCAATGTTGAGGATCCAATGTTTCCTCAACATCGCTAGATTTCTTCCTTTGACCTCCTCCCTGCACTGATCCTCTTCCGGGTGCAGGGAGGAGGAGAGCCTGGCGCAGCAGCAGCAGCGCCGGGTGTGGGAGGGAGGGGGGAGCCGCCGGGACCTGCTGGGACCCAGCGACTCTCACCGCAAAGGACAGCTCTTAACGCAAGAGCTGTCCTTTGCCTTAATTATCGCATATGTTAGAACATATGCGATAATTATAAATGCGATGGGCGGCGAAGGGGGGCGGAGATTCTTAGAGAATCTCCCCTTCAGTGAGCGATCCGCATGGTAGGCGGGGCTAAGAACACTCGGTGCCTGTCCGAAATACGCATCCGTCCGATTCAACTAGAATAAGGGCCTAAGAAGCGTAACCGCGCCAATCTGATGGAAAACCCAGAGATGAGATAGCAAAATGGCTTACCCCACTAAAACTCTGCTCAGCAGTCATCATAAGTAGGATAAAAGAGGGTAAAGATTTCACTGAGAGTGTAAAGCCGGTCAGACTACATGGGTGCTGTGGTCATGTGACATCAGCCAGCCACTCTGAGCAGGGAACACCGCGCCTGCCTTCCCAGGGGAATGCCCAGTGTTTTAATACGGATGCCCATAAAATGTTAGGCGTTCCCCTGCCCAAATATGCGAATGCGCAGACCCCCCCACCATCGTAATGTGGCCGAAATTGACCCCTTCCAATCAAAATTGAATTAGGCCCAAAGTTTCATAATAATACTAGTAGACAAAGCTGAATTTATTTAGTGGTTGCTCCCTCTCGGAGGAGGTGCGGAGGAGGCAGCCAAAGGGGTGTGGCCACATGATGGCATCGCTGTAGACCCGCCCCCCACTTTACAGTGCCACAATACCACCATTATAAAGTGGAAGCAGTACTGCAACAATGTCATTTAGAGTGAATCGCGTCACCACCCCACCCATTATTCAGAGTAAGTAGGGGTGAGCTGATACAAGTAGGTGGGGGATGATGAATGGAATGGGGTGCAGATGGGGGGGTGACACAATTTTAGGGAGCCTTCCAGCCATTCTGGATGTGTAGGTGGGAACTTGGGTATCTGGTGTTCCTGGCTATAGCGGAAGTGGGCCAGTGGAGGATACGGGGGACTTGAAACTGGGATGTTTGATGTAGTGGTGGTGTATGTACCAGGAGCACTGGAAAACTCAGCTCACACCTAGGGAGAGTGTTGGCGGAGACTCTGAACAGAGCCGTGGAGTCTAACCCCACCGGTGGTCTTCTCCAGGGAAAAACAAAGGGAGGACAGGGTTAATCGCACAGGAAGAGTATACGTAGAGTTAGTGTTAGGTGACCCCTCAAATGATAGTGTTATGTACGTAAATATTTATGCTGAGGGTGTGCTATCACGGGACATAAGTTTGAAGCAAAAGACAAATTCTTGTAAAGCAAGAAAAGAAAAGGATGTCACTTTGTGATGCACCGAGAGAGAGAAAATTTAATAAGTAACCTTTATTTATAATTTTTTAAAAACTTTTGGCAAAAATATAAAAGACACAATAAACACATTAAACATAGACAAGTAAAAAAGGATGAAGATATCCTTGACTCTGTGGGGTCCCACTTCACAATGTTTTTATACGTATAAATGTCAACACTTTAATATGTGTTTAGTGCATTCACTGTTTCCAGAATAGGAACTGGTTGATATATATTTTCCCAGTTTTCAACTACTAAATAGTGGTATCACTTTAAGCACCTATTAGGTTCAGGAGTGCCTGTATACCAATTTTGTCTGTGGTGTGAGGGTAACCAAAGATTTATGGTCTCACCCAGCAGACTGGTATAATTAAAACATATGCAGATATGAGCGTTTATAATGTAGTATGCTCAAAAAAGTATCAGTGCCAGAGACAGCAATAAGCTGTGTGGCCACTGCAATACCAGGATGGTGCTTAAGTGAGTGGTAATTTCAGTGCTCTGAGTCCGGTCTGTGAGCCGGGACAGTGGGATTCACAGCGTGTAATTGAGAAGTGCTGCGCCCACTCTCGTCACTCCGGCTGAGAATGACACAGCCGGCTCGCACTGTACTGCGGTCCGTACACTCCGCAGTGTGCTCCCATTTCCCTCTCCCCCCATGAATGCATTTTGATCTGTTTCTCTCCATTTAGCAGTATCCACAGCGGCGTTGCATCCAAGCACTCATACGGCAGGCAGACGCGGTGCGCACCGCAGTTCTGATGCCCAGCACAACGGCTGACAGTCCCACAGACTGACTCAGACCCCCACGTGCAGTACAGTGCGAGCCGGCTGTGTCATTCTCAGCCGGAGTGACGAGAGTGGGCGCAGCACTTCTCAATTACACGCTGTGAATCCAACTGTCCCGGCTCACAGACCGGACTCAGAGCACTGAAATTACCACTCACTTAAGCACCATCCGGGTATTGCAGTGGCCACACAGCTTATTGCTGTCTTTGGCACTGATACTTTTTTGAGCATACTACATTATAAACGCTCATATCTGCATATGTTTTAATTATACCAGTCTGCTGGGTGAGACCATAAATCTTTGGTTACCCTCACACCACAGACAAAATTGGTATACAGGCACTCCTGAACCTAATAGGTGCTTAAAGTGATACCGCTATTTAGTAGTTGAAAACTGGGAAAATATATATCAACCAGTTCCTATTCTGGAAACAGTGAATGCACTAAACACATATTAAAGTGTTGACATTTATACGTATAAAAACATTGTGAAGTGGGACCCCACGGAGTCAAGGATATCTTCATCCTTTTTTACTTGTCTATGTTTAATGTGTGTATTGTGTCTTTTAGATTTTTGCCAAAAGTTTTTAAAAAATTATAAATAAAGGTTACTTATTAAATTTTCTCTCTCTCAGTGCATCACAAAGTGACATCTAGGGATGCCAATCCCGGGGCATTTTTTCAATCCCGGGATCCGGGATTGAAAAACGCTCAATCCCGGGATTCCCGGGATCCCGGGATTGGCATCCCCAGCAAAAAAAACCCCATTTTTAGCATAGTACCCACCCCGGCCGACCCGCACATCTACTTACATTAGGGTGCGGGCGGGCGGCCGGGAGTGGGTTTGGAGGTGCACAGTGCCTCCCGGCAAGTGCACCTCCATAGAAGACGGCAGGCGGGCGGCGGAGACGAGGCTGGCAGGCGGAGGCGGGCGGAGTCAGGCCGGCGTGCTGTCGGGAGGCGGGCAGGCGGAGGCAGGCCGGCGGTCACTGGTGACGTGTGGCCTGCGCAGCGTGACCTCTACTGTCACGCTACGCAGGCCGCACGCCGGGTCAGGCTACGGGAACAGCCGGGCAGCGTCTGAGATAGTGCTCAGACGCTGCCCGGCATTAGACTGCGCATGCGCAGTCTAATCCCGAAATCCCGGGATTGGATTCTCCAATCCCGGGATTGAAATCCCGGACTTTTTTAGGCCAAATCCCGGGATCCCGCCGATCCCGATCCCGGGATTGGCCACACTAGTGACATCCTTTCTTTTCTTGCTTTACAAGAATTTGTCTTCTCCAGGGAACCCTGCAAGAGGATATGGGTTTTGCTGCAACCGATGGGCAGCTTGAGGCCCTCTCTTAAAGTAAATCTGAACCTAACTGATCCTGGGACTGCTTTGAGGATCTGGTACTGTAGGTAAGTATCGATGGTTGTGAGAAATGCACTGAGGATCTGGTATTGTTAATGGTCTGAGAATTGATGGTTCAGGTATCGGTCTGGGAACCGATGGTTCAGGGATCGGTCTGGGAACCGATGGTTCAGGGATTGGGCTGGGAACCTGTGTTTTATGTATCCTGTGCTGTAGCCTGAAAGCTGTTGATAATTTAGGAAGCTGAAGGGGGTGATAGCAGAGTATCAGGCAGGTGACAAGGGATCCAGGGATAAGCAGCAGCAGCAACAGGACAAAGTAAAGCTGGAGTCAGGTAACCTGGTGCCTAGAAACCAGCCTTTGGGATCTCTCTCAGGAGGAAGACAATTGTTTAAGGCTCTGAGCTATTCTGACTTCACTCTTTATATCCCCCTCAGCGGCAGCTGATTGGAGGGCTGCCATGTGACTGCAGATTGGTCCAGGATTGGACAGCAGGGTTCACACTGGTTTGAATGTAGTCACATGAGACATTGTGGACATTAAGGAGCGCATGGGTCACCTGACCCTGGGTGTCATGGCACCCAGGCTCCCAGGGTCAGGCGGTTGGAGCGCATGGGTCACCTGACTCTGGGTGCCATGGCAGTGCCCATGCAGCCACACATACCGGCATGGGATGCCAGACCAGAGTGACAAGGTCCCACTGGGACATCATGTCAGCCCGCTGTACAGCTTTCGGCGATGGAAACGGACCTGCAGCAACGTATCAACCAACACATAGGTAAGAGTAAGAGGGTGAGTATGCTTTTACTCCACAGGTGGGCAGGGGCGGATTTAGGGATGAGGGCGCCCCTAGGCACAACAATAATGTTTACTAAGTAGAACAGTTTATAGGGGCAGTATCTGCATGTCCTATCCATTTACACTCTATTTAAGATGGAATATATTACAGTACAGCGGATATTTTGCAGTTATTGGTACATTTTGGGCTGACAGTACTATAACAGGCATCCAAGTGCCGCCCCCAAACATGTGCCGCCCCTAGGCACGTGCCTCACGTGCCTAATGGGGAATTCGGCTCTGCAGGTGGGCGTATGAGGGGAAGCACCAGTGTGTGTTGCATGCACAATAAAAGTGAACAGAACTTTCTTTCTGAACGAGAACATATTTATTGACGATCCGTCTTCTCGGAGGGGTTTTGATTTTGTTATTTTTTTTTTATAATTATTATTCGCTGAAGGTTATTGATCAGCAATATACAGAAGGGCGGTATATCATACTGAGTCATTAGCAATTAGCTGTGATTGATCTTCTGCGTATCACCAGTACAAGCTCCTGTCTAATTTACCACACCGCACAGTCCCGTCAGCACTATGCCATCCCCATCTACTGCTAGGATGCCAATAGTAATCTAACACTGATAACACCAATGGTGGCGGGGGGGGGGGGGTGTTACCAATTATTGCCGGTTTCAGGTGTTTTCTAACCTGTTTTCCCAAACACTTCTGTTCCCCTTTGTCCATGTGCACCTGGGATACTTGTAAGTGTAGAGTATAGTTGGCCTGTTTTCTACATTATTGCTTGAGTTGCCTCCAATACCATCCAGGAGCAGGGGTGGGGGCTAGGTTAGCAAAGCCGTTTCCACGGAGATTACTCTTGGAACCCGATACTGGGGATTGGACCGCAAAACCGCTCTTACGCAGATTAATTATTTCTTAGGCACTACATAGTCATCTCTATCAGGATCGGGTATATTTTGACACATGGGAATATTGACATGGTTATAATTTCGACATATAGTATGTTGATATAACCGCGTTTTCAACATTAACCATGTTGGTTGGAATTTGTTAGTATAAGAAATGATGTTTCTCTTCCTTGTCTCACTGGACGGGATGGCGCTACTGATACCAAACCTATCTTTTGTATCCTGGTCATCCCATGGAATTATCTCCTTAGCGGAGGCATCTCCATCTGATGCCTTGGTGTCCTTTACCCAGATACAATCCCAATTCTCTCTCTCCCATAGGGATTTCTTTAAATACCTCCAATTTAGGCACTGCTTGGCCGGTATCACTACACCCCCACATAAGATATCCACACTCCCCAAATAGCTTTGGGATAGATTATCACATGTAGATAGTCGAGGTGTAATCTCTTGGTGGTACACCCTACTGATAAAACCCTTGGGATTTACTAAATTCCCATCCTCATTGAAATGGGAACGTTATCTCTCGATCTTCATTCCTGAAAATGATTGGCAATTATCCAGATACATTTCCCACTTGGAACACTTTTTAAAATGAATGCATTGACTGTATTTAACTCCGATCTTACTCCACAAGATCTGCCCATCAGTTTCAAATCTATGCTGGCCCAATTGCTGTTACGTGGGCTCTCTTTTACATATTTTTGGGAGTGTCCAGCTATAGCTAATGTGTGGTCTTCGATATTTGCTCTAATATGTAAGGTTTTGAATTTTCCGATCCCTCCGACTCCACTTGATAGATTAATTTATTTACAGTTTCTTATATAGCGCAGAAGATTCCGTTACAGGTTCTTATATAGCGCAGCAGATTCCGTTACTGCGTCTTATATAGCGCAGCAGATTCCGTTACAGCGTCTTATACAGCGCAGCAGATTCCGTTACAGCGTCTTATATAGCGCAGCAGATTCTGTTACAGTGTCTTATATAGCGCAGCAGATTCCGTTACAGCGTCTTATATAGCGCAGCAGATTCCGTTACAGCGTCTTATATCGCGCAGAAGGTTCTGTTACAGCGTCTTATATAGCGCAGCAGATTCCGTTAGAGTCTTATATAGCTCAGCATATTCCGTTACAGTGTCTTATATAGCGCAGCAGATTCCGTTACAGCGTCTTATATAGCGCAGCAGATTCCGTTACAGTGTCCTTTATAGCGCAGCAGATTCCGTTACAGTGTCTTATATAGCGCAGCAGATTCCGTTACAGTGTCTTATATAGCGCAGCAGATTCCATTACAGTGTCTTATATAGCGCAGCAGATTCCGTTACAGTGTCTTGTATAGCTCAGCAGATTCCATTACAGCGTCTTATATAGCGCAGCAGATTCCGTTACAGCGTCTTATATAGCGCAGACGATTCTGTTACAGTGTCTTATATAGCGCAGCAGATTCCGTTACAGTGTCTTATATAGCGCAGCAGATTCCGTTACAGTGTCTTATATAGCTCAGCAGATTCCGTTACAGTGTCTTATATAATGCAGCAGATTCCAATGCGCTTTACAGTTGGAAGTAACAGTGATAAAACAAACTGGGTAGATACAAACCGACATAGAGGTAGGACGGCCCTGCTTGCAAGCTTACAATCTATAGGGATAATAGGAGGGATACATAAGGATAGAATTCCATAGCATGGCAGTCCCACCAGATTACAAGACAGTCCTGATGGGATGCAATTAGATATGAATGCTACTGGAGGTTGTGTGGGGTTTCTGGAATATGATAGGCTGCCTGAAGAGGTGAGTTTTCAGGGAACGCTTGAAAGTTTGGAGGCTAGTGGAGAGTCTTAGTGTGCGTGGAAGGGCATTCCATAGGGTGGGTGCTGCCCGACAGTAATCCTGCAAGTGTAAGTGGGAGCGAGTAATGAGTGTGGATGAGAGACGCAGATCTTGTGCAGCGGGTGGGGATATATTTTGAGATAAGTGAAGAGATATAGATATATAATGGGCATATTCTGATAACTATAAAACTTCTGATTGCATAAAATTGGAGATCCCCAATCGTCCGCATTATTACTCAAGTGGAAATTAATGTCCAATCTCACTACGAATATGAAAAGGCAGGCATTCCATTTACCTCCTCGGCTTCTAACCCCCTGATTCGGTGGTTTCCATGGCATGAATATTGGACACATAGACCATAATCTAATAAGAATATATTTCCCTGAAGTTCTGTCAGCACTAATCTGATTTTGGCCCTTATTCTGGTTAACTTGCTTGAATGCAAATTTGCGACCTTGGGAGTCACCCTAACCCTACTAGCCCTTATTATCACAAACTACTAACCCTGCCCTAGTGCCTGATGCTAACCTCTACTCCCATTTCCCATTTCCCTACTCCCATTTCCATAGCCTATCACTAATCCTCTACATTGCCTAAACATCCCCTTTCCTTCCATAACCTTTCACTAAATCTCTGCTTAGTGCCTAACCTCCTCTTTCCTTACATAGCCTATTACTAACCCTCCACTTAGTGCCTAACCCTCCCTTCCCTTCCATAGCCTATTACTAATCCTCCACTTAGTGCCTAGCCCTCCTCTTCCCTTCCATAGCCTATTACTAATCCTCCACTTAGTGCCTAACCCTCCTCTTCCCTTCCATAGCCTATCACTAACCATCCACTTAGTGCCTAGCCCTCCTCTTCCCTTCCATAGCCTATCACTAACCATCCACTTAGTGCCTAGCCCTCCTCTTCCCTTCCATAGCCTATTACTAATCCTCCACTTAGAGCATAGCCCTCCTCTTCCCTTCCATAGCCTATTACTAATCCTCCACTTTGTGCCTAGCCCTCCCTTCCCTTCCATAGCCTATTACTAATCCTCCACTTTGTGCCTAATCCTCCCCTTCCCTTCCATAGCCTATTACTAATCCTCCACTTAGTGCCTAGCCCTCCCTTCCCTTCCATAGCCTATTAATAATCCTCCACTTAGTGCCTAGCCCTCCCTTTCCTTCCATAGCCTATTACTAATCCTCCACTTAGTGCCTAACCCTCCCCTTCCCTTCCATAACCTATTACTAATCCTCCACTTAGTGCTTACCCTCCCCTTCTCTCTAATACCCATTACTAATCCTCCACTTAGTGCCTAACCCTCCTCTTCTCTCCAATACCCATTACTAATCCTCCACTTAGTGCCTAACCCTCCCTCCCCTTCCATAGCCTGTTACTAATCCTCCCCTTATTACCTAACCCTCCCTTCCCTTCCATAGCCTATCACTAACCCTTCCCATAGTGGTTAACCCTAACGCTGGGCCTCATTCAGATGCAGCCGCAGCTGTGCGTTGATGAGTAAACCATGCATGCATCATGGCTGTAGTGCGCATGCAGCATGGTACCAATGCGATGCTGCTCGCAGCGAGGAATCAGTCGCACGGTGAATAACAAGTAGAAACCACACATGTCACATGACCGTTTTGGGGGCATATCTTTGTGTGTCTTAGTGTGCGACTGGGATCTGTTTCTCACATAAAAGATGCAGCTGATGTTGCAGATCCCGCAGCCATTCTGTGCGGCCATGGAGGCACTCAGGGATTCGGTGTTCGAAAACTTCCAAAAAGGAAGGTGGGCAAGATGGAGCTACTGTACAGCTGGACGGAGTACGCCTACTCTCTGATGTATCATGTGCACCTAGTGTAGACTAGCGCAAGTCTACACTCATGATCAGGAATATTAATAGAAGTGCAGACAACGCCGGGCACAATTCCTGCCTGCAGCAATCTGTGTTCTGCATCAGTGTCAGCCTGTGTAAGTGATGAGTCTCACAGAATAATTGTTTGGCTATGGGAAGCAATTACCCAGGACTTAAATTGTATTTTCTCTGACCATTGAGAACCATACATCAAAGCTCTGGGAAGTGTCTGTGATTCATTGTAGTGTTACATATACTGTAATACATTCTGCTCCAGCTACGTTGGTGGCCTGACCGCGAGGGCTTCACTTTCATCCTCTGCAGGAAAAGCGCCATCTGCGGTGGCATCGCTGCGGTGGGTGTCCCCTAGAGCAAATTGTGACCTACCAGGCAAGGATTGTGATCTTGTGGGGGTGTGGTCTTAAAACCACGCTATCCAGCTGCGGCCCACAACCGCAAAGTATCGCCACTGTGTCAGCTATCTTTCATCGCATTTAACCACAAAAACGGAATTGAAACAACAGTGTGCGGGAGATTTGCCCACTTTGCCAGGGGGATGGGAGTGCCACCTGTCTTTAGGGAGCCTCCTGGCCTTTCTGGAAGAGTAGGCATGTATGCAATAGTACATTCTTAAATGTAAGCGGTGTTCCGGACACTCCTGATTGCCACCCCCGCTTCACCTGCCCCTTGTTCTCTCTCCCGCAGTCTTCTCTCGGTTAATCTCCGCTCTGACAGTAACAATGCAGCGTCATCACAAGGGCATTAATTAAGGTGGTGCAGAGGGTGTCACCACACACAGCACTGCAGGGTAGGGGGTGCTACCACACACAGCACTGCAAGGTAGGGGGTGCCACTGGAGGCACTTTTTAATCAGTTGGACTGGATCAATTACTTTCATATGTGTCTTGGAGGCACTGGGCGGCTTGTGAGTGCTGGGGGTACTGTGGGGGAAACGGTCTTGGCCGCTAAGCAGCAGTAACATGGGAAAGGTATCCCTCCCAAAATGTCCGCTGCCTCAGAGGAAGCAGTTATTAAAGATGCTAGAGGAAGCAGTGGACATTTTGGGAGGGACATTTACAATAGTATGAAGGGGCAGGTGCCGTCAGGGAAAGAGATCCTCCGACAACTACAGTAGAAGTATTATGGGTGATGGCGGCACCCAGAAAGTTTTTTGTCAGGGGGTAATCACAAAATCTGTAGTTATGCCACTGATAAGAGGCATACACAGCCCGAAGACCGCACATGCGTGTAACTCATCCGTGTCCTGAACCTGGAATTAAAGTCACACACTCCACGTCCCCTGAAGTAAGTTTTGGTCAATTCCAACAATAATAAAGAGTAAACTTACTAAAGCTTCAAAGAAAGCCTGAATTTTTTTATTGGATTAATAACAACACCAGTTATATGCAGCACAGGAGAGCCTACCCCTAAACCAACTATGTGGACAATGTACAGCACTGCACCACTGGACTGGACTTTATACTGCATAGCAAGTCACTCCCAGATTGATACAGAAAAGCAGGGCCCCACGTCCTCTCACTACCTTCTCCAGGACTGGAGTGAAGATGGCGCCAAGCCGCGGGATTTATAGGAACCGGATCTCACAAGAATCCGACAGCGGGGGGATGGCGGTGAAAGTTTTACTTTCACTTTGAGCTGTGACAGTTTTTAACCCACAAACTCTCCACCCCACCCTCAGTCCCTATCTGCTCCTACCTCCAATCTCTGTCTTCACAGCTCCCTCTCTCCATATCCACAGCACGATTGAAACAGATTGGTGTCCATGCCAAAAATGCTTTCACTTTCTGGTACGACATCTTTTAGCACACAAAGGAGGAATATGGGGGTTATTCTGGATTACTCCTTCTGGCAAAATCCTTCTTAAATGGACAAAACCATGTGCACTGCAGGGGGGCAGATGTAAAATGTGCAGAGAGAATTAGATTTGGGTGAGTTATTTGTTTCTGTGCAGGGTAAATACTGGCTGCTTTATGTTTACACTGCAATATAGATCTCACTTTGAAGTAAAACCCCACCCAAATCTAACTCTCTCTGCACATGTTACATCTGCCCCACCTGCAGTGCACATGGTTTTGTCCATCTAAGAAGGAATTTTCCAGAAGGAGTGAACTAGAATAACCCCCATGGGGCGAGATGTACTAAGCTTGAGAAGTGATAAAATGCAGAGTGATAAACAGCCAGCCAATCAGTAACTACCTGACATTTTTCAAGCACAGTCTGTGAGATCACATGTATGAGGTGATTGGCTGGCTGTTTATCACTCTGCATTTTATCACTTTTCAAGCTTAGTACATATGGCAAATGGTCCGTTGAGTTGCCTCCAGTGTTCAGTGGCAGTACTTCACCTCATAGAGGTGAAGAGTAGTTAGCGATAGATGGACAGATAGATAGATAGATAGATAGATAGATAGATAGATAGATAGATAGATAGATAGATATGCCCCCCAAAAAACATAATTCAGTCTTAAAAAACAAACATTTTTTATGACAAGAGACATTTGCTCTATAGATAAATATATAAAATAAAACGTTGTAAAACCTAGGTGGTGATTGTACAATATACAGTATAGGAAGCTCTGGCTATATTATCAGTGTGATCCGAGTCTGCAGCGTAAGCTTGCTGCTTCTGTTTTGATCTTTGAAAGTCACCAACAGGCTGTGATCTGTATGATGTATATTCATGGTCTCGCCACTATCTGACAGTTATTTTATCTCATCACTTGACAGGGTATTGTCTAATCGCTGTGCCCAACTATCCCCCCACAAATGACATAACTCTCTTGTTGGATAAAATTGGCCACAGCAGCCATCTTTATTGAACAATACAATTTTAAACAATAATCCAAAAACATTCCCACGGAAGGTGGTCCCCGAGGCCCTCAATAAATATATATCCACACCTCTAAGCACTTCCAGGAGCTCTTACCCCCAGCCGATAGCGATTGGCTCGAGGGCACCAATTGTACACACCCAGTGCTCATTAATTAACCTCACCCAGGGGAGTCCAGCCCCCTCATGGGGCCCTCCCCGACGCATAATTAAGCCTCAATGCCACCAACCTCGAGGACCCCCCTCCGCACAGGCCACTGTGACAAAAAGACATCCTAGCAAATATTCTACCTAAACTATAAAAAATAGGGAAGGGTGGGTGGGAGCTGTTGAGAAAATCTCCCAGTGACCCCTATTTCCTGCCTGAACCCTGCTTATAAACCCCTCCAACACCCCGTTAAGCCCCTCCCCCTATGACCCTCTCCTTAAGCACTCCTCCTATGACTAACTGCTAGTCAGCTCCCTACAAACCCTGTCAGGGGAGCCTACCCCCAGGCTTTGCCTCCAGTCCGGCTCCTACATGACAGGGTATTGTCTAATCGCTGTGCCCAACTATCCCCCCACAAATGACATAACTCTCTTGTTGGATAAAATTGGCCACAGCAGCCATCTTTATTGAACAATACAATTTTAAACAATAATCCAAAAACATTCCCACGGAAGGTGGTCCCCGAGGCCCTCAATAAATATATATCCACACCTCTAAGCACTTCCAGGAGCTCTTACCCCCAGCCGATAGCGATTGGCTCGAGGGCACCAATTGTACACACCCAGTGCTCATTAATTAACCTCACCCAGGGGAGTCCAGCCCCCTCATGGGGCCCTCCCCGCCGCATAATTAAGCCTCAATGCCACCAACCTCGAGGACCCCCCTCCGCCACAAAGCACGAGGTTAAACCCATAACCCCGTGCGCCCCCCCCCACATCCGGAACGCTGTTTCTATTCCCTCTTGTAGTCCCAAAGACCAAACATCTATCCCCACAGCATTCAGGTGCACACCGTCACCTCTCCAAAATGCCCCGGCACCAGACTCAAGTTCCCTGTGCCTCACCACAACAGCCCCGTTCCTGGCCATAAAACGCCCAATCGCCCTGTTAACTTTAATCCGTGCCTTATTGAGCTTGTCAGCCGACCTCGCATCCCTCCAATAATGGCGTGGCACGATGTCTGACCAAACCGTGATTAATTCCGGAAACATTGCCCATAACCGTAGGAGATCAAACTTGATATCCCGTATCAACTCCCTAAATGGTCTGCTCCCAAGGTCATTCCCGCCTACATGCAGAACTAATATGTCGGGAACCCTATCGAGCCGAACAAAACGGTGAAATTCCTGCAGCACTCCACTCTATACCATACCGCGTTTTCCCAGCCAGCGAACCACTGCCTCCTCTCTATCCAAACCCAGCTGGCGGCCGTTCGGTCTGACATCCGCCCGTAAAGCTCCCCAAAAGACATATGAATGTCCTAAAATCCAAATCAGGCACGGAGGCTGCCCTAAAACAGAAAAAACACGGTCAACCTCAACAATCCCCTAAACGAACATAAGACCGAAAGCGAGACGATTCCCACCGCCCAATACGCTTAATCAACTCATCCCCAAATCCCATTCTAGCAGCCTCAGTTGCGGCCCCAATGCGGAAAGAGTGACCCGCGTATTCCTCCCCCTTGAGGCCCAACGTCCGCAGGACTGCTCTAAACACACTTGTGAACTGAAACCGTGATAAAAAGGATCCATTCGCATGCATCAGCAAAGGATCCCTTTCCCTGCCCACTCTGACCTCCTTAAATATCCTCAGCCGTGCCACCGGGCACATATCCGACCCTGGTACAGAGAAGAGAACTACCTTCTTCCCCCTCCCTAACTGATCCGTCTTAGACCTCCTCACCACTAGCTCCACCCTATCCGAGTATAAATCCACATCCTCTCCTAACAAACCTCCCGGCCTGGACACGCTTGGACTCACGAGCTCCCCAATCCGCAGTGCCCCGAAGAAGGCAAGCGAAAAAGCTACCCCAAACAACCTTTCCTCGAAATTGGAACTACAGACCTCCCCTAACTTCATGCCCATATTCTGTAACAACTGGAAAGACACCGGCCTTCTCTGATCCTGTACGACATGACCTCTCCTCCAACCTTTCAAAGCCTGCGCAATCAGGAAATTCTTAGTGACGTCAGGCCTGCCGCCTGCACGAAACCCAAAAGCCAAGCCCGCCATGCAGCGCGTGATTTTTGCCACTGACCAACCAATCTCCTTACAATGGCCTATATATAGCAAGACAGCCAACTCGTCATCATCCTCCTTCAGACCTACTACCTCACGCCATTCTAACCAGCTCCGCCATTCCTGATTGTATGCCGACCATGTATTCGGGGCCAAGGATTCCCTGATGAGCTGATCGACTACCCGTCCAGCAGAGCCCAGAGCCGACTCGGGAACCCGGTCCCCTCCCTGTCCGCCTCTGGTGCCAACTCCCGAAAACGCTCCCACTGTGAACGAGATAAAGCATCCGCAATGCCATTAGAGACACCAGGAACGTGCCTAGCCACAACCCACAAATTCAAAGCCAGACATTCCAATACTAACTGCTGCAAAACAGTGACCACTGACGGTGAAGATGCCGACAATTGGTTAATAGCCATGACAACCCCCAAATTATCGCAGTGAAAACAAATCTTCCTATTGCGGAATAGCTCCCCCCAAACAACTACTGCTACCAAGATAGGAAACAACTCCAACAATGCCAAGTTTTTAACCATGCCTCTCTGCACCCAAGACTCCGGCCACCGGCCTACACACCAATGTCCCTGGCAATATGCCCCGAACCCACCACTCCCGGCCGCGTCTGTGAAAACTCGCTACCTAATCTGACAAAATGATGAGGAAGAACCACCCCTGCTGTCGCTGCTGCCAGCCTCCTGCTGAAAATGCGGCCCATAGGCATAATGCGACACGCAAAATTCAATTTGCCCAGCAAGGATTGCAATTCCCGCAATCTAATCTTCTTCAACAGCAATGCCCTCCCTACCTCGGCCTTCAAACCCAGCAATTTCTCCTCGGGCAAGCGGCACTCCATATTCTCGGTATCAATGACAATACCCAAAAAACTGATCACAGTCGCAGGGCCCTCCGTCTTACCTGGAGCAAGCGGGACCCCAAAGTCTGCCGACACCCTTTCAACAGTCCTCAACAATAAGTCACATACTCCGGTCCCCCCAGGACCAATACATAAGAAGTCATCTAGGTAATGAATAACTGAACTACACCCAGAGACATCCTTAACCACCCACTCCAAAAAAGAACTAAAGGCCTCAAAATAAGCACATGACAAAGAACAACCCATCGGTAAACAACGATCAACAAAAAATTCCCCGTCCCAACAACAACCCAACAAACGCAAACTGGTTGGGTGAACCGGCAGCAAACGGAATGCCGATTCAATATCAGTCTTTGCCAATCTGGCCCCTTTCCCAAACCGCTTCACCCACTGAACAGCCGCGTCAAACGATGTATAAACCACCGAGCAGATGTCAGGGTCAATGCCATCATTGACCGACGCCCCTTTTGGAAAAGATAAATGGTGTATAAGACGAAACTTGTTCGCCTCCTTTTTTGGCACCACCCCCAATGGAGAGACTATCAAATCTGGCCATGGTGCCGACCCAAAAGGTCCAGCCATACGACCCAGCTGCACCTCCTTACGCAGTTTATCCTGCACCACCTCTGGATGCTCCCTTGCAGACTTCAAATTCCTCCTCAAGCCCCCTGAAGCCTGCACGTCGGAAGGTATCTTAAAACCTTCCCTAAACCCCTCCTCCAACAACACGGCTGTCTGCTGGTCAGGATACCTACGCAGATACCCCAGCATCCTTTCCAGCCGAACCGGTGTCTCCCCCTTTTGAATTACCGTCCCGTGACTTCCCTCTGAAGCATTTATTTGCACCATGGGTCCCTCCACACGAGGAACATTCATGTTTAAATTTGCATTTTGCCCCAAAACGACATGACCCGTCATTAAAGGCAAAGCAGAGTCCCTTCTGCATGGCCGTCCCATTTGTGGCCTCCCTCGGCCCCCCCCCCGTCCCCACGAAAGGGCTGCCCACTTTTTGTGGGAGCCGTCACCTTTAACCATAAAGCAATATCCTTATGGTCCCAACGTATGTTAGGGCGAACAGCCTTCCTCTGCCTAAACTGCTCATCGTACCTGAGCCAAGCCAAGCCCCCATACACACGGTATGCCTCTCCTATCGCATCCATGTAACAAAACAAGCCTGAACAATTGTCAGGCGCCTTCTCCCCAATCACACTAGCTAAAATAGCAAATGCTTGGAGCCAGTTCGTGAATGACCGCGGTATCAGCCGGTACCGCCGCCGTTCCTCCTCCTCCTTCTTCTCCTCCTTACGGGGCATATCCAGATTAAAACGCTCTAAAGGGAGCAATGAAAATATATCAACGTATTCCCCTTTCCAAATCTTCTCCCTCACCTCCTGCTTCAGGTGGGCCCCCAATGGCCCCTCAAAGCATACATACACCTCCCCTTTTGCAGTGTCACTGAGCCTTCCACTCTCCTCCTGCGTCCCAACACTGCCCCCTTTCTGCCCCTGCACTACTGCTATTTTGCTCACCGCCGGATACCGGCACCCCGCTGCTCACCGGCACCCCACTGCTAACCGGCACCCCACTGCTAACCGGCACACTATTACTGACTGGCACACTAATGCTAGCTGGTGTGCCCGCATTCTGCGGCACCCATGCTGCCGCCGGGGCCGGCCCCGCCCCCTGCCGCAAACCCACCAACCAATCTGCAAAACCACTCAATAATTCAGTAAAACCTCTACTCATTTCCCCTTGGAGGGCTAACCCCCCCCCCCCCCCCCTGACTCTGCGCTAAAGCATTAACAGACATAGAGACAGACTCACCAGGCTGCCTGGGGGCTGTGAACCCAGCAGCCGCAGGTCCAGTGTCCTGACGAACTCCAGCCAATGAGGAAGGACCAGGTATTTCTCCATCATCTGCTGACGCTGCCATCACTCTTCTCCTGACATCCCGTCTCTCAGGTACAGCACCAGCCGGCGTGACCTCGTTGGAGGCGGAGCCAGCTGTGCGCCTCTCGCTCCGTGTACCAGGCCTGCGGTCCTCAGCCTGTACTTCTGCCCCCCTGGCACGACTCACCCCGCGCTGGGCAGCAGCATGCCCCGCATGCCCCACCGCACCAGGTCCAGTACCACGCAACGCTGGATCTTCTTGCACGTGGGGGGGATCCCCCCCGCGCGGAGGGTTCCGCCTGCTGGTTGGATTCCTCCCACACCTGGTCCTGCGGGCGGAAGATGCCCGGCCCACAGCCTGGCCTGGAGGGTCCCTAACGGGGCTCCGTGAACGGCGCTGAACCCTGGGGGACACAGATGGGCTAAAGCGCTCCGGAGGCCTGGACCTCCGAGGCCGTGCACCCGCTGGAGCAGCCTCTTGCGTTGCTGCTCCCAGTCCCCCCAGCAGACCTGACATCTACTGCTGCAGCCACTCAGTCCCTCTGGTGCCAGCTGCCTCCCTGAGGGCAGCAAGCGCAGCGGATACCTCTGCATCAGCGTTGCCTGGGGAAGCCATGGGAGATGTCACGCTGCTTAGCTGTTGAGAAAATCTCCCAGTGACCCCTATTTCCTGCCTGAACCCTGCTTATAAACCCCTCCAACACCCCGTTAAGCCCCTCCCCCTATGACCCTCTCCTTAAGCACTCCTCCTATGACTAACTGCTAGTCAGCTCCCTACAAACACTGTCAGGGGAGCCTACCCCCAGGCTTTGCCTCCAGTCCGGCTCCTACATTCTTCTCAGGGACGTCCTAGTTCCTACAGTAATATAACTAAACTCTATACTACAGTGCATCCAGAAAGTATTCTCAGCGCTTCACTTTTTCCACATTTTTGTTATGTTACAGCCTTACTCCAAAATGAAATAAATAATTTTTTCCCTCAAAATTCTGCACAAAATACCCCATAATAACAACGTGAAAAAAATAAGGCTGTAACGTAACAAAATGTGGAAAAAGTGAAGCGCTGTGAATACTTTCCAGATGCACTGTATACCCTTATCTTATTAAATATTAGAGGTGCGGGAGGCGATTATGCCCAGCGTGTATGGACAGAGATGATCGCTATCATCACTTAGGGGGAAACCGGTCCATGCATACACACAGGACAGCAGAGAGGTATGCCGACCCCCGGTAAAATTTGTGGGTGTGGCCTAATTGCGGGAGGCGTGGCCACCTCCTGCAATTATGCCACACTGCCAAAACACACTTCAAAGTCAAGAGGAGTGTTATTGTCACACACCCCCCTCAGCAGCAGCAGCAGCACATGCTGTAGGTGTGTGCTGCCAGGGAGGGGCTTCTTGAAGGGTTTCAGCTAAAAAACAAGATGGTTAAAAACAATGGTAATACGTCCAGGAAGATGGAACTTAAACCTGAAATATATCCAGATTGCTAGAAGGTTGTCCCAATAAGTTTATTGAATGGTGTAATGGTTACATTACTGCCTCACAGCACTGAGGTCATGGGTTCTATCCCCACCATGTGTTATATATACAGGGCAGTACGGACGGTGTAATGGTTACATTACTGCCTCACAGCGCTGAGGTCATGGGTTCTATCCCCACCATGTGTTATATATACGGGGCAGTACGGACGGTGTAATGTTTACATTACTGCCTCACAGCACTGAGGTCATGGGTTCTATCCCCACCATGTGTTATATATACAGGGCAGTACGGACGGTGTAATGGTTACATTACTGCCTCACAGCGCTGAGGTCATGGGTTCTATCCCCACCATGTGTTATATATACGGGGCAGTACGGACGGTGTAATGGTTACATTACTGCCTCACAGCACTGAGGTCATGGGTTCTATCCCCACCATGTGTTATATATACAGGGCAGTACGGACGGTGTAATGGTTACATTACTGCCTCACAGCGCTGAGGTCATGGGTTCTATCCCCACCATGTGTTATATATACGGGGCAGTACGGACGGTGTAATGGTTACATTACTGCCTCACAGCACTGAGGTCATGGGTTCTATTCCCACCATGTGTTATATATACGGGGCAGTACGGACGGTGTAATGGTTACATTACTGCCTCACAGCGCTGAGGTCATGGGTTCTATCCCCACCATGTGTTATATATACAGGGCAGTACGGACGGTGTAATGGTTACATTACTGCCTCACAGCGCTGAGGTCATGGGTTCTATCCCCACCATGTGTTATATATACAGGGCAGTACGGACGGTGTAATGGTTACATTACTGCCTCACAGCGCTGAGGTCATGGGTTCTATCCCCACCATGTGTTATATATACGGGGCAGTACGGACGGTGTAATGGTTACATTACTGCCTCACAGCACTGAGGTCATGGGTTCTATCCCCACCATGTGTTATATATACAGGGCAGTACGGACGGTGTAATGGTTACATTACTGCCTCACAGCGCTGAGGTCATGGGTTCTATCCCCACCATGTGTTATATATACGGGGCAGTACGGACGGTGTAATGGTTACATTACTGCCTCACAGCACTGAGGTCATGGGTTCTATTCCCACCATGTGTTATATATACGGGGCAGTATGGATGGTGTAATGGTTAGCATTACTGCCTCACAGCGCTGAGGTCATGGGTTCTATCCCCACCATGTGTTATATATACGGGGCAGTACGGACGGTGTAATGGTTACATTACTGCCTCACAGCACTGAGGTCATGGGTTCTATTCCCACCATGTGTTATATATACGGGGCAGTATGGATGGTGTAATGGTTAGCATTACTGCCTCACAGCGCTGAGGTCATGGGTTCTATCCCCACCATGTGTTATATATACAGGGCAGTACGGACGTATAATGGTTACATGACTGCCTCACAGCACTGAGGTCATGGGTTCTATCCCCACCATGTGTTATATATACGGGGCAGTACGGACGGTGTAATGGTTACATTACTGCCTCACAGCGCTGAGGTCATGGGTTCTATCCCCACCATGTGTTATATATACAGGGCAGTACGGACGGTGTAATGGTTAGCATTACTGCCTCACAGCTCTGAGGTGATCTGCAAGGAGGGTGTGTGTTGCAGGTGCTCCAGAGAAGGTAGAGACTCAGACTTTTGCAGTAGCTCCTCCTCTGGGAATCCCCAAGCCAGGGGACCCTGGTGGGGGAAGCTTGCAGGCAAGGGCCTGCTGTACCTTTCTATGGTACGTGGAGGAGGCCGTGCAGTTGAGAGCCGGTCCAAGAGGAAGAACATCCCTGCTGTTGCAACACCTGCAGCAGGAGCCTCAGACAAAGATACAGTGAGTACAATGGAAAATGTCCCCCCGGATGAATCCGGAGGTACCCCTGTGGCAAGCCAGCCACGGGGGGAAATGATGGAAGAACCCGGCGGGGATGCAAACGCCGGTGGTGACATAGCAGTCGCTGCGGGGGGACCTGGTGAAATGGTGTCAGAAGAGTCTGAGGAAGAAATGCAGTCTGAGGATGAAGACTTAAGTGCAGAAGAAGATAATGCTTTTGAGAAAATGGGTCTAGAGGAATTAAATAAAGAGGCGAAAAAAGTTTACCAAAGAGTCTATAAAGCAAAGAAAAAGAGAAATTCTTGCCTTTCATGGGAGCGCCATGTATGGAGAGATAAGATTGTTACAAATTCAAAAATCTTGTCAAAATTAAAGACTCATATTGCAAAAAAAATGAAAGGTGAAAGAAAAAGCAAAGATTTACCTCAGGCGGAGAAAGGGTTAATTGCAAGCCAGGAGCTTCAGGATTCCCTTGCTCCAGCTGATGCAGATGAGTTAATGGAGAGCAGCTGCAAAGGAGGCGGCCTATTCCCTGCAAGTCCAGATCAGCTGATGGAAAAAACCAGCAGCATGGAGATGCAGCTGCAGATTGAGAAGCCCATGCAAATGAACTCAGAGGAAAAGAGAGTGCAGCTAACAGCTGAGGTGGAAGGCACTGAAAAGATGAAGCAGGTCCCCCGGGACACAGTAAGTAATGAATGTTGCAAATGTTGTGTCCCGGGGAGACTCTGGTGCAAAGTCTGAAACCAATGAAAAAAACTGTATGATACGGGACAGTGCTCTAACTCCGGCTGTGGGTGCAGGTAAAGGGGAAAGTTTTGTCTACATTGCAGACAGTACTCCCAACCTTGCAGGGACAGCTGGGGGAGGGGGAAATATGGACAGTGAAAAAATGGATACAAATTGTGCGATGAAGGATGATGGGCAGATGCCCGGACCGAGCAATGTCACTGCTAATGCCCAAAAATGTTTTAAAGGTGTTAAAGAAACGGCTGAGAGTAATAATAATGTTTCTACCAGAAATGTAAAATTGCGTGAAGCTGAAAAGTTGGCACAGGGCCAAAAATGTTTAAATAAGGCAAATTTAAAGGCTGATGAGGCACAAATAATGCAAACTGTATATGGGGATGTACTAGTACCTGAAAGAGCTGGGGCTGCTTTCAAGTTGATTGCAGAAAACATCCGTACAAAGAAAGTGCAGGTAAAAGCCGGTGATGGTACTGGAGTTTCTGAGCTTGGAACTCCAGACCCAATTCAAATGCCAGCACCTATATCTTATGCCAATATGATAAAACAAACAAATAAAAGAAATGAAGACAGACAAAGTCAGGTCATGAGCCAGAGTGTAATTCAGAGAAGGAGAAATGTGATACAGTTTAAGTGGGTTCAGTCAGATCCGGTCCCCACAAAAGAAAAATTTCTTAATTTAATCTTTACTCTGGATTGCAGTGCTCATGACCTAACGGCATGTATTCATCCAGAAAGGTCTCAAATTTTTGATCTCAGTTTTGTTTTTATGAGGAAAATGAATGAGGTTGTAGACCAATGGCAAGTAAGAAAATTTGAAGAAGCTTATAAGGGCTATGAAATTGTATCAGTGTCAAAACCAGAGAATGTCAGAGCAAGGATATTGGTGAGGGATGAAACTATCCCAGCTGATGACATAAAGTACTGGTTGAGTAGACAATGCATCTGGATAGGGGACATGGTTAAGGTTGGACACACCTTAGGAGTCTGGGGAGGTGCATGGTCTGTGCAGATAAGATTACACCAAGTTGAAGGAAGGACAAAACATCTCCCTTCGGCTGCTTATATCGGGAGAGACCGTATACAGGTGTTCTATCCAGGCCAGCCAAGGACCTGCTTTCGTTGTGGCGAAGAGGGGCATATGAGCAGTGAATGTGGAAACGTAAAATGCTCCCTCTGCAACGAGGCAGGTCACCCCTCGAGGTCGTGTAACATAGTAAAATGTAACTTGTGCGGCCTTGAGGGGCATCCCTACAGTAGATGCCCAGAATCTATGCGCCATATGGATAGAACACCTGGAGCGGGAACAAAGGGGAAATTCAAAAAGGCTACAGTAGAAGAGGAGACTCTGGTAGTTTGGGAAAGAGACAAAGATTCAGAAAGGGAGGAACAGTTTCAGGAAGTGAGGAAGAGGAAAAGTGCCACAAAAAGGAAAGGGGATGAAGAGATAGTGAGCATATCCAACAGGTTTCTAGTTTTTTCCGAAGAAGATGAGGATAGTGAGGAGGAGGAGGAGGAGGAGGAAGTCTATAAGGAAGGGGAGACTTTAGCTCTTAGGAAAGTTGAGAAAGAAGTAGGGAAGAGAAAGAAGAAAAAAGCAAATAAGAAAGGGAAAACGCAAGGGAAGAAAAGTAAGAAGGAGGAAGGAAACGGGGAGAAAATAGAAAAAGTAGCCTTGGAGACAGGGAAAGTGGTAAAATTAATTAGTTCAAAAGAGAAAAAGGGAGAAGGGGAGCATGAAACAATACACAGAGAGGTGGTGACAAGGGATGAAGGAGAGCAAGGTGACCCGGAAAGAAACAGAGTCAACTTGCTAAATGTCTCAGACAGGCCTCCTGATCCTGTAAAAAGGAATGATGGTTTGTCTGAGGGTATGGCTGAGGATATGGATGTGTTGGGTGGTGGTGAATGTAAGGATGGTGGTGGGTCTGGTGTAAATAAGTAAAGGATTTGGTATTGCCCTACACTATGGTTTTTTGCATGGATCCTCACCCCATAAGATGTGCCACAATTAATGTGGCTTCTATACATTCTGAGCGAGCTCGGTTCATGGCTTTTGATTTTTTTAGAACAGCAGAGGTAGACATCTTTTTCCTCCAGGAGACCAGACTGAGGACCCTCGAAGCCTTGCATAAGGCTAAAAGGGAATGGAGTAGGGGGCCCTCATTCTGGTCTCTTGCGGCCGAGCCGTATACTGGGGTGGCGGTACTTTTTTCCGACATGGTAACCGTGCACAGAATAATAGAAATTGAAGTAGGAAGATGTATGGTTTTGGATGTCACCTTTAGAGGACATGACCTAAGGCTGATCAATATCTATGGTCCCCAAAAAGCTTGGGATAGGAAATGTCTTTTTGAGGTGATAAAACCATTCTTATTCACAGCCCAACAGGTCGTTTTTGGTGGTGATTATAACACTGTTGTAAGAACCAAAGACAGAGGAGGTACCAGAAGCAGTAGGACCTTGGGCTATGATGCAAATTATTTAGTTAGAATGGTTAGAGAGGCTGGTCTGGTGGATGTCCATATTAGGCATACTCCGGACCTCACTGGGTACACTTTTTATAGCGGTCAGAATAAAAGTAGAATAGATAGATTTTTTGTCAAAACAAATTCGAAAACTCTGCCTTCCAAGGTGGAGCCAGTAGAATTTTCAGATCACTGCTTTCTTAGTTTTTCATTGAATGCTTCACAGTCCATCCAGAAAGGGAGGGGTCTGTGGAGGCTGAACTCAGAGCTCCTAAAGGAAGAGAGTGTGAAGCAGTCTCTCAGAGGTCTCTTTGAGGATCATGAATCACTGTTGGAGGCAGGATGGAGTAAATCAGAGTGGTGGGAGGAAATGAAAAAGAAGGTCCAAGGTTTTTTCAAAAGACTGATTAAAAACAGAGGATTGAAAAAAAAGAGTGCCTACTATGTTCTTAAAAGGAAATTGGATTTCTTGATCTCTGAGGGTGGAGATGGTGGGGAAATCTCCCAGGTGAAGGCTCAGATAAAGGAATTTCAGTATAACCGATTGGCATCTTTGATTCTGGAGAGGGATTATGGTACATACCACTCACCGGATCCCTACCAGAATTGTAGAAAAGCCGTCGAGGCAAGAGAAGTCAGTGGCCTATATGATGGAAGGGGTGTGCTTCAGGAGAGGAGGGAAGGCATCCTGGAAGTCATTAGAGCCTATTATTCTGATCTCTTGTCTGAGCAAGCACCTATCAGAGAGAAGATGGAGACTTTTCTGAGGGAGACACCAGGTCTGATGGAGCCAGATGGCTCTCTTGAGTGTTTGGACAATAAGATTGGAGTAGAGGAAGTTAGGGAAGCAATTGATGGTTTGACATCAAACAAGTCACCTGGACCGGATGGTCTAACATCGGAGTTCTATAAGGAATTCTCTGATGTATTAGCTCCCCGTCTCACGGATGTGTTCAATGCAAGTTTGGAGGAAGGAAATCTGCCTCCTTCCATGAGACGGTCGGCTCTAATCTTATTGTCCAAAGGAAAAGACCCAGCTCGTATTGAGAATTGGCGCCCCATCGCTCTTCTTAATACGGACAGGAAGATTTTGGCAAAAGTTTTCTTTAACAGAATAATGGAGTTTTCTGAGAGGCTTCTCTCCCCCTCCCAGCACTGTACAGTGAAGGGGCGTAGCACTTTTAGTGCGGTCCTTGGTGTCCGGGAAGCCGTGGAGCGGTGCAGGGCTGGGGGGGAAGGAAAATTCCTGCTGGCCTTGGATCAATCTAAAGCTTTTGACCGTGTCAATCATGAGTATCTTTGGAAATTACTTGAAAGGTATGGCTTTCCGTCAAAAATGGTCAATTGGTTAAAGGTTCTTTATAAAGAGGCCGAGAGCTTCCCGCTTGTGAATGGTTGGGTAGGGCCCAAATTTGGGGTAAGCTCGGGTGTGCGTCAGGGTTGCCCCCTGAGCCCTCTTTTATACGTGTTTGCAATTGATCCTTTCGTGAGGAGGATTGAGAGCAGCAGGTTGGAAGGGGTGCAGCTGTCACCGGAGTGTACTCTAAAGGTGGTAGCCTATGCAGATGATGTTACGGTGGTCTTGTCAACGGAGGAGGAGGCAAGTGACATCAACCAACTAGTGACTGATTTTTCTGAGGCGTCTGGTTCGAAGATAAATCAGGACAAGTGTGAAGTTTTCTGGATGGGGGAGGGAGGGAAAGCATTTTCTCTCCCGGACACCCTCCCCAGGCCTAAAGATAGTATCAAAATATTAGGCATCCAATTTGATCACGGAGATTATTCCTTGCTAAATTGGGGAAGAAAGCTAGATGATGTCACCAAGAAGGTCAATTTCTGGAAAGGGTGCAAGTTCTCCCTGAGAGAAAGGGTTGACATTTGCAAAACTTATTTGATACCAATGTTCCTTTACATCAGCTATGTCTGTTTTTTGCCTCAGTCTTTGTGGTCTAGATTATGTTCCGTGTTTTTTCAGATGTTCTGGGGAAACAAGATGAACATAGTTAAGAGAGGAATCACGTACAGATCGAGGGCAGAAGGGGGCCAGGAAATGGTCAATCCTGTAGTCCTTTTTGTAACAACTTTTTTGAAATTGAATGTGGGAGGTCTATTTTTAGACAACCCCCCTCGATGGGTACATGGTTTCATGGAATGGATGTCTCCTTATTCTAGAACATGGATAGATGGTGGTCGGATGGGAAGACCTTGGACCAGGCGAGGTTACCTTCCGATTTACGTGATTCAATCCATAAAGATGATTACCAAGTGGAGTTTGAAGGTGGGTGATGTGAGAGATCTCTCGAGAAAGGAGATGGGGAAGAGGATCTTGCAGACCTACTTTTATGCTCCACTGGCTTTGAGAGATTGCCCAGGGGATGTCTGTTCAGCTGGGTTGAAACTGCTTAATGAGCAGAGGATCCCACTGAAGTTTAGAGACATTGCCTGGCTTTCTTTCCAAGGGAGACTTTACGTTAAAGGGAATATTAAGTTTAGAGGTGCCAATACCCGTGATTGTCCACGTGAGGAATGTCCTGGGGAGGAGGAGACAATGGACCATTTCTTTCTTAAATGTCCCTTCAATGTAAACATTTATCAAGATGTCTCAGTTGCTCTAGGGATCCCTTGTCTTTCGGGGCTAAGTTACCCGGAGTGGGTCTATGGGGCATTCAAAGGTTATGGGAATTTTGATTTATGCACAATTTATATGATTAGTTTAGCAGTCAGGTATCACACGTGGAATGCACGGTGTCATGTTATATTGAGACAAAAGATCCTCCCTGTTAGGACGGTGGTGGGTCTTATTCTACATGAGGTGAAGGTAATGATGGAAATGGAAAAGGAGAAGCTGGATGCCATCAGCTGGTCTCGCTTGTGGGGCCGGTTGAAACCTCCTTAGTAGGTGGCAAATAGTAGAACCTGGAACATACTGGGACTCTGTTCTTTTTATTTTCACACAAAATAGGGGGAATATGGAATATGAAATAAAAGAATGTTTTACATACATGTTTTGCTAGTACCAGATCCTTCACTTAAAAAATAAATGTAGGTGGAGAAAATGGTTGGGGGGAGTAAATGAAGAGATGAAAGGCGTCTTGTGGGTAAGGGTAATGAATGTGTTCTGTATTAAAGGTGATGGGTATAGTGGTGAAGGTGGAGGAGAGGTATGATAGGAATGAATGTAGTGAGAATGAATGAAGATGGAAGGACGGGAGGATAAGGTAAAAATGATGGTAAGTTTAAAAGTGGAGTGGAAGGAGAGATGTATGGGAAGGTATGAGTATGAGAGGGTATGGGTCAGGGTGGATGTTTTGGAGAAGGAGAAATGGTGGAGCTCAGGATCAGGAGAAAGTACAGAATAGGAAAGTTTATTTTGTATAAGATTGTTAGGTGGTGAAGGTGGGAATTAAAAAAAAAAAAAAAAAAAAAAAAAAGGGGTGGGGGGATGGTGGGAAGGTATGGGGATATGGATCAAATTGATGTTTGTAAATTTATGTGAAATTATATTTTATACTGTATATGAAATGGTATATATTTTTGTACAAAAGGTTGCAATCTTCAATAAAGAAGCATTGTCATGGGTTCTATCCCCACCATGTGTTATATATACAGGGCAGTACGGACGGTGTAATGGTTACATTACTGCCTCACAGCGCTGAGGTCATGGGTTCTATCCCCACCATGTGTTATATATACGGGGCAGTACGGACGGTGTAATGGTTACATTACTGCCTCACAGCACTGAGGTCATGGGTTCTATCCCCACCATGTGTTATATATACGGGGCAGTACGGACGGTGTAATGGTTACATTACTGCCTCACAGCGCTGAGGTCATGGGTTCTATCCCCACCATGTGTTATATATACGGGGCAGTACGGACGGTGTAATGGTTACATTACTGCCTCACAGCACTGAGGTCATGGGTTCTATTCCCACCATGTGTTATATATACAGGGCAGTACGGACGTATAATGGTTACATGACTGCCTCACAGCGCTGAGGTCATGGGTTCTATCCCCACCATGTGTTATATATACGGGGCAGTACGGACGGTGTAATGGTTACATTACTGCCTCACAGCGCTGAGGTCATGGGTTCTATCCCCACCATGTGTTATATATACGGGGCAGTACGGACGGTGTAATGGTTACATTACTGCCTCACAGCACTGAGGTCATGGGTTCTATTCCCACCATGTGTTATATATACAGGGCAGTACGGACGTATAATGGTTACATGACTGCCTCACAGCGCTGAGGTCATGGGTTCTATCCCCACCATGTGTTATATATACGGGGCAGTACGGACGGTGTAATGGTTAGCATTACTGCCTCACAGCACTGAGGTCATGGGTTCTATCCCCACCATGTGTTATATATACAGGGCAGTACGGATGGTGTAATGGTTAGCATTACTGCCTCACAGCGCTGAGGTCATGGGTTCTATCCCCACCGTGTGTTATATATACGGGGCAGTACAGACGGTGTAATGGTTAGCATTACTGCCTCACAGCACTGAGGTCATGGGTTCGATTCCCACCATGGCCCTTATATATACGGGGCAGTACGGACGGTGTAATGGTTAGCATTACTGCGTCACAGCACTGAGGTCTTGGGTTCTATCCCCACCATGTGTTATATATACGGGGCAGTATGGATGGTGTAATGGTTAGCATTACTGCCTCACAGCGCTGAGGTCATGGGTTCTATCCCCACCATGTGTTATATATACAGGGCAGTACGGACGTATAATGGTTACATGACTGCCTCACAGCGCTGAGGTCATGGGTTCTATCCCCACCATGTGTTATATATACGGGGCAGTACGGACGGTGTAATGGTTAGCATTACTGCCTCACAGCACTGAGGTCATGGGTTCTATCCCCACCATGTGTTATATATACGGGGCAGTACGGATGGTGTAATGGTTAGCATTACTGCCTCACAGCGCTGAGGTCATGGGTTCTATCCCCACCGTGTGTTATATATACGGGGCAGTACAGACGGTGTAATGGTTAGCATTACTGCCTCACAGCACTGAGGTCATGGGTTCGATTCCCACCATGGCCCTTATATATACGGGGCAGTACGGACGGTGTAATGGTTAGCATTACTGCGTCACAGCACTGAGGTCTTGGGTTCTATCCCCACCATGTGTTATATATACGGGGCAGTACGGACGGTGTAATGGTTAGCATTACTGCCTCACAGCGCTGAGGTCATGGGTTCTATCCCCACCATGTGTTATATGCATGGGGCAGTACAGATGGTGTAATGGTTAGCATTACTGCCTCACAGCGCTGAGGTCATGGGTTCTATTCCCACCATGTGTTATATATACGGGGCAGTATGAATGGTGTAATGGTTAGCATTACTGCCGCACAGCGCTGAGGTCACGGGTTCAATACCCACCATGTGCTATATATACGGGGCAGTACGGACGGTGTAATGGTTAGCATTACTGCCTCACAGCGCTTAGGTCACGGGTTCAATACCCACCATGTGCTATATATATGGGGCAGTACGGACGGTGTAATGGTTAGCATTACTGCCTCACAGCGCTGAGGTCATGGGTTCTATTCCTACCATGTGTTATATATACGGGGCAGTACGGATGGTGTAATGGTTAGCATTACTGCCACACAGCGCTGAGGTCACGGGTTCAATACCCACCATGTGCTATATATATGGGGCAGTACGGACGGTGTAATGGTTAGCATTACTGCCTCACAGCGCTGAGGTCATGGGTTCTATCCCCACCATGTGTTATATATACGGGGCAGTACAGATGGTGTAATGGTTAGCATTACTGCCTCACAGCACTGAGGTCATGGGTTCTATTCCCACCATGCCCTAACTGTGGAGTTTGGTACGGGGCAGTATATATGGATGCTCACAGCACCGAGGTCATGGGTTCTATCCCCACCATGTGTTATATATACAGGGCAGTACGGACGGTGTAATGGTTAGCATTACTGCCTCACAGCACTGAGGTCATGGGTTCGATTCCCACCATGGCCCTAACTGCGGAGTTTGTATATTCTCCCCGTGTTTGCGTGGGTTTACTCCGGGAACTCCGATTTCTGCAGTGTATTGCTTTTTAATCTATTAAAAACGGTATTTCACTATTTGGAGATATATTCTTTGATGTTTCTACATGTTGGATAAACGTGGAGAATGCAGGAGGATCCGTTGAGGACCCATCTCTCATTTAAATCCCAAGCGATTATTGTCTACTTTTGGGTTAAGTGGACAATTATATAGGGTACGATTCCCATCTTAAACAGTCATATTGTTCATTATCTTTCACTTGACGGTATTACACTATATTGCTGTTTCTCTTTCTATGTCACATAAGCAATCATCAGTGATACATATGATGGAGTGACACTGGAATTCAAATACTGAAGGAGCGCATAAAAAACTGTCGGTATTTTCTCTTTGTTCTATGTGTGCTGTGTATGGTGACAAACCTACTGTACAGGTCAAGCTGCTCTGAAGCACACTATTTATCCCAAATCCCATTTTTGTGAACATTGGGCGGCATGTATAGACGACGGAAGAGGATAACAACCCAGAGTGCATCGTTAATAATATCAAACGTATAGACGACATGCATATCATATATATTGTCTAGTGTGTACCCAGTATTAGTAACATGGGATACACAGTATAACAGCCTGCTTCGAAGCTGTGTACTGATGCGGAACGCATTGGCAATCCCTGTGGGAAACGGATAACTCCATCGCTCTCCCAGGAATATTCCACATACAATAAACAGCGTGTTTGGACGTGGTGTTAATCATGAGACAGGATTTCATAACAAACACAAATCCAACAACAGCAGCGTAACCTCTCACAGAAGCTCCTCAATAACCGTAGCATGGTACTTACTCTATAATTAGCTTGTGCGGCCTGTCCAGGCCCTCTGTGTACGCACTTAGCTGAATTGTAGCTTAATCCTCTGTAAATACACAGAAACGTTCATACACCAGACTACGGAGTCCTGGATCCCTGCAGAGCAGGATGTTATTTGTACGACCAGTCCTCCTAGGAATGAGCTTCTTATTTACTACGTCTGTTCTGACCATAATAAGAATTAGGAGCCCATTTATTAGTATTATTACTTCTAAAATAATGGGAAAAGGGGAGTTTGCACACCCTCTTCACATTATTTTAGTATCACTGAAGGTCTTTTGGAGAAGTGTTTGGTGAAAAGCCTCAGCTGGCGAATCACAGGGCTTGCATGCGAATCGGGTGTTCTGCACAGCGTTCGTTGCCCCCAGGCAGCACATCCGCTGTGTGGGGGCGCACAGCCTCTGCAGATTCCAATGCGTCTGGCTGTCCAAATAGAATCTGTTGAAAATGTCCCTCCAAAAATAACCACCGCCTGGCAGGAGACAGATGCTACAGGTTCCACTGGACAGATGATATATGCTAGAGGTCCTACTGGGTAGCGTATATTGCTACCCAGAAGTTACAGATTACGGTTAGCGATATATTGCCCCTGGCAATGAACATGTAAATCCTTGGCAAAGAGCATGTAACCGCCTTGCATTGCACTCATGGGCGGAGCCGGATAAAATTATGGGGGGTGGGCACCATCATAGGAGAGGGTGGAGCGTAGCGGCGCTCGGTACATTTGCACATACCTAATGCACGTGTGTGCCCAGAAAATGAGCATGGTCTCCCTAAAAGGCACCTGGCAGGGGTAAATACACAGAGGGACAGTGGCACATACACAGGGTGACAGTGGGTCATGCACAGAGTGACAGTAGAACAGTGGGTCACAATGCATCACCAGCTCAGCTACCTTATTCATTTACCTCCACCACCTCATACCTCATTGCCAACTGCCCTGGCCGACTGTTACTGATTTCCAGGCTGCGTGCGGTTCTTCTATCTGTGCAGCTGGGTGGCCTGGCTGGGAGTTCCTGCTGGTTGAATCAGTAAGTATTGCACATGCGTGGAAGATGATGCCTCAGTAAGACCACTGGGTCCTAATGCCTGCTATCGCTGCTGCTCTAAATAAATAAAAAAAATCAGAATCGCAAAGGGTGGTGGGGGGGGGGTCATTTGTTACCCCCTCCACCCCAGAGTGAGGAATCCTTATCCAAAGAAGAGAGACATACTGTATGCCATCAATAAATATGAGCCTCAACCTGGGCAGGCTCCTACACAGAATACTAGGCAGGATCTTCTAGGCTGGCATTTTCGTCATTAATTATGGCGCCTTCTCTCGATGTCATCTTTCAAGTCTGATCATCATTGTTGAATTGACCTGACAGCCCAGATTGGCTATGTATAACATGATGAGCCTAAATTGCTCAACCACTCCCCTCTCTGATTGGCTCATGGCAGCAGTCCCTGATTGATAGGCCACAGTGGTCTATGATTGGTGCTCAGTGCATACCAACAAATTCAGCTTGCAATGCCAAAGGACCACCAAATCATTGCTGATCGCTGGCCGCCCCCATACAGATAAGCACTTACCCCTCCCTTTTCCCGGGAATTCTTCCACTGACTCTATGAACATTGCCAGTACCGTGATTACTGGCTGTGCATTATTGTACAATAACATATGGTACCTGCTGCACATAAGCTCAATTGATAACTGTAACAAATTCTAGGTATTAATATTTAATCTAGACCATTGCCCTGTAATGAGAACCAATAAAATAATCCTTAACGCTTGAAAAAATAATATTATTCACAGGCCGCTGTTACCAGCAATGCGTTCTGCAAACAATAGCGAGATTATTTATCCATTGCATGTAGCAAATAGATTGTTCCGTGGTTACGCAACGGAACACGATATACAAATTATTATTATTTATATTAGTACAGCTCCTTAGATGGTGCCCACATTTCCATTGGAAGCAATCCTTCCCCATCGTGTACACGGGGAACATTAATACTGACTTAGCCGGCTGCAGCTGCTTTTGAAGTTGGGAGAAGCAGAGATTACACTGCATGAGTGGTAAAGTGGAAAGTTTCAAACAGTCACGTTGGCGTGTAGCGCACTGACGTGAGTTACGATCCGTCCCTAGCACATGTGAAAGCTTCCACGGTCCAGCTGCAAAAGTATTTAGTAGGAATCACGTTGGAACTTAAAACTAATCCAAGCAAAAAAAGTGAAGCCATGGAGTTAGATGCGATTCTAAGAAAAGCGGGAGCTCCCTGCCAAGTGTGTGACCCTCAGGCGGCTAAAGGCTGGCCCTGGTCATGGTCAGCCGGGGGTCCATGTTTAGGGGGCCACGTGACAGTGGGAATAGGCAAATCTAAACAGAATTTCAATGTAGCAAAAACTGAGACCTCACTAGTTGAACGCTATATTGCACATACAAGGGTAACAATTTACCCAATATAGGGGCTAATTCAGTCCAATTCGCTGGGCTGTGAATCCGCAGCACGATCGATTGTCGGGAGACCTGGCAAGCACAGGGATCATAGTGCGAATGCGCGAGCCCTCGGTGTACTCAAAGCCAGCGATGGCCTTTTAATGCAGGTTGTGATTGACATGCGGCCGCACGTGTGGGGGCGGCACCAGAACGTTTTCAGGGAGTGCCACACGAAACTCAGGCGGACCCCTGCCTTGGAAGGAAGGACCTATGATGTCAGTGCCAGACCTGGATCATTTCAGTGCTGAACAGTGCAGAGTGATACTGCACACATGGGGGGGGGGGGGGGGGGGGGTCCATTAGATGGAGAGTGATTGCGATTGGATTTCCCCAAATTCACAGAGTGGCAGATTTTCATTCTGACCGGGCGGCGGCTAACACATCGTAGGGCTCTGACGATTTGCAGCCGGAAGGTCAGGTCTGAATCATGGTCCTGGTTACAGACAGACTGTCGAATCAATCAATTGTTTTTTTATTTAATTATCTAAAAGTGGTAGAGGCTGTTTACAGTAACGTGTGTATTATAAATAATCACATAATTTAGGATCACCAATCGTATTAACTCCATTACAGGGTTCTCTTACCTCTTTGGGTTTTGTACTAAGCCTTGGAGAGAGGTATAGTAGATAAATTACCAGCCAGTCACCTTCTTCCATTTTTCAAACACAGCCTGTAACAGGACAGTCAGGAGCCGCTTGGCTGAGACTTCATCTACATCCACTGAGATGTGTGGTTTTTGTTTCCTTGGAAGTATAAACCACCTGAACTTCTGGTTTCCAAGTATTTCCATGTCCTGGCTCAGTATTTCATGCCACGATTATCCAAAAACTAAGCAAAAAGTCATCCTGGCTTTGGATCTTGCATGTTTTTGGATTCAATAAAAGTCCTTCTCTTAATATTTGGGCACCATTTAACACAGAACGCCAGAAGGAGAGGGCATAGGACAGGCTACGTTGTGATTAAGGGCTACTGTGGGCTTTTATGACTGTTACTTAAAAAGCTGTTGTAACTGTGATCAAGTGCAGTGAGATACTCATACTCAGAGTCATCAGTGAAGGGCTGTGTGCTGTAGCATCGCAGCACAGAGTGTTGTTCAGACTTAAAGTGTTAAAAAAAAGAAAAAAACAACTTGTGTTGTTATTCAGGCAATGTACTTAAAAAATTATGTTCAGTAGATGCCACCATTACTTTAATAGTGCTGAAAGTCCATAATGGTGAGTCAAGAGAAAAGCAGGAGCAGCAACACAGTACTAGTGCTGCGGCTACTACCAGTTATGACAGTATTACAACATATACTAAATGTGGTCCATGAGACAAAGTTAAGGAATTGGCAGCTGAAATTTAAATATTTCCCAAAGCTAAAGAAAAGAGGTAAAGGTTTCACCTTTAAAATGGACACCCTGCCACCCTGGAAGGTCCCGGGCAGCTCGCTTGTGATCGGCTGGGCATACACTGCTGCGAGAAATTGCAGTAATGGATGCCCAGCTTAAAATTTTGACCCTCAGATGAATTCTGGGAGATTTTAGGTATTGCTCAAAGTCCTTCATAATGTCATATAGTTTATTAAGCTGCCACCCTGTCTACCAACGCCGTGCTGCAATGTTCCATAGATGTGTTATATTCTTAAATTACACGGTGTGTGTTTGTGCCGCAGCTCCGTTCCTTTGATCTAGCCCCCTGGACTTTGGCAAATATTGGTGAACAAGATGGTTAAATGTGACTGGAAATGTCTGGAAATTAATGTTATAAACAAAAATAGGCCCAAATGACATGTTTATGGCTGTTATTAGCAATAAAAAAAAAATGACAGATACAAAAGAAAAAAAAACATGAAGATGACTAATGATCCAAAACAAAACATGAGGTTCTGTGTACATCTCTGGTGATTAATAACTTCTTCCCTGTTGTAAAATACCACAAAATATGATGGCACTAAGGCCTTGATTAATATCTGTGAGCAAACCATAAAAGCAAGCAACTGGCAACACCATGCTGCACTGCAGGGGGGCAGATGTTACATGTGCAGAGATATTAGAATTAGATGGGGTGTATCCACAATGACATCTAAACTGCAATAAAGCCCTCTAACATCTGTGGGCTGCATGCAAAAGCAGTAAGTATGTACCCTGCATAGAAATGCATTTGTTCCCCTTGAATTGCAACATGGTTTGTTCCAGATACCAAATAACTTGTTTTATTATTTGTATTTATTTTTTATTTTTTTGCTTTACTTCCAAATCAGAATCAGTCCAGCATAAAAATAACTCCAGTATTCACAATCAGTGGCGTAGGTCCGTCCCAGTAGACTGAAGTCAAGATGGTTATTTCCCTCCCTAAAAAGAACAATCCAGAATATATATCCGTACATTTTGTTACTTTGCCCCACATTTATTCACATTATCATTTATTTTAAACAAATACATTGCTTATCCGTCATACAAAGGATTAGAACCTGTGACCTGTCTCACTAGAGATAGACACTTTATCGATAGAGCTACTTGTTTCTGTACAGCAATCCTACAGATTCTGACTATGTATAATTGTTAGTTCAACACCTTTACTATAAGGCAGAGCTCTGTAGTGTAGTAACTTCATATAGCTAGACATCTCATGCTTCCTATGCATGAGCAAATATCTCAATCAGTAAGGTGTCTGCTTCTAGTGGGATAGGTCTTGGGTTCTAATACAGAGTGTAACACTTGCAAAAATGATGTTTAGAATGAAGAGAGTGTGATGTCCATTGTCCTGCTAGGAGGGGGAGTCAGCCACAGAAGTGATATTGACAGCTTTCAATTAACTGATTCAAACTCACAGGGGATGAGAGGTGCCCCCTTGGGAGCAGGAGCCCAGCAGCAGATGACCATTGCCTCTCTCTGTTCCCAGTGGAGCTTGATCATACCTCCCTGCCCCCAGATCTGACAGATCTAGTTTTTGGCAATCCTTGACTCCTGTGGAATTACAAAGCTGTGTCTGCCACAGCCTGATGGGACATGTAGTTCCATAACCACTGGAAAAAACGCAGCTTCTAAAGGAGTTTATTTGCTTTATTATGATGTCTCGGGAGACCGCAGATTTGTGAACTGAACCAAACATCCCTAATAATAACACAGTCCCAAAATAACCTAGAAGTGAAGTAACTACAATATAGAAGTTACAGGATCTGATGAATCCACAACAAACTGACAAATAATCCAGAGGGGGTTCTGTGTTATTTATGGAGATCATATAAAACAGATTTCCTAAAGTTATCGTTCCTGGAATATATATATATTTGCACTTACAAGAAAAACAAGTGTCCCCCAGAGTCCTTTAGCTTACTTAACTATTTGAAGATAATTTATTTTCTAGCCTCCCTAAACATATACAGATATGTCCTAGACTTGGGCGGCCAATCTCGGGATTAACGGGACCCCGCATTTGGACCCAAAATTGCTGGGATTTAAATCCCGGGTTTGAAGTATCCAATCCTGGGATTTTAGGATAATACCGGGCAGCAGCTGATCAACCGCTCAGACGCTGCCCGGTTACTCCTGACCCGGTGTGTGACTCTGCACAGCGTAGCCACAATGTCCGCCTGCACTGCACGGCCGCACTCCACACAGCTCGCTATCCCCTGCTCCCGGCCCTGCTCCCGGATGTGTTAGGGAAGCCGATCCCCCCCGTGCATCCCCGTGCCATCCCCCCTCCCTCCCCTTGCCTTACCTCTCCGCACAGCAGGGAGCAGCAGAACTTTTCATTTGCGCAGTCCCGGCTCCGCTCCTGGCTTCTGCAATGAAAAACAGACCATCACAAAATGTCCACCCCCCATACCGCAGACAGTTTCAGAGAACAGTCTGCTATATGGGGGCGGACATTTTATGATGGAACGTCTCAATAGCATCAGTACAAGCCAGGAGGGGAGCCGGGACGCATATAATTAAATCTGCAGGTCTGTGGCGTTACAATAGCCCTGCAGCCCCCCGGTGCCCCCGCTTACACAGTGCCTCCCCGCGACCGAGGGGCTATTGTTACGCCACTGGAATGACCACTGCTAGGTGAGCGTTGCCAAATCAGGCCCAAAGCCTGTAATGTAAGTCGCAATCGATGAGATTATTTTGTGAACAGACCGTGCGATGCATTATCATGTCTCCGCTTATAAATGCAGTTCTCCAGCTACTAGCCTTCCCTCCTCGCTCCACTACTACCGTACTGTATAAGTCCTGGAGAGATCTCATTTACATGCAGGTCACTGACAGGGAGTTCTCAGTGTCAGAAGACGGAGTAACTGATGTTTTCAATAAGCCGCGGCAGGCAGCGTTTCGCGGAGAGCATGATTGGAAGCTGAATGTAGAGTGACTACTTTAGTCTGATGATAACTGAAAGCCCTTTACACAGTGTAAATTAAACTGAGATCTAGGAATTGCAGCTCAGCGCCATTCGCTGTTGTCACCCCGTCTGCTGCTGTCCGTATGCCAGATTCAGTCTCAATAATATTCTGCTGTGTGTCAGTCTGTGTAGAGAATGTTATTTGTAAATGTGCAATTACCTGGGCGAGATCTGCGGCGCTCCGCCTAATGCCTTCAAGTGGTATACTGTACATTGGGAAAAGGAATTTATAATAAGAGGGCACATAGACCCTTTCATTTCTTTTTATTATACCCTACCCCCAATCATCACCATAAATTATTGTTTTAGCAACATGCTCATTGCCGGGGGTTTCATGCTCATTGCCGGGGGTTTCATGCTCATTGCTGGGGGTTTCATGCTCATTGCCAGAGGTTTCATGCTTGCTGCTGGGGGTTTCATGCTCATTGCTGGGGGTTAATGCTTGGTGCTGGGAGTTTCATGCTCATTGCCAGGGGTTACATGCTTGCTGCTGGGGGTTTCATGCTCATTGCCAGGGGTTTCATGCTTGCTGCTGGGGGTTTCATGTTCATTGCTGGGGGTTAATGTTTGGTGCTGGGAGTTTCATGCTCATTGCCAGGGGTTACATGCTTGCTGCTGGGGGTTTCATGCTCATTGCTGGGGGTTTCATGCTTGTTGCCAGGGATTACAGGCTCATTGCAAGAGGTTACGTGCTCAGGGTTTCTTGCTCACTGCCAGTAGTTTCATGCTGGTTGCCAGGGGTTTCTTGTTGGTTGCCAGGGGTTTCATGCTTGTTGCCAGGGATTACAGGCTAATTGCAAGAGGTTACGTGCTCGGGCTTCTTGCTCACTGCCAGCGGTTTCATGCTGGTTGCCAGACGATGTACAAGCATTCCCAGAATCCGGCACTTCCCGGTAATGCTGTGCAAACTGTGCTAGAGGTCCAGTATGACCGTCAGTCTCCCGCATGGCAGCAGCCATTTTGGACGAATATTTTTAGGAGATTCCACACAGACACTAGACCACATGGAATGTGTTGAGACCATGTGCCCACATGGCGCCGGCTCCCCCAAGCCACCGCTTGGACTGCACTGGCATTGTTATGTAACTGCACCGGAGCCATTTTACAGCATACAGGAATGTAATCAAGATCGTAGTCCCTGAACCACGTCTGCATATGGGCCAAACACACCATTACCTCCCACAAATGCTCCCTGACTGGGGGGTGAACTAAAGGGATCAAGAAGGGGTCACGGGTGTGTTACAGGAGTTGTGTGTGTCTCTCGGCATGCCGCTGTGATTGATTTTGGTAGCACCATAGCCTCAGCCATATTTAGCAAAGTTACAATGGATAGAATGGAGGCTTTGCGCCATGCAGGGGCTGCTGGAGGAGTCGATGTTGACTGATCGTACATCGATGATCATATTCACCAGCACAGCTAAGCATTTATGCTAAATGGCAGGGCCAGATTAAGGGGGGGCACAGGGGGTCAGTACCCCTGGGCCCCCTCTATCTAGGGGCCCCCTGTGGTTGGCATGTATGTTTTTTTTTAGCTAAAGGTTTTGTGCATGGGAGTGGGGTAGTGCTGCAGCTTCGCCTATCTGCCAATGTGACAAAGATTATTGGTGCTGAGCATCGGGAGCCAAGGCACACTGACTGCTTAAGTGTGCAGTGCATTACTGGGAGTTGACTAAGTCCCATGAGATTTTGCACAAGAGGTCAGAGGCTGAGGGTGTTGTGCTGAGCTCTGCTTGGTGGAGCTCATCATATGCTTCTCAGGCCCATGGAGGACAGCAGCAGCGGCCTCGTCATGGGAGGGTTTTTGATCAGAGGCAGTGCTGGGCCTGTCCGGGCTCCTACAGAGGGACAAACACAGGTTTCTCATGTAGTAATATATATATATATATATATATATATATACATATATATATATATATATAGAGGGAAGGAGCTGGTGCGGCACTCGGTATCAAAACAATGAAAGAAACTCACGGAGCCATAAATGTGGACAACGTTTCAGTTGTATTAAACAACTTTTGTCAAGTCTTACATGAATAAAACAGTGCAAGAACATACAAGACTTGCCAAAAGTTGTTTAATACAACTGAAACGTTGTCCACATTTATGGCTCCGTGAGTTTCTTTCATTGTTTTGATACCGAGTGCTGCACCAGCTCCTTCCATTTGTATTTACATTGTGAGGGCACCGGATATCTACAGCCTTTTATTGGGAGTGCCTGACTTGCACATTGTTTTGTATATATATATATATATATATATATATATATATTTAGTAAATCCGCCCCTTCCCCCCCCCCCTGCAGTTACTTGTTGACCAAGTTTATACTGCCTGTGATACTCTGTGTTTTGACAGTGTAATATTCTCCCGTGCAGTTAGTGGCCAGTAATGACAAGTGGAAGAGGACCCCCTATCTAAAGTGCTTCAGGCCCCCCGAAGGCTTAATCCGGCCCTGCTAATTGGGGATCGCAGGATTGCTCACTCTGTCACATAAAGTCCTTGAGAAATTGCAGCAGGGCATGATTTGCACGCACCTCTGAATCAGCCCCACCATTTTCACTGCAAAGCACAGGTGTGTATCAGATGTGTGGTTAGCTCTGTGGGTAAGATATTCACTGATGCTTGTCTCCCCTCAGGAAATAACAATTCTCTGCTCTGTATCAGGAGCAAAACATAACATAAAGAGCAAAAAATACAGTATGTTGTATCTAACACTACTCCAGTGGTTCCAAAATTGTGCGCCTAGGAACCCTGGGATGCAGCGGAGCACTCGCAGGGGTGCCTCAGGTTGGTGGTCCAGAACTAATTAAAAAATGTCATTGTCAATGAAATAGGCAAAATCAGTGCTTGTGGCTTCCAATTATAAAATATGTGAGTAAACAGAAGTGAATCATGTTCTTCACAACATAACTGGACCTAAGGGTAAAATGTAATCACAGCTAATTTCATTTAATATTTTGTTTTTCAAATTCTCGGTAATAAACTCTTGTCCTAGGGGTGCCGTGAAAAATATTCTAATACTGTAGGGTTCCGTGATTCAAGAAGTTTGGGAACCACTGCACTACTCATAATCCGATGTTTCATTACAGTCATAATATAGTAACTCACATATATAACAATGAGAAGGCCATCTGAGCTGAGGGAGGACTGGGAGGTGTGGGGGACTGGGATGTGTGGGGGGACTAGGAGGTGTGGGGGGGACTGGGACATGTGGGGGACTGGAGTGTGTGGGGGGACTGGGATGTGTGGGGGGGACTGGGATGTGTAGGGGAGTTGTGATGTGTGGAGGGACTGTGTTGTGTGGGGGGACTGGGATGTGTGTGTGGGGAATGGGATGTGGTGGGGGGCTGGGATGTGTTGGGGGGTTGTGATGTGTGGAGTGACTGAGATGTGTGGGGGAGTGGGATGTGTGTGTAGGGTATGGGATGTGGTGGGGGCTGGGATGTGTTGGGGGGTTGTGATGTGTGGAGTGACTGTGATGTGTGGAGGGACTTGGATGTGTGGGTTACTGAGACGTGTGGGGAATAGGAATGTGTGGGGAGAGTGGGATGTGTGGGAGACTGGAATGTGTGGGGGAACTGGGACATGTGGGTAGACTGGGATGTGTGGGGGATTGGGACGTGTGGGGGATAGGGATGTGTGGAGGGACTGGGATGTGTGGGGAGAGTGGGATGTGTGGAGGAACTGGGACATTTGGGGGACTGGGATGTGTGAAGGAACTGGGACGTGTTGGGGGACTGGGACGCGTGGTGGGACTGGAATGTGAGGGGGACTGGGACATATGGGGGACAGGACGTGTCACGTGTGGGTGGCTGGGGAGTGTGTGTGGACTTGTGTTTGGTGTCGCAGTGCTAGTTGGGTGCCTTATAAACAATCCTGTATCTAATGCTTTATGTTATGTATAAATAATGATGACGTCAGCTGCGACAATGTGCAGGTTCCACCAATCTGGCCCCCATGCTGCTCGCACAATGTCAGGTTCCCACCTCTGTAGCTCCATGCGGGGAGATAAATGGCATTCAGTCGTTTCTTCCTGATAACGAGATATCTGCACCATTATGTCCCCAGCAGGCGGCTCAGACATTTCCACCACTGCTCCATACAAGGTGCAAATCTGTGATCTCACCATGAGACAGAGGAAACTTCCAAATGCTGACCTCAGATGCCCTTGTCAGAGAGCGACTGCAAAGTGCCAGTGACTGGCCTGATTATAGACCTAGATTACCAGTTATTTATATAGCGCACACATATTCCGCAGCGCAGTACAGGGATTATTATTACCAGTTACTTATATAGCGCACACATATTCCGCAGCGCTGTACAGAGACTATTATTACCAGTTATTTATATAGCGCACACATATTCCGCAGCGCTGTACAGAGAATATTATTACCAGTTGGCAGAGTGGAAGAACTTGGAAGGAGTGCAGGATAAGTGGGAAAAATTAAAAAGTGCAATTCTAAAAGCAACAGAACTTTGTGTCAAAAGAGTAAGGAAAAACACAAGAAAAAGAAAGCCATTGTGGTTTGCAAAAGAAGTAGCAAGTATTGTGAAAGCAAAAAAGTTGGCCTTTAAGAAATTTAAGCAGACGCAGAAGAATGAGGACAAAGAAGTGTATCTTGTTAGACAGAAGGAGGCTAAGAAGGTAATCAGATGTGCAAAAGCACAGGCTGAAGAGAAAATGGCCCAGTCAGTGAGTAAAGGGGGGGAAACTTTTTTTAGGTATATAAGTGAAAGGAGAAAAACAAAAAGTGGAATAATTAGACTGAAGACAGAGAGTAGAAGTTTTCTTGAGGGGGACAATGTAATAGCAGATAATATTAATAATTATTTCTGCTCAGTATTCACTACTGAAAGAGAGGGGAAGGGGCCACAGTTAAGTTGCAAGTATAGTCAGAAAACTGAGGGAGAGGCAAGTACATTTACAGAGGAGAAAGTCCTCACAGAACTCTCAAAACTGAAAGTGGATAAATCAATGGGGCCAGATGGGATACATCCAAGGATACTAAAAGAGCTTAAAGGGGAGCTGGTAAAACCAATAACAGAATTATTCAACCAGTCACTAGCTACTGGAGTAATCCCAGAGGACTGGAAAACAGTGAATGTAGTCCCACTGCACAAAAGTGGAAGCAAGGAAGAGGTAAGCAACTATCGACCATTGAGCCTTACATCAGTAGTAGGGAAATTAATGGAAACACTCTTAAAACAAAGAGTTGTAGAATATCTCAAAACCAGCAATTTACAGGATCCAAAACAGCATGGGTTTACTGGGGGAAGATCATGTCAAACAAATCTTATTGACTTTTTTGACTGGGTGACTAAAGTAATAGGTCAAGGTGGGGCTGTAGATGTAGCTTATCTAGACTTTAGTAAAGCTTTTGACACTGTCCCACATCGCAGACTGTTAAATAAACTTGAAAGCTTGGGATTGGATTCTAAGATAGTTGAATGGATAAGAGCGTGGTTGCAGGACCAACAGACTACAACAGAGAGTTGTAGTAAACGGAGTACAGTCAAAGGAGGGAAAGGTTACAAGTGGAGTACCCCAGGGATCTGTACTTGGACCGGTGCTTTTTAATATCTTTATTGGTGATATTGCAAATGGAATTGAGGGTAAAATGTGACTTTTTGCAGATGACACAAAGGTATGCAACAGGGTAGACACACCAGGAGGGGTAAAACAAATGATTGAGGATCTAGGCAGATTAGAGAAATGGTCAAGAGAATGGCAACTACAGTTTAATGCCAAAAAATGCAAAATCATGCACTTGGGTCTCAGAAATCCAAAGACTCAATATAGTATAAATGGCACTATAATGGAAACTACTGAGGAAGAGAGGGATCTAGGTGTCACTATTTCAGGGGACTTAAAAGCAGGTAGGCAATGTAACAAAGCAATGAAGAAGGCAAGTCAGATGCTTGGTTGCATAGGGAGAGGTATCAGCAGTAGAAAGAAAGAAGTAATAATGCCACTGTATAGGTCATTGGTACGACCTCACCTAGAGTATTGTGTTCAGTTCTGGAGGCCATATATCCAGAAGGATATAAATACATTAGAGACTGTACAAAGAAGAGCAACTAAAATGGTGCATGGCCTACATCACAAAACGTACCAGGAAAGACTAAAAGATCTTAATATGTATACTTTAGAGCAGAGAAGGGAAAGAAGGGACATGATAGAAACTTTCAAATATATCAAGGGCTTTAACAAGGTACAGGTGGGAGACATTCTTCACAGGAAGAGGAGCAACAGAACACGAGGACATGCACTGAAACTAGAGGGAGGAAGATTCAGGGGAAATGTGAGGAAGAATTTTTTCACAGAAAGAGTAGTAGATAAGTGGAATAGCCTCTCAACAGAGGTGGTAGACGCAAATACAGTAGTACAATTTAAACATGCTTGGGATAAGCATATTGATATCCTTACAAAAAAATAAGGATCAAATACGGTTTGAGGTAACATGTTTAAAAAAAGGGGCAGACTAGATGGGCCAAGTGGTTCTTATCTGCCGTCAAATTCTATGTTTCTATGTTTCTATGTTTCTAGTTATTTATATAACGCACACATATTCCGCAGTGCTGTACAGAGAATATTATTACCAGTTATTATATAGCGCACACATATTCCGCAGCGCTGTACAGAGAATATTATTACCAGTTATTTATATAGTGCACACATATTCCGCAGCGCTTTACAGAGAATATTATTACCAGTTATTATATAGCGCACACATATTCCGCAGTGCTGTACAGAGAATATTATTACCAGTTATTATATAGCACACACATATTCCGCAGCGTTGTACAGAGAATATTATTACCAGTTATTATATAGCGCACACATATTCCGCAGCGCTGTACAGATTATTATTACCAGTTATTTATATAGTGCACACATATTCCGCAGCGCTTTACAGAGAATATTATTACCAGTTATTATATAGCACACACATATTCCGCAGTGCTGTACAGAGATTATTACCAGTTATTATATAGCGCACACATATTCCGCAGCACTGTACAGAGAATATTATTAGCAGTTATTATATAGCGCACACATATTCCGCAGTGCTGTACAGAGAATATTATTACCAGTTATTATATAGCGCACACATATTCCGCAGTGCTGTACAGAGACTATTACCAGTTATTATATAGCGCACACATATTCCGCAGCACTGTACAGAGAATATTATTACCAGTTATTATATAGCACACATATTCCGCAGCGCTGTACAGAGATTATTATTACCAGTTATTTATATAGCGCACACATATTCCGCAGCGCTGTACAGAGAATAGTTGAACATTCACATCAGTCCCTGCCCCAGTGGAGCTTACAATCTATGGGTGAGTGGTTAAATGCTGTCTGCCAGGTGAGTGTATGCCCGCCCCCCAGCGCTCACACATCCAATCACACTCGAGCGTACAGGGGATAAATCACTCCATCTCACGACCATCAAATAATTTTTTCCCCATTCACAAATACTAAACTGACTTTTTTTTGGTTCCAAAATGTCCGAGAACAGGGGGAGCGCTGACATCATGTGATGTGATCATGTGATGTCAGCTGCCATCCCCGTGCATGCTTCAGAACATCTGTATTTGCATGGGACGCCCACCATTGTTGTGGGCACGCCCAGGAAATGCTCGGCACCCCCATGCGTCAGCCCCTATCTGCCTCCTTCCTTCCCATTCCTCGGTGCGAACGCCGTGGCAACAGTGATAGTCGCTGAAGACGTTTTCACAGTATCTGCAGATACGCATGGGCAGAGCCGCACCATCGGTTCCCGGACCAAATTCCGCTCTTTATGAGCCAATCAGAATAACCCCCTATATTCCCTACCCCATGTACAGACACACACGCACACACACACACACACACACACACAGACATTCTAGGGTTCATTTTGTTAGGATCTTACCAGGATATTTTTGGATTGTGGGAGGAAACCGGAGTACCCGGGGGAAACCCACGCAAGCACGGGGAGAATATACAAACTCCACACAGTTAGGGCCATGGTGGGAATCAAACCCATGACCTCATTGCATTACACTATCCGTATATGGTCCCAGTATGGTGGGTAATTGATCTAACATGATTGCACCCACAAACACATAAGATATGGGAAAGGATCCAAAAAGTACATTTATTAAAGTGCCCACACATGGTGAATTTTGTACCAGATCAGATTACATGTAGGACTGATTCAGACCTGCTCGCAGGAGCTTCGACAGCATAGCCTGCGGGGCCGGTGTGCACATTGGAACCCGCACTCCCTTTAGATTCCATGCAGTAGCCTGTTCCAGCTGCACTTCTCCCTGCATCCTGGGGGGGAGCTGCTGTGCTGTGAATTTCGCAGCCTTGCGAGTCCACTGAGGGCCCACGCCCCTCCACACCCCCCGCCCGGACATCTGCGCGTGAGCGCTGTGGGCGTTCGCCATAGCGGCTGCACATGTGCATAAAAACCTTTGCGTGTGCGCAGGTGCAAACAATTGGTCCGCCGTGCTAATGCGTGGGGGACCGATTGAATCTGAATAACCCCCTAAATCCACAAAATGCAACAATAATGGCCTCCAAGCAGAGAGCGATGCCGGACATGCAAAAATATTGGCCGCGATGATTGCAGACGTGACACAGCTGAAGCATCCAAGGGATTGATTGAAACAAACAGTACAGAAAAGGTAAAAGCATCGAGGACGGGTAGAACGGACCTCTGCCGTAGGATATATTTGTTTGCCAGGCTGCCTGGAGACAGCACACATCAATGCGTCATGTCGCTCGGAGCGATATTACAGAAGTCTCCGCATAGGGATACAGCAAGCATTTCCCAAGGGAGAGAGACGTCTGTCATTTTTCGGAGATGTTTAGTTCTATTTAGGTTTCACAACATTTGGCTGCCGGACATTGTTTGATGTACCACGGAAAGCCGTCTTCTGACCAAATAAGCCGCCACCCTGAGCTGGACATTTGTGCAAGCTGTACTCCTATAGGGTCAGGACTAGAGAAGGGCATGTGGAGCTGTAGCAGGGCTACCATGACAGGTGCGCAGGGCTACACCTCTCTGGAACAGCACCCTGCGGCCAGTGGCCCCTCTGCAGAGCTCAGAGTGCAGGTATTCCCAGTCCAGGTGCCCGGAGCATCCCAGAACCCTCTCGATGTAACATCATGGGTCATCATGGCTAAATTAATCCTTGGGGGTGCACATAAGACTGGGTTCACCAGTGGAAGGAGGTGTATGTGGTGGTGGGTTATGTTCGATAAAGCATATTTGCGAACATGGACCTATTACACTTCCAGCTCATAAAACTCTAAATAAAACACTTGTGCTTGAATTCTGACTACCTGGTAATGCTGCTGCATAAGAGGGACAGCTATTGATGTCAGTGTACTCCAGCTAGGGGGCCCTCTGGCAAAGGAGGCTCAGGGTACAGTATGCTCTGCGTCCCCCTTAATGAGGGAATGATTGATACCGTAGCGAGGCACTTGGCCCATTCGCTCGTTATGCCGATCTATATGTATAACCATAGACCATGGACAGGGCTCATGAGGGGACATTTACTAAGATGGGAGGTCTACTTCACATGAGACGTTGCTACGGGAAACCAATCAGAATCTATCTTCTAGAATAGATGGTATCTGATTGCAAAAAAAATAAATGACAGTATAATGTGTTTCTACTGCTGACCTCAATTTAGCAATTACTATTAAGTTAATTACACTGAACTATGTGAAGCAATAACGATGGACAATAAGGTCCTTTTATCAATCAAGATAGAATATGAAAATTGCCCTTTAAATGAAGGGATGATGGACAAAGCAATAGGGCTGCACAGTGACCCCCCCCCCCCCCCCCCCCCCCAGGTCATCGCTATCCGGTCTGTCAATCACCAGTGGACCCCCCCCCCAAAAAAAATTAAATAAAAAATTCTCCCAAAAACCCACCGGTTCATTGAAACCTGCATGTTTTCCTCGGTCGCAGCCCTGTTCTCAGGCCCGAGGCAGGTGAAACAAAATCCCAGATAAGCTGCTTGTTTATCGGGGCTAATTGGGCAAAGTGCTGTAATTATCCGTGGTCAGTAATCGCAGGATTATTGTTATTATTTATAATAGAGCGAAAGGATTCCGCAGCACCTAACATTGGGCCCGATTCAGCTCACTACTCTCAAGTCTGCAAATCGTTACTCGTCAATTTCAGCACTTCTGCGCATGTGTCTGAGGAGCATTCAGTAGCTCTGCGGCAGCGAAGCTTTGCAGAACTGCAACTGAAGCTGAATTAGGCCCAAAGTACATAAACAAATTAGCATTAACAAGAAAACGGTGACTTGCAGCACAAGACGATGCAGGACAAGTACATGGTATATAGACACTACTGCGTCAGAGGAGAGGACATGGATATAAGCATCAGGGGGCAGAAACCGAGGGTCTCACTGCATCTTATATCCGCAATCAGAGGCGTAGCTGAGAATTCGCAGCCCAGCGATCAGATCTGAATAACCCCCATGTATGAGTACATTGGGAGACTGCTGGTGAGGGCAGACAAGGTTAGTGATTCGGGAAATACAGGTTATAGCAAATCATTGTTCTATCTCCTCAGTCCTGACAGCTGCTGATGATGTGTCATTTACTGCAATTAGTCCTCTGCCAAAGGTCGTGTCAATCAGAACTAGGGGACCTGGGGGTATATGTACTAATGGCCAAAGTTGGAGTCGATTCCATGTTCAATTTAAATTGACCAAAGGCAAATGGAATCAAATCCCTCATTTTCTAATATTGGATTTTGCATTCGATTTCAATATCGTATTCAATGCTGATAGATTTTCGCTAGTGATTTTGTGCTCGGTGTAAGACGTTCATTTCAAAAACACCTAGAAAATGTGAATATATAAGTGGAAAAAAAGGTGTCCCCATTTCTTCCTATTCGTCTACATATGTATCACATGCAAGAAGCTGATGTGCTTTCTGGTACTCTGTGCTGCTGTGATTCTGGGGCACCTACGCATACACGGGACCTGTACAGAACGGGTCCCGCATCCCCACACACTGCTCTCTAAGGGGGTTATTTTGGTTCACTCTTTCTGACAAATTCCTTCTTAGATGGACAGAACCATGTGCACTGCAGGTGGGGCAGATGTAAAATGTGCAGAGAGAATTAGATTGGGTGAGTTATTTTTCTGTGCAGGGAAAATACGCACTGCTTTATTGTTACACTGCAATATAGATCTCACTTTGAAGTAAAACCCCACCCAAATCTAACTCTCTCTGCACAAGTAACATCTGCCTCCCTGCAATGCACATAAATATATATCCCTGTCCCTATGTCCCTGCTGCCACTCTCCCTGACACTGCTGACCTTCTCCCCACTGTCCATTCCCTGTCACTATGGGGGTATTCAATCCCAGGTTCCCACTGCCGGAACCCTGCCCCCTTTTCGGTCCACTTGCCAGTTAATCGGCAGGTGGAATTCAATGTTCCATCTGTCGAGCGGCAAAAAGGGTGGGTGTCAGCTAAACCGGCAGTGGTTTGTTGAGATCTGTCCGTGAACTCGACAATCCACGTCCGTTTTTCGGCAAAACAGACCGACTGGTTTTAAAGGCAGGTCTGTTCTGCCGGGCTGCCTCTTCAATGCTGTCCGAAACTGCAGACAATGCTGTCAATGCCACCACTATTTCCCTTGTTGGAAATAGCGGCGTTGATTGAATACCCCCCTATGTCCTTCCTGTCCCTCTATCGGTCCCTGCTGTCCCTCTCTGTATTTCCCTGCTGTACCTCTCTGTGTGTCCCTGCCATCCCTCTCCTTGCCCTCCCTCTGTCCCTGCTGTCCCTCTCTAGGTCCCTGCTGTCCCTCTATTGGTCCCTGCTGTCACTGACCCTACTGTCTCCATCCTGATTACAGCCTCCTTAGCACTGCCGCAGATTACAGCTTTCTCTATAACACCGTTTCAGCTGACCGCAGTCTCCTGCGCACCACCACCACTGCCGACCACAGACTCCTCCACACTGCTGCCACTGACCATAGCCTCCTCTGCACAAATGTTGCCACCAACCATGATCTTCTCCGCCGATCACAGCAGGTAAGTGCTTCCTTTTTTCTCTCCCACTTGTGTGTCCCTGTCATCACTCTCTCTGCCCCTAGTGTCCTTCTCCATGCTGTCCCTCCCTCTCTGTCACTCTCCCCATTTATATATGACTCTCCCTACCATTCTGTCCCTTTAGTCACTTACTCTCTCTTACCCTGCTGGCACTCACACTCTCTGTCCCTGCCATCCCTCACTCTCCCTTTCCCTGCAATCCCTCATTCTCCCTGTCCCTGCCATCCCTTACTCGCCCTGTTCCTACCATCCCTTTCTCTCCCTGTCCCTGCCATCCCTCACTCTCCCTTTCCCTGCCATCCCTCACTCTCCCTTTCCCTGCCATCCCTCATTCTCCCTGTCCCTGCCATCCCTCACTCGCCCTGTCCCTACCATCCCTTTCTCTCCCTGTCCTTGCCATTCCTCACTATCCCTTTCCCTGCCATCCCTCATTCTCCCTGTCCCTGCCATCCCTCTACCCATCTCTCTGTCACTCTCTCTCTCTCTCTCTCTGTTCCTGCTGTTCCTCTGCTGTCCCTGTCCCTCTCTCTATACATATGTCCCTGTCCCTCTCTCTGGGCCTTATTCTGATCGTAGCGGCCAAACGTGCGTACGTTCCAAAACAACGTACGCTATCCGTACGCGGCCGTTGGGGTTAAGTCCACCCACAACTCAGCCGCATACGTACGGCCAGAAATAACGCAAAGGGGAGTGGCGTACAATTGAGCGTACGCCAACGTACACGGACGGACCAGCCCTTACACTCCGACAACTGGCGTACAACTGGGCGTACGCCACCGTTTACGGACGTCTCTCGTTCGTCTTCCCGCTGACTTCTTGCGGAAATCTGAGCGTACGCCAGCTTGCACGGACGGGTCGCTATTGTTTTCAATGGAAAACTCAGCTTATGTCACCGCTCGTGAGAGTGAGCGTACGTCCGTGTACGCTGGCATACCCTTCACATATATGGACCTGCAAATCTTGCCTTTCAACTACAATTCTGACAATTAATTAATTATTCTATTTGTTATTCAATTATTGTTTTCTATTAACTCAATTGTCTACCTTAATAAAGACCCTAATAAAACAACATTTTAACCCTCATTACATGTATATTTGTTATGTTCTAATGTGGCATTTTAATCACTATCTATGTGTCCCCATATTGCTGTTACTTTTAAATCAAGTTATGTTGGTGTTTCTGTATATGTACTAAATTATGTCCATAATTAGTTTGTCCAAAATGTGTAACATGTATACCTACCCTGATGTTATGTGTGATGTTTTAATCGAACAACATTAAACATTCATGCATTTTCACTATGTGTTATTTTACTCAAAGACACACACATTCACACATCAATCATTACCCCTCACCTCAAATTACAAATATAACTTACATTACACATCTGTATGTACCTACCCTTACAAGCCCTCTAACATATTTATTATTAAAAACACAGGCAATTTATAACAGAATCGAAACTTTTATTATGAACAAACATAATAAGGGGGGGGGGGGGGATAAAAATAAATTAAATGAGGGCCTCCAGTTGCCCAAAAAGAATAAATAAATAGAGGAGGGTCAGGAACATTTCCCTCATGGTTCTGGCGACCTCCTCCTGGTGCTGTTCAGTGTCTGTAGTGAAGGGATAAAAAAAAAAAAATTAATATATAACATACACAAATGTTTGTTGTATTTGTACATAATAAAAAGTTGTGAGTTATGTGTGAAGGCCACATACATTTTTAAACTACATTGAAGATGGGTCTGCTGTAAACACAGTACTAAAAAATAATATGTTAACACACACATACTGTACATAGTAAATAACATTAATTAAATTACTCCTTCTTGGATGAATGTATGCTGTATCCCAATTGGTAGTTTGGTTTTGGGGGACTCTCCTCTAACCTCACAATTAGGCTGTGCTATTTAAGGGTTATGACATTGTTGCGGCTTAAGCACTCCTTACTATTTTAAATTTAGGACATTGCTGTACAAATTATAGGCCTAAAGCTATGTTTGTAAAGCATGCATCCGCATGGCCTCACACACTATTAACAAAACAATCTATAAATTTATGTTGCACATCATGCTGGGAACTGGAGTTACCCAACACCTGGAGCCACATAACTACAACACCACTAATGTCGGATATCTCATTGGATGTACTGTTATGTCAATTATTCAAGGGGTGAGGCATGGCCACACTCAAAAAAACCACCAAGGTGACCCTTGTTCCTGGAGAAGGACAGGCCACACCTCATGGTCGCCCTGCAGTGATATGTTGCAACTAATGTTGATGTTGGATACACATATGTGGTTGTTGTGATTGTTTATGTGTAGAAATGTGTAGGTAAACATTAGACACATTATTTACTTACGGCTACTTGAGCCATCCTGGTCGCCGCTGGCTGGGTGTGCGGTGGTTGGGGGGGTCAGGAGCAAGGGGGATGGGATTGGACTTTGGATGCTGGTAGTGGGTGTGAGTGGGGATTGGAGAGGTTTGGGGGTGGGTGGTGGAGAGGTGTAGGGGGGTTGGAAATGAGGTGGGGAGGGGGTGGGGGTGGGGGTTGGGGAGGGGTTGGGGGTGGGGGTGGGGGAGGGGGTTGGGGAGGGGTTGGGGGTGGGGGGTGGGGGTTGGGGTGGGGGTGGGGGTTGGGGAGGGGTGGGGGTTGGGGAGGGGGTGGGGGTTGGGGAGGGGGTGGGGGTGGGGGTTGGGGAGGGGGTGGGGGTTGGGGAAGGGGATGCGGAAATTTGGTGGGCCCCAGCTTGACCCATTGTCTCCTCTTCCTCCTCCTCCTCTTCCTCCTCCTCTTCCTCCTCCTCTTCCTCCTCCTCTTCCTCCTCCTCTTCCGGCTGCTCCTGGGCTGCCTGGTCACGGGCTGCCTGCTCCCGGGCTTCTATGCGGGCTCTTGCCCGTGCTGAAATGTTCATGTTGATGGCATAGAAATCGAAGATTGGGTTTCATAAAAAAGGGGGAAAGAAAAATTCACATTAGTCATGCTCATAACCTTCCACATTATCATTGCTGTTATATTTCAGACATTTATCATGCAAACTAATTGATATGCTACACCCAAAAACTGAGCAACTACTTAACCCCCCCCTATACACCCCCTATACACCCCCTATACACCCCATATACACCCCCTATACACCCCATATACACCCCCTATACACCCATATATACCCCCTATACACCCCATATACACCCCCTATACACCCATATACACCCCCTATACACCCCCTATACACCCCCTATACACCCATATATACCCCCTATACACCCCATATACACCCCCTATACACCCATATACACCCCCTATACACCCCCTATACACCCCCTATACACCCCCTATACACCCATATATACCCCCTATACACCCCATATACACCCCCATACTCAGGAACATATTTATAAAAAGTACAGAAAACATTGCAAAAAAACGCAGTCATACTAGTAAATAAAAACTTACATCGGGCAATATGGCGGCGAAGTGAGCATAGCAACACTGGCTGCCGCCGGCGCAGGTCAGACCAGCGCCGCTCAAGTTGGCCCAGGTTTCTGTTGACGCCGGTCCGGGCGAAAATTAGCCGGCGGGCAGCATTATATGCCCGCCGCTTGTCAAGATTTGACACATAAGGGCCCCTGGGCTCCAGGCGGCGGTCCATGACCTCAACCAAGGCCAATAGCTCCTGGGTAGAAAACGCCCTAGCCCTGGTTGAAGTCATAGTGGCAATGGCGCAGTTATTAATTGCAGGTACATATATAACTTTTGGTGCTTGCTGATTGGTGTAAAAAATTGTTTGTTTAGTATTAACTTTATTAATCCTTCTTACATGAACAAACTGGATGCGAATAGAAACTTACGCGGACCGTTCCGATATACACACACCATAACCAACAGCATGCATTCAATGTATAGAGAGGAACTGTATATACAGTGTGCGAAAAAGAATACACGCAAGCGTCTACTAATAAATACGCTGCTAAAAGGGGCCCAATGCAACATGTTGGTGTATGACAATTTCAGACTCATTACATATGTAAGGAAAGCATTATAACGTGATGTTTTGAAATGTGACTCACAAAGCATACACGAACTCAAACAGATACCAGCTGACAACACTCATCATTGGAATGACAGGTGCACACATTTCACGATTTAGCACACAATGCTCCACAACCTGTGTATGTGCATATACAGGTGATTGATCAGGTGCGTGGAGACCTGCGTAATTTAAGCGGCAATTATCGGCGGGAAATATCGGCGTAAATTAGCAAGTACATTGCGGGGAAAAATATACGCCCCCTTGTTCATGGCGGGAGATTAACATATAAATATTCAGTCAGATGCAGGCCAAAATTGCTGCAAACATGTCTAACTCAGACGATTCCGCAGCTGAGGACACTCTGCAGAGAGCACAAGCAGAATCCCTGCTTGAAGCGTTACAGAAGAGGGAACAGGAGCGGAGAAGGAGGGCTCAAGAGAGAGGTAGCCTGCCAGACCAAGCGGGCCCCTCACTAACAGGCCCTGTTCAACCTCCACCAGCTCCACAAGGGCCAAGCAACCAGCCAGAACAAGAGGTTGCATCTCTCCAAACAGGTGTGACCCAGCAGGTGCATGGTGAGAGAACTGGGGCCACCAGAAAACGAGCTGCAACATCTAGGGTGAGGACTGAGCAGGATACCACCTCCAAAAAGAGAAACCCTGCATTTGTAGAGGCAGAATTAAGAATTTTAGTGCCCAGAGCACGTGAATGGATAGAATTGCCAATCAGGAAGCCAGGTGCCAGTGCAAGGAGAAACCTTTGGGACAAGATAACAGAGGAAGTGAACCAGGTGTCACCAGTGGTCAGAGATTGGCTATCGGTGAAGAAAAGGCAAGTGTGTTTGTCCCCCTGATAATGTCATATGTGTGTACATATGTTACATGTATGTTTTGAGAATAATAGAAAGGTGTGTTTGTAGATAGTGCTACACTTCAATGTCACATGTGAACACAACCATGTCTAATAACCCACATTGATATATGAAACATGCACCATTGGTGTGATGTGAGGTTATGGGCACAGTTCTGCTCATGTGAAGTATGTGAAGTATGTGATGGGACAAGAGAAAGTGTGTTTTGGAAAGAGTTGTTGTAAAGGTGCCCATACACGTTACAATTATTGTATACAATATTGTATACAATATCGCATCTCATAGCATATCGGTTTAGCGATGAGTACAAAAAGTATGTGCAGCACATACTTTTTGTACTAGATCTCATCTAATCTGATCTCATCGCAAAACCGATATGCTATGAGATGCAATATTGTATACAATAATTGTAACGTGTATGGCCACCTTTACATGTTCCATATGATGCAACTGAAACAAGAATGAGCAAACTGTGCACATGTAGCTGGTGAGAAACTACACATCCCAGTATGCCATCCCATAGTTAAATGACTCCATAATAACCACACTGTCAAGCTATGGTGGAATGTGTAGTTTCACAACAGGTGGAGGTGCCTAGTTTGGCCAGGGATGATGTCATTTCTGCATAGTGATCTATGTATGTGCATTTAGTGGCCTAATGAATGAGATGAGACACTGAAATGCCTCCTAATGGAGACATTAATGTGTGTGTGGGACACATATGGCTAAAAAACATAAGATCACCCACACTAGGAAATGTAACGTAGTCATGATGTTCACTAGCACAGTGGTGCACATATCTCATGGTGATATTTGTATTTTTAAACTTGTAGGTGGACCGACTTCAAAAGTACACTGAAGAGGAAGATGACTGACCGGTACAACCACAGCATGTCCACCGGGAGAGGTCCTATGCCCGATACTTTGGAGTATACCCCCCTGGAGCAGGACGCCTTGGACGTCATTGATGTGGCCGAGGTCAGGGGGATCTCCAATATGGACAGTGAGCTCCCGGCGGAGGTCTTTGATGCTGCTTTTGATGGTAAGTCACAGTAATGCATTGTATTTTGAAAGAGATTTTTTAGTGCGTATGTGATGGTGACATTGTTTTCAATTATTATCCTAGCAGAAGCAGAAACCCAGGATGTACCGGCAGCATCTTCCTCTGCAGAGCCACAGGTGGAGCAAGTGGTCCAGCCTCCACCAAGAAGACACCCCCAGCCCCAGCCACAGGAGACATGGGATGAGAGCATGATGGTGATGCTGGAGAGGATCGAGCAGCAAGGGGTGGATGCTGCGCTCCGTCAGCAGCAGATTGGGGAATTTTTGGAGGATTGGAAGGCCACAAACAGGCAGCAGTGTGAGGCCTTCAACCGCATGAATGACACTCTGGCGGCTGGCATGCAAAACATTGGCCAACACCTCAGCCGCCTGAATGACATTCTTGCGGAGCTGCTGCCCACCGCCAGGTCCCTAAGGGACAATCCCCCATCTGCTGGCCCACCCCAAGCTGCTCCCCAACCTTCCACCTCTGCTGACCCTCCTGTGTCCACTAGGGGAAGACGCCGCAAGCCATCTGACCCAAAGGCCCCTGTCCCCAAGGCCCCATCTAAAAGGGGGAGAAAAGGGCCCAAATAATGAGACCTGGTTCACTTCCTCTGTGGTTGGACCCCAAATGTTTAAATTGCACTGGACATCCACTTCCTGAGTTGGCCATCTATCCATTTTCGTGCCATGGGCATTAAAGTTCTTATTTTGACCTCTACAAATGCAGGATACATTTTTGGTGGTGTGTATCTTGCTTAGTATTCACCCTGGTTGTTGCAGTACGTATTCTGGTGTCCCCATTTCTTTCACCATTGCATTTGCAGGGTAACACATGTTTGGAGATATGCAACCTCTTGTTCTGGCTGTTTTTTTTATTTTTGTGTCTATTTTATTTGTTTATTTGATTTATGACATGAAAGTGTCTACTAAGCTGTGATGCTGAACAGCAAATAAATTTATTTTACCAATTAAAACAAAATTGTTGTATGTGTAATTTCTTTTGTGAAACAAATACTAGATTTATGTGTACTTACTGACCAGGGTATTTTTGAACATTTGTTAAAGTGTGGTCGAAGTTTCCCATGTGTAACCCTCTCCATGGTCATTCCCATGTTCCTATCCAACTTTTCCCTGCTAATTAGTTTGTGTCAGCACATGTGCAGAGCAACTTAATAGGTGAGAAAGCAGTTTGTGTGCAGGTGAGGTAGCTCCTACAGTAGTAGGTAAAAGCAGGTCCAGAACAATGCTTTCCTCATGGAGTGGGTGAGGCAGACAAACAAGGGTCAAAAGGTACATTACTAGGAATGCATATGTGTCCTCCCTAAAAAAAGATGTGTGAATCGGCCAAACATGATAAAATTGCTTGTGAAGAAACATGTATAAGTTTTTAAATATATATGATTTTACAGTGTCATAAGCAGATGTAGGAATCCTTTGTTAGAGAGATGTGAGTACAATAATGTGATTGGTGGCATCTTACATCCAGAGTGTAGTCAAATCCAATTCATAGCAGATCAGATAGTGGTACAGTTCTGTATTTTGGGTACTATACAAAGATTGTGTGCAAAATAGTGGGCATGGGCTTAAAACATTGCAGAAACATCCTTTGTTGGTGTTAGATGTGGTTTATGTTATTGTATCATAAATACAAAACCTATGTTTGTATTAGAGTGAACACGTTGACACATGTCGACATGTGTAGATTGAGTGTGCTACTGTGTAAAGTCTATGAAAGCACGTAGTGAATGTGTCTAACTGTTTAGCAAATAGCTACCTTAGCATATATAAGCAGGTCTTAAAAAGATTCTTACCTTAAATTAAACAAACCTTTAAATGTCGAGAAGTATAGAAAGATAAGCTTCCAATGTGTTTGAGTGCTGTGTGTGGCTTGCAGGTAGTGAAATCATGGTTTGGACTTAATAGACTGCAGCATTGCTTATTACATTCAGGTGTATGTGTTAGGTAGTAATCAGCGTTAATTAGCAAACCCAGGCGCACGCTGGCATGCGGTATCTGTAGGGGTGGTTTGAGATGGCGGTTGGTGGCCGCCTGTTTTGTGTCCGAAATGAACGGTGCCTTAGTCGATCGTGCGGTAGTAGCACCGCTCATTTTTGGTGCACACCCCCGTGTACGCCCATATTTACGCCCATTTTCCCTCATTATTTCGGCCGCTCCCCTCTTTACGCCCCTATGCCGCCCCCAATGCCCGTACACTCGCGTATAGGTTTTTTCGCACGTAGAGACCCGTCCGTAAGCGTTGTGGAGTGTTCGCGCCTGCGCATTAGCGAATGTACGCATGCGCAGATCATAAAAAATCCCGGGACGTACGCGTACGGCCCGGCCGCTCCAACCAGAATAAGGCCCTCTATCCCTATGTCCCTGCTGTCCCTGAATTTTGGATCATACTGTGTAGCATAATGTGAATTTTGGCTCATTCCATGAGAATTATGCATAATTTTACAGGGCACCAACATGTATCTTGCCTCCGGGCAACTGGGATGAACTTACGCCACTGGATCATGCAATTACAAATTTACACATTGTAAGTGCAACCTTATATTAAAGTTCACCGTATCAAAGAAGTTATTTGCACCATTGTTTGTTTTTTCTCCTCCCTGGTATCTATATACTTTGGAGTGTGTTCACACAGGTTTTCCTAAAAACTCACATATAGGGTGAGATTTAATATGATGAGAGATTCAGAAAGTGAATCTCCAGTTTTTTTTAAAGCAGCAATCATTTACACTTAAAAATCAATGATTGCGGCTTAGGAGGCTGACTAAGCCTTGGCTGGCTATAGAAATCTGGCTTTAGAAATTTTGTCAGAATTCAAAGTAGGAAGTTTCTAAGTAGGAATATACAACCGCACACTGTCGCCTAGACTTAGCCTGCACTTATGTGGCACTCCAGAATTGGGGTACCTTATGCCCCCGGATCGACATGGATGGGCAGCATGCCCTTTTCCAAAATGGTGGCCAGGGACTCAGTACTCACCTACAGCCCACGCCAGGAAGGGCCCGCTCTGATTGGTGGTCCAGCAGGGCGCCAAGAGAAGGGGGTCGTCTTAGCCTGTTGCCAGGCAGAAGAAGCAGTAACGAGTGGCACGGGGTAGGAAAGGGGAGGAGCGGAGCGTGAGGGGAGAGAGAAGTCGCGGCGGTGAGGTCAGAGAGAGAGACACGACGAGCGGCAGCGCGACAGCAGCACGAGGTGTGGGAGCAGTGCGCCCGGAGAGAGGACGGGTGAACGGAGGATCGGAGCAGCGTGACGCGGCGAGTGAGCGCTGCAAGGGGAGAGAGCCGCACACGCCAGACCCGCTGCGACAAGCGCCGCCGGGAGAACGTCCAGCTGAATCCCACCAGAGGGAGGCCCGCAGCACCGCGACCCCCCCCCCCCCGTGAAGTGGTCCAACAGCCCAGCCAGCAGAGAGGACAGCGCGACCCCCTGAAGACTCCAGCTGCAACAGAGAGGAGAGAGACCGTGACTGGCAGGAGCTGGCAACCGCAGCAGACCCTAAGGTACCCTGGTCCTACCCTCCCCACGGCCCTTCCAGGCCCTCCTGGACCACTGCTACCCAGCCAAAAGACTCCTATTTCCCCACACCCAGTCTTCCTCAGGCCTCACAGACCAGAACAGGTGGCCTAATTCCTCCCTATTAGGAAACTCCTGAGGAATACCCTGCCTTTTGCCTTATTGCCTACTTCCTCCCTATTGGGAAACTTTTGAGGAATACCCTGCCTTTTGCCTTATTGCCTACTTCCTCCCTATTGGGAAACTTTTGAGGAATATCCTGCCTTTTGCCTTATTGCCTAATTCCCCCTCAAGTGATTGGGTGGCGTTCACCAGTTCACCGCCACGTTGGGCCAGTGACTACAGGCGTGACAATTGTGCTTGTTGGCTCAGTGCCAAGACTCAGGGACGCTTTTGCCTTGGAGGACAAGTTACTTTTCTTTAGTGTTCCTCCCAAGATACGGTGCACCTAGGCCAAACAGGTACCTTATCATTAGAAGTGAGCTGCGCAGTTCAGGGACTCACAGTGTCATTTGATCTCTGGACCTTTGTTATTATTTATGCTAAGTGTAAAGTGTTACAGTTATCTAGAAAGTCTTTTGTAAGCCTTTTTGATGTGTGAACCTTCCTTTTTACTGTGAACGGATTGTTAGCGGTATTGCTGAAGTAGAATATTGTGTGAGTTGCGGCCTACGGGTATTACAGCTGGCCCCATTGCGCACAATATTTTTGTTATAAGACATTTTCTATTATCCTCGTAGTATCTGCCAAATTTATTATCCAGACTGTGTATTTGTTATTGATTACCGGTTTTATTGTCATTACACGGATTAATCATTTTGGTTGTAGCGGTGATCTTCCACTTTGACGCAGTTTAAATAAAGTATTCTGATCACCGCCCTAACGTGTGCTGACCGTTTTGTGGGGTTGTTTTGAGGTATCGTCTTCCCTGGGAACCTTGTCCCTCCACCCTCCGAACTGCAGGCGAGTGAAGCCGGCAAGACATCGCAGAGCAGTGCCAGAAGAGGAGTCCGGAGTCTCAGGTACCGGTCACATACACCTATACGTGATCTGGTTATATCACACTTAAACTGGACAGAAACTGAAGGAAACTACAATCAACATAAGTGCAACTCTTAACTGCTAAAACTTTGAATATTACTCTTTCTGCTTGCATATGCACTGTCTGTTTTGAAAATGCCCATCTGTACCTCTAATGACTTCACCTTTCCTGCTCTTCCATTGATAATAGGTGTCCCCCAACATTTTATTCTTGGCCCTCTTCTTCTCTATCTCTAAATGTCCTCTCTGGGTGAGCTTATTTGCTCACTTAACTTCCACTATCACCTCTATGCTGATAATACTAAAATCTACCTCTCCTTTCCTGATCTCTCTCCCTATATCCTCACTCATATCTCCAACTGTCTCTCTGCTGTCTACTCTTGGATGACCCAGTGCTTTTTTAGACTTAAAATATTAAAGACTAAGCTGACCTCTTCCCACCCTCCTGCATAAAACCTGACAATCTCTCAACCTAACCTGTTTAAGCTCACTTCTTTTCCTTCTGTGTCACCCCAGTCTGTCTAACCCTCCCCTTTTAGAATGTAAGCTCTCACGAGCAGGGCCCTCTCTCCTTATGTGCCTTTCTTAAAATATATAAACCTCTGCCATCCTGATAATTGCTTCAGTGTCCTGTCCCCTGGTGCAACTATCCATATTAACCATGTACTTGTCCTAAACTGTCTTGTACTGTAATTTGTTATGTGTTTTTGATTATAACTATGCTCTGTAAAGCGCTGCGGAATCTGTGTGCGCTATATAAGAACCTGTTAATAAATAAATAAAATAAAATAAACTTGTTTTGCAGTGTAAATGATTGCCGCTTTAAAAAAACTGTAGATTTCTTACCAAATCTCTCACTTTCTGAATCTCTCATCCTATTAAATCTCACCAATACAGTATGAGTACTGGACCCTTGCTGGACTTCTAATTGGAAATCTGGATGGACCCATTTAACACTTATGGGTGATATTATTCCAATTTAAATAATTTTTTTCTTTGGTTACCTTTTGAGCACTTATTTGTCTACATGCACTTTTTTTACTCACTAGATCCATAATTTCCAAACAGTTAAATAAAATAACCTTTATTTTTTTTAATTGCATCATTTAAGGTGTTGGGTTTGGGAAATCCCTGCCTCTCTGCTGTGGGTATGGGAAGTCAAGAGGTATGGTAAAGACAGTAAGCACATACACTCTTAAGGTGCATACACGCTGGCCGTTTTTAGCCAGCGTGTATGCAGAGAGATGATGGGGGAAACGCTGGACAGAAAATCACCCAGAGCATACACACTGAGCGATTTTCGCCCTTCTGAGTGTTTTTCCCAGTTGTGGGCGGCTTTCCATCGCAGGGCGGTATGGAAAGCATCAGCGCTCCCTGCTCATCGCCCAGCCATACACACTGGGCGTCTTTTGAGCTGAATGCAGCTCAAACAGTAAAAGTGGGGGCCCCATGGGTTGCCCATAACAACATCCCATGTGAAATAAAGCTCCCATTTTAGTAAATGCCCCCCTTAGAATTTTAAACCTTGACTTCTATGTATGATCTTCATGTAAGGATGACTATCAGCAGGTTACCCATCGATGGTGCAAGTGGTGGTCAACATCTATGGTATGAAGCCATATGTGGGAAACCATTCGTGATTACAACCACCAATGAATATGACTGACCAAGCAGAGGTGTGGATGAGGTTCAGGGGCGGATTGGCCCGCCGGGAAACCAGGCCATTTCCCATTGGGCCGGTCAAGATTTCCATCTGGCAGGGCCGCCAACCGTGCTAACAGGGCCAATGCTATCAGCCCTGCGGTGCGGCGGCCATATTTGTTGTGGGCTATCCTGCCCTTTTTTAGGTGCGGCGGATGACAGGTAAGTAACATTTCCCCCCCCCCCCGGGCAGTAGCAAGTGCACCGAGGCCCCACCCCCCAGAGTAGCAATCGCACACCCACACCCCCCCGGGGTAGCGATCGCAACACCCCCCACCCCCCCTCCTGGGCTGCTTCGTGTTTGCTCCCAGCCACGGTTTGTGTTGCCATCCTCCATTGGTGATTAATCGGGGATGGTTGTTAGCAGCCGATGGGCATCTACCTAACATTGGGGTAGATTTATGAAGCAGTGATAAGGGAGGAGAAGTGATACAGGGGCAGATTTATTAAGCTTGGAGAAGAGATAAACTGGAGATAAAGTGGAGAAAAGGTAAAAGGAGATAAAGCACCAGCCAATCAGCTGTGTTTGAAAAAGACAGTTGGGAGCTGATTGGCTGGTGCTTTATCTCCTTTTACCTTTTCTCCGCTTTATCTCCAGTTTATCTCTTCTCCAAGCTTAATGAATCTGCCCCACAGTGCCTGGTAATTTATCACCGGCCAATTAGCTCCTATTTAAACCCAGCCTGTAACTTAACAGTCAGAAGCTGATTGGCTGGTGATAAAGTACCAGGCTCTTTATCACTTCTCCTCCCTTATCACCGCTTTATAAATCTACCCCTGTATCTCTGGGCACTTCCCTTCGTCCATCATTCTTTCTTTCTATTTTGTTTGCTGTTTTTAAGATCTGGTCCCAGCGCTGCGACCCTCTGTGTGTGGCCAGAGAGACCAGTAGACTGATCAGTGGCGTAACTAGAAATTTTGCTCCCCCCAGCGAAAAAAGTTTGTGCCCCCCCCCCTAAACAGGGCAATTAAATTATAAGTTTTTATACATGTGTGTGGATAGATGATATACTGGTACATGTAAGTTTTTAGTGGGAGTTTTTAGTTCCTGTGAGGCTAGGGATGGGATAGTAGAAATATGTGCAGTGGTCGAAGTGGAAAGCCGGTGGGGGGGGGGCACATCTCCCTGCATGTCTTCCCACAGTCACAGCAGGCTGTAGAGCAGGGAGCCCACCCTGTACCTCACCAATTGGCTCTCCCCAGCGGTCACTGGAGCATGAAGTAGAGACCCCGTCCGGCACCCCAGCAGAAGCTCCATGCAGAAATAAATGCATAGAGCGGCGCTGCAAAAACTTGTCTGTGCAGCTGTGAGGCAGCCTCTGCCTCTGAATTTCTTGACCTTATGAATATAGCTGTGGTGCGCCTTAATTCTTAGTGGGGTTGGCTGGTTAAGGAGTAGCAGATAATATAAAGTGGGAGTACTTGTTGCCCTGTCAGTGAATCCACAACAGTGTAACAATACACATAAAGTTTGGAATTATCCTATTTCAAAACATATAGTTTTATTGTTAGTCATATACAGTGTTATTGCAATGTTCCTAGCAGAGAATCTCTCTGATACTTGTGCAGACCCTAATGCAGGAAACAATGTTTTCAAGATCGCTGGTGATCAGGTGCTTGGTTGCAGATTGTTAGTAACGCGCAGAAATCCACTGCAGTTACTGTACATATCCCCAGACACACTGGTTGTGGGGCTACTGGATGCCGCTGTCAGTCACTCCGGCAGCATGGATGGTAGCCGTTGCCGTGAGTCTGACCAAAGGTTGTTGACTTTGTTCTAACCAGTACCCAGACATTATTATACTATTAGTGGTTTACATTTAATATGCACGATCCCTACCTCCAGTCCCAGCAGGTGGCATGTATGATCCCTACCCAGCGGCGTAACTATCATTTCGGCGCCCCCCCCCCCCCCGATAATAAAACACGCCCCCCCCCCTCACCCCACCACCACTCCGGACGCCCATACCCCCCCCCCCCCCCATCCCCCGCATACTTACATGTATTCGCTGCGCTGGTCCCGGCTCCCATCCTGGCTTCATTCTGATATGAAACACGGACCATCACAAAATGGCCGCCCCCATACAGCAGACAGTTTCAGAGAACTGGCTGCTCTATGGGGGCGGACATTTTATGGTAGCCCGTCGCAATAGCAGAATGAAGCCAGGGGAGTCGGGACCACCGCAGCGAATATAGGTAACGCTGCGGGGGATGGTGCATTACACTAGCACCGCAGCCCCCCGGCGCCCGCACTTACCCAGCGCCTCCCCGCGACCGCGGGGGCTGCGGTGCTGTAGTTACGCCACTGAGACTGATAACTTATTCTCCATCTGTAAACAGATCGGGATTTGTTAGATTGCTGTCACCGGGCCACCAGCTGCTGCTACTAGACACGTGTCAGCGGATGCTGTATTCAGGCTACGTGCAGACAGAACTCTTTATTCACATGTAGAAAATGACATGTACAATATATTTATATACTGGTTAAAAGCCCGTCAAAATGACGGCGTAGTCCCTATCTGCTCCCACTTCCAATCTCTGTGTGCACAGCTCCCTCTCCATACCCAGCAAGTATGAAACAGATCATTTTGCTTTAACTTTCTGTTAAGGAGCAATGTGGTCCATCGAGTGGCCTCTAGTGGTTTGTACTATTGGTTTGAGGAGTTTGTACTATGCTGTGACATCTGTATGCTGCAATACTGTAACCATACTTGACTACGCTGTTTACCTGTTACAGAATAAAGACCAAGGCTTCATCTAATCCAGTGTATGTGATTCCTTGTCACAGTGACATCCCTAAAAAAAAGATACCAACATGACTGCTTTTCATTAATTGGACCAGATTTTAATCTCTAAAGGGTGGCAAAGAGGGAAAGAAGACGCTACCAAACCCAGCTGCAGCCATTTAAATCTATTAAATGCTGGGCCTAATACGCCCCTACTCTATATAGGCACAACCTGAGCTGCGGAAGACTCTCCACTCCTGACTATGGCACAGTACAGACACACCCGCCTTCCTTCAATATAGTAAGTGCTCCACATTGGCCACTTACAACAGGTGAGGCAGATGGTTAGTAGCGCCTTCCCGCTTCACTGAACCCGGCTATATCATAAGGGTCAGTAAAGACAGACGGACAAATATAATAAGACTTTATCGGGTGGGTGAGTGGGCGGGACTACCAAACTGAAAAGAGGCTGAACTAAATTCTAACTGCACGTAAACAATCTTCCTAAAGAGACACGCCCCTAATAATCTCACAGGTTCCCATCTAAAAGCAAACAAGCATTATTCTGCCCAGAAAGGTGTTATGTGACAGTAAGATTCTCCTCCTCTCTAAAGCCCTACAGGTATGTGTGTGGGTGTGTATACAGTGTCTGTAGATCTTATAATTATGTTTTTTTGTCTGATTGAGATAAAATCCAAAATGCTATGAAATAGGAGGGCTATTGTTACCCCACTGCCCCCTGCCGGATCATGCCAGGATAGACAGGCGAGCTGCAACCGAGGCTCCAGCGTCCAGGTTCCCGATGACCACAAGAAGGAGAGGTGAGGAGGTTTCTCCCCAGGAGGCACCAGTGGCAGCCCCCCTACCCAGCGCTGGCCTAGTCATGGCCCCCCCTGCCCCACAGGCTTATCCTCAGGAATAGGATGGAAGCAGAGGAGGGGACAAGGTTGACAGGTGTTTAGGTCGACACAATAGGTCAACATGGGGTAGTCAAAATGTCGACTTGGGGGTTTTCACTGGGGTTTTTTTTGCCCGAATGTCGACACAGTCGACATGGATATGTGCTCACCATTCTTCGGTGCCTTGCTGGATGGTAGGGCATGAAATACCGCCTGTCAGCACGTGTCGGCTCAAAAAACAGTGAAAATCCCCATGTTGACCTTTTGACTGTCGACCTAACCCATGTCAACCTAATGCTTGTGTCGACCTAAACAGCCAACCACATTTCCCCACTTCCAAGATGGTGGTGAAGGCTAGAAACCAGACCTCACTGCTGCTTCTGGACCCTGCCTTCCGTCTGCCGCCCAAAAAAGCGAGCTTTGCAGCTTACCGAGTCAACCAGAATGAGGGCCTATATTCCCTACCACATGTACACACACATTACAGCAAGGGCGTAACTACCATAGGTGCAAGGGGTGCAGCTGCTATGGGGCCCAGAGCTAAAGAGGGCCTATCTTTGCTGTCTAAGTATATGTTTTACATACATTTATCACAATAAGTTGCTAAATAGGGGGCCTTTCAAACTTTTGCTATGGGGCCCACGATTATCTAGGTACGCCTCTGCATTACAGGGTAACCGGTCATTAGGTCGACATATATTATGTCGGTATGCATTGGGTCAACCCCTGAAGGTCAACATGGAAATCGGTTGACATGGCTAAGGTCGACAGGGTTGGAAGGATGACATAAGCATTAGGTTGACAATGGCTAGGTCGACAGTCAAAAAGTTGACATGAGTTTTTCCCATTGTCTTTATTGAGCCGACATGTGCCGACAGGCGGTATTTCATGCCCTACCATCCACTAGAGCGTGGAGGGAGAGTAGAATAGTGTGCAAAGCGTAGCGAGGCCCCGTGGCGGCACTTTTGAGGGGGTCCAAGTCGCCGCCGCACCAAACGCCCGATGGTCGCTGACCACCAAATTTTTTTCTCCCCTTCGGTAATAAAAGTCAGTGAAAACGAGCGTCTGAATCGTCCCCACAGTTTCACGTACATAAACCACACAGAGAACAATGTGTGCTCAGAGCAGATGTGAAGTGTCTGGGATTTATATATTAGCCGCTCACTGCACTCTACGGCACGGGGGGGACGGGGGGTGCCGGGTGACAGCGTCTGGGTACTTCTCCGACAGAAACAACTAGAAGACTCAATTAGAGGACAGCTCATTAGCACAGCAGCAGGAGTGCGGGGAGACGTGTAAAGTGAAAGCACAGCTGGCAGAGCGCAGATGCTGGCACCATCCGCAACTGGCAGCTAACCTCATATCTTTCAGCACAGTCCCAGCTGCCAGCGCTCTGCACCCTGCGATCAGTCAGCGAGGACAGCAGCAAATAGTGATCAGCAGACAGAGTGCAGCCCCAGTGAGGGGGGATAAGCATTGGAAAAGGGGACAGATTCTCTGTTTAATGACGCTGGTATTAAGTCCATTTATCTCAATTGGATACAGAACAGGAACATCATTTGCTCTCTTCCGTCTCTCCTGCCCATTAACCTGATTGCAGAAAAATGCATTGTCTTATTGCTCCCACGTATTGTCTTAGTCATTGTACCATCATCGTCATTTACTGGTAAAGTGCCCCGAAAACTACAGCAGTAACAGACCCCATAATATCAGTGGTGAATTTCCCGTTACGTACATTATGGAAGGCATGTGCCTAGGGGCGCCACCTGCTGGGGGCAGCACACGGACACTTGTTTTATTAATGACCATAAAAAGGCTCTGATTCAACAACTCGCAAGGGGCCAAATTCGTACCCGTTCCGATGTTGGGGGGTCTGCGCATGCTCAAGCGCGTATTTGCACATCTGCAGAGTCCGGCAATGGAGGCTTTGGTGAATTACACACATGCCGGGCCATTTCTTGCAGGGAGGGAAATACGGCGATGGAAACGGGGCTCGCCCACGGGAACACATATGGACTGATAGCTGCCGGTGGCGGGCAACTGATGTCACAGCGCCCACCCCCTCTTCCGCGAACACATCCCCTCGCATGGTACTGAGGGCATTTTCCTTTTGAAAATGTAAACAATTCCTTTATTAAAACTCAAATATATGGTGAAAAAATAGTTTTCCCCCCAAAAAAACTCAAATCTAAAATAAAAAATAATACAGATCAAAACAAGGTTTTGCCAGTCGCACTGGAAAAGTTTTACAATATTGTAATCTGTGGACCCCTTTGTTATGAACAATCAAATAATATTAATCATGGGGTGTGCTGCCATTCGACAATTAATAAGCCGTATTTATTGAAGAGAGAAAAGATTGTCATAAATATGGCGCACCTGAAGAGTATAAGGACCGATAATAAAATATAACTTTTATTCTTTATATTTCTAAAAACTGAGACATATAAAACACATGTGAGGGTAAGACAAGGTAAGTGTATTAAAAGGGATAATAATCCTAATGTAGTGGCCCCCAAATGTCAGTGTGTCCCTTTATTAATTATCAGATTGGGTCAATGCGTCTTATCATATGTTCTACAGTGTGTTTCCACTTATATGTATCTGGGCAGATCGACAAATTGATCAGATAGTTTTTCCTTTATGTATCACTTGTATATTGATTACTATCTGCTGTTATAATCACCTCTAAGCAGGATCGTTGCTAATGTGGAATATCCCCTAGCGTGATCAGCCGTATTAATGTGCCGGGGGTGCCACACTTCGCTTTATGCTGCCGTATAGAGGGGAAAAGGTGGCACGGTGCACACACAAAAAGTTTGTCACCGTGCTAACAGGGGCCGGGGTCTGTGGGGAGATCGCGGTCAGTCACCCCGCGATTTCCACAGACCTATACCATGCACCAACCTCTCTCTGTGTCGCAGAGAACAGAGTGCAGGATGCCAATTACATGTGCACCACTGCGCTATCAGGTGCCAGGTTCTGGAGAGATCGCAGTCAGTATGTGATACCGCAGCTCACAACCGGTCACCTTTCTGCTGCCCAATACTGTGCGCACTGAAAAAATTTTTTACAGATCAAAATGCATTTCAAAAGGGAGGGGACATAGGGGATTTTAACACACTACGTGTGTTTGGTCGACGCGCATGTCGCAACCAGCTTCATCAGGACTGACCAGGTGGGCAACCGGAAGTCCTTCTTATACCTGCACCCTTCATGAATATTCATGAGTTAAGTTGTGGGAGTGTTTGCCTGTAATCAACTTTCATTCCTGATAAGGGTGTACTTTTAACAAATCTCTCATTGTGTTCCAAATAGAGTTACCTCACCTCATGTAGTTAGATTAATTAGTATAGGTAACTTGGTTTTTTATAAGATCAGACATAAATCCGCTCCAAAAGTTGTATCAATTTAATTAGGTTGGTACAAAAATGGCTCACTTTGTGCCAATGCCACAGTTGCCATCAACCAAGGAGTTGGCTAAATTTCTCCTTCTTCATATCTTCAAAATGCACGGTTTGCCCAATTATATCGTGTCTGATAGAGAATACCCCAATTCAATGCACGATTCTGGAAAAAAGGTTGTGCCGCCCTGGGGGTTAAGCTTAGTTTGACCTCTGCTTACCATCCCCAGTCTAATGGTCAAACTGAACGGCTTAACAGGTCCTTAAAACAGTACTTACGCTGTTTTGTATCCAAAACCCAGAATGATTGATAAGACTTCCTGCCCATAGCGGGATTCGCCTACAACAATGCATATCATTCATCCACCAAGGTGTCACCGTTCTTTGCTGTTTATTGGTTCCATCCCAAAGCCGGTGCACTTGGCCCAGAAGGACCAGTGTCTTCATCATCTACTACTTTCCGGTTACGGGTCATCTGGAAAGAGGTGCACGCTACTTTAAGAAAAGCCGCTTTTCGTGAAAAAGTTTTTTCCGATCGGTCAAGGCGGCCTTGTAACTTCAAAGCAGATGACAAAGTTTGGTTGTCTACTCGTAATATCAAGATTTGTCAGCCTTCAGCTAAATTTGGGCCCAAGTTTATTGGACCATTTGCTATTATTAAAAAGGTGAATCCTGTGGCATTTCGGCTAAGAATTCCCAGATCCCTTAACATTGCCAACACATTTCATTCCTCCCTATTGAAACCAGAGATATTTTCCAGAAATTTCCCTGGAAAGGTGGTTCAGGGAAGACCTCCAGTGGAAGTCCACGGTCAACCAGAATTCATGGTTGGAAAAAGTCTTGGATTCCAAAGTCTCCCGTGGGGGACTCCAGTTTCTTGTCCATTATAAGGGATATGGGCCAGAGGTATTGGGTCGCGGACAAAGATTTGCATGCTTCAAGGCTCAAGGTGGAATTCTTTTGGCAGTTCCCCCACAAACCCAGTAGTAAGGCGTTGTTATCCCCTCCTCAAGGAGCGGGGGGTACTGTTGCACACCAGAGGCGCACTCCGGCTGCTCAGCAACCAGAGACGCCGGGGGACGACGCGGCCAGACGCAGCCTCCGGCGGAAGCCGCTGGGGTTGCCCAGCAATGCAGGATGCCGGGGGAGACAGGCGGCGGGAGTAATCCTCCCCGCTTCAGCGTGTGGGACGCTGGCCGGCGCGCGCTTCCCCATTTGGGGATAGTTAGCAGGGCTGGGCTGTCCCTCTCATTGGACACACTTCCTTTTTAAGGAAGTCGACTCAGCATCCTTCTGGAGACAGGAACTTTCTTCTGAACTAAGATTGTTTTATTGAATATTCATGTGGAAGTGACACTTTTCTTAAAAGGCTGCGTTAAAGTGATACTCACCAATAAGTGGATTATCCCTGTATACGATATTGGGCATATTCCCTGGCAATTCTGGAGCCCACTGTATTTTAAAAAGGTTTTTTTCATTTAGAACCTAACACCTTTTAACAGCTGTTTTACTGTATTGATTCTAATTTCCACCTGTGACTTCTAAGACCAGGTGGAAATTAGTATTTATATATATATATATATATATATATATATATATATCCAGGAAAACAGGATTTTTATTCCCTGTGTCTGTGCAAGTGCAGTTTGGATCCCAAGGGGTGCACATCACCCACAGACACAGGGAATAAAAATCCTGTTTTCCTGGATATAATACAATTGGACTGTGGAATATGAGGAGAAAATGCCCTATTAGGTTTCCAATTCAAGCTTAAATATATAAAAACTGTCAAAACATCAGAGTATATAAGTATCATACTGTTTTAAGATCATAAGAAGGCTTCTGCTACACCCATCATCATCTGAGGTGTTTCAACTGGACCCTAAATACGGTCCTATTTTCTGAATTGTAATATTCTCACCTTTGGACCCCGAAGTGTCAAAGTTTAGTTCTAAGATCATGAACCCCTGATGAAGCTTCTAACGAGACGAAACGCGTTGGGTATTGGTCACATATACTGAAAATAAAAAGAAAAAAGCTTCTTATAAAAGAACTACTACAAGTGTATTTTTTACTATATATTTTATGTATTGAAATGTATGAGGGACATTACTGATTGAGGGCGCTGAGGACACTATTGTAGGTGTGGCTTGGTGTTTTCTATCCCAACTAGTATGGGATAGAGTGTCAGCAGCGACCATTGAAAATTGTATTTTAATAGCGCAATTTTGGAGATTTGTTGTCATATATATATATATATATATATATATATATATATATATATATATATATATATATCGTCCCTCTATCCCTGCCACCTTGCATCTTATGGATTTACTGGTTTTTCAAGAGTGCTAAGCCTATGTGAGTATCTATCATATATATATACACAAATCTTTGATGTTGATTTCCTGTTGATAACGTTTCCTTAGCCGACCTCTTGGAGGAAACCTTGCCCACTAAGTATCGTTTTTTGCAGATGTATACAGAAAGCTGCGTTTCCCGACACTTCCCCAGCCAGACTGCTCCGGCCCCCGGTGTAATTGGCCCCCTGTGTGAAAGCTATACCAAGGTTCTCTGGAAAGGTTTCTTTAAACAAACAGAGCTGAGACGTTTTCTTCCACAAAGGAGAAATTTGCTGTTTGTTGTTCTCAGGGCGCTGAGAGTGTTTGAACAAAAGGAGCCGGATTAATTTCCCAGAACTTATTTCCCTCCTCGAGACGGTAATATGCTTGCATTGACTGACAGCCCTAAGGTATGGTGAGTAGTCCTATAAAACACCTGCAGGAAATAAAGGTATACCCACATTACTTATCTTTCTGTCTTACCGACTTGCCCACTAAATGCGCCGGTAACAGGGAAAGTCCAGTGGCATGGGCAATAGCTAACCCAATGAATCGCGTCAATTCGTATGATGACGCGTTTCGTAGCAAGCGTTGCCACTGTATTCCCCAACACCTCCTCAGGAGGAGCCCAATTCAGACCTGCACGCAGGGCTGAAAATTTCAAGACCGCGAACGTGCATGGTATGCTGTGCACAAGCGTGAGCCATCTGTATGAACAGAACAATCAAAGGCTAGCAAGGTGATTGACACCCTGCGACCGTCAGGTGCAAAACTGTGACCGAACCTGAATGAGGCCCTATATTTATTTTTCTAGTTGTATGTTTTATGTATATCCACAATGTCTGGCACAAATAATAGAGCGAGCCTAGGTCAGAATTGATAACATTCTGTGGAGCAATACTAACCACTGTGTCGCTGCGCTGTTTATGACATTGGGGGTTATTCTGGTTCACTCCTTCTGGCAAATTCCTTCTTAGGTGGGCAAAACCATGTGCACTGCAGGGGGGGGGGCAGATGTAACATGTGCAGAGAGTGTTATGCTGTGTACACACGGTGCAATATGATTGCTAGCGATATATTGCTAGCAATATATTGCCAGCAATCATATTGCTCAGTGTCTCCTTTTCATCAGCGATGAAAAGGAGACACTGCTACGGGGCGGAGAGGGAGTGCAGCAGCAGCAGCCGCTGCTGCTGTCACTTTGAAGGGAGGAGGGAGGGAGCAGCGGCACGGGGCTGGGGAGATCAATGCTGATCTCCCCGGCGCTGACCTCCAGGCACAGCGATCGCCGGGGAAAGCCGCTGGTCGCAGGAGCATGCTCCAGCGACCAGCAGGGAGTGCACACGGGAGCACGCAGCTGGCAATTTATCGCCAGCTGCCCTCCAAATCACTGGCAATATGGTCGCTCAGCGACCATATTCCCAGCGATTTTTACCTAATATTGCTCCCGTGTGTACACACCATTAGATTTGGGTGGGGTTTTACTTCAAAGTGAGATCTATATTGCAGTGTGAAAATAAATCAGTCAGTATTTACCCTGCACAGAAACAAAAGAACTAACCCAAATCTAATTCTCTCTGCATATTTTACATCTGCCCCCCTGCAGTGCACATGGTTTTATCCATATAAGAGTGAATCAGAATAACCCCCATTATTATGTAGTACCACATAATCAGGGCTATTTTTCAGCAGGCTCCAGCAGGAACTGAGGCCCTCTTTCTAGTTCACTCTTTCTGACAAAATGTTTCTTAAGGTGCCCATACACGTTACAATTATTGTATACAATATTGTATACATTATCGCATCTCATCAGATCTCGGTTTTGCGATGAGATCAGATGAGATGAGATCTAGTACAAAAAGTATGTGCAGCACATATTTTTTGTACTAGATCTCATCTGATCTCATCGCAAAACCGAGATGCGATGAGATACGATATTGTATACAATATTGTATACAATAATTGTAACGTGTATGGGCACCTTTAGATGGACAAAACCATGTGCACTGCAGGTGAGGCAGGTGTTACTTGTGCAGAGATAATCAGATTTGGGTGGGGTTTTACACCTGCCTCACCTGCAGTGCACATGGTTTTGTCCATCTAAGAACTATTTTGTCAGAAAGAGTGAACTAGAATAAGGGCCTCAGTTCCTGCTGGAGCCTTCTGAAAAATAGCCCTGCATATAATATATATTATGTAGGTGTTGTACCCTTTTTTTCTGCAGGGCAAAACATGTCTCCTGACAATAGAAACAAATGCAAACATTTATTTCAACATAAAATTATTGGTGATACATTAACAAGAATGGCCAACCAATGGGGTTAAACATGTTCTCATTTTACTGCAAAAATAAACTTTCAGAAACAAATTCACAAACGATAGTAAATCAAAATATAAAAAGTCTTAAGTTGGCCATACACATACAGATTTATCTTCAGATCTGGCTGGTTGGAACAAAAACATGGTTATGGATGAGAGCAAATGACAGTTGACCATTTGCTTGGAAATGCCGGAAAACTGACAAACTGTCATTCATCCATAACCATGTGTTTGTTCCAACCAGCCAGATCTGAAGATAAATCTTACTAGTGTATGGGCAACTTTACAATAATATTCTAGTCTCATATAATATACTCCGGTGTCAGTCCAGATCAGCCTAGCAAACAGATAAACTCTGCGTACCGCCCGGTCAAACGTTTACCACACCTGTGTGTGCAGGGGAACGGCCACCGTTTTTATGGGGACGCCCACTTCCCTCCCCTCCTCGAGCGAATGGCTTGGCCAGTGTGGAACCAGGCTTTGTGCAGAAATAAATACACCCTATAAGGAAACATTATTCCATCTTACATTTACACAACCGGTCAGAACAGCCTCGGAGGCGGGTCAGCGGTCAGCAGAATAGAAAGACGCGTGCAGTTCATTCTCCGTCCAAAACCATAATTGCTATCATTAGCCATACGGACATTAATCATTACTGTGTACGGCGGAGTCACATGCAGAGAAAGATCCACAATGTGCTCTCAGATCAGAGACCCGCAATATGGGCCTTATTCAGATCTGACAGCAGTATAAATTTGTACTCAAAATGGGCAAAACCATGCTGCACTGCAGGCGGGGCAGATGTAACATGTATAGAGAGAGTTAGATTTGTGTGAGTTATTTTGGTTTCTGTGCAGGGTAAATACTGACTGCTTTATTTTTTTTACACTGCAATTTAGATTTCAGTTTCAACACACCCCACCCAAATTGAACTCTCTGTGTGCGACCGTGATGCACGGAAGTCTAGGTGGGGGCAAGCTGGAGTCCAATATAAGGTAACAGGCTTGGGGGAGCTTGGTGGGTGATGCTGGACTATAAGATTCCTTGGACTTGACGCGTTTCTCCATCCAAATAACCTGACGGTTTCCTCAGGTTTATCCAACTGGCAATGTAGAGCCACCTGTTGAGGGTTTTCTGCATGGTATTAGGATTCAACAAAGGTCCAATGTACACTGACTGGCCATGGGCTTAGTACACAGTAGGAACATGCTTCTGAATGGCTTATTCCCAGTGTATACAATGCACTGAACACCAGCGGATCAGTAAGGAAATGCCCCAAAATCATAGTCTGCCATCTATATCCCCTACCATATGTACACGCACACACATTCACACTAGGGTTAGTTATTTTTGGGAGCCAATTAACCTACCAGTATATTTTTGGATTGTGGTAAGAAGTTGGAATACACAGAGGAAACCCACTCAGGCATCTGAACCCATGATCTCAGTACTGTGAGGCAATAGTGCTGGGTGTGGTACGTATGACGCTCAGGCAGTCAGAATTTCAACGGTCATTAGTCCGACATCGGAATCCCCACTGACAAGACAACAGCGGGGCGAGCGCAAAGAATTCCCTTGAGGACTGCACCCGCCACAGGTTCTATTCTCCGAGGGAAAATAGCCCATGTCTGTCAGGTTCCCGACTGTTAGATTCCAATGTTGGACTAATGACCGTGGGAATCCTGACTGTTGGGGCGTCATCCGGTACCCACAATGCTAACCAATACGCCATCCGTTCTGCCCAAAGTAAATCTGTTTTTGGTGTATTCAATTAAACTGGAGCACCCAGAGGAAACCCACCCAAGCATGGAGAGAACGTACACACCCCATACACATAGGGCCTTGGTTAGGAATATATCTGTGATCTGTGAAGCAGTAATACTAACCTCTACGCCACAGTGCTGTCCTGTTACCACACTTATGTTACATCTTGCCTGATGACTTACATAACAGGATCTGACATGACAGGAAGGTAACACATAGATGGAAATAGCCTGGAATGTAGGTAATTACACATTTCTATAAGACTTCTTAGAACTCGAGGTTCTATTCTCCTTAGACCTCTGTTGTAAAGAGCTCATTACATGCGAGTATCAGTTACTAAAATAGGACACAAATTCCTAATTCTGACCCCTTCCACCTGGTACACGATGCTCCACCCTGGATCTTCCCATTTGAACAGAGGGCGAGGGTGGATGGGTGTTAGCTCCCTGCATAAAATTTTCTCAGCTGACGGTTTTTCGTTACGGGCCAAGAAACCCAAACTACAAATTGCTGGAATTATGAATTCAAAATTGAAGAAATATTAATGAGAAACCGCTGTACTCTTTCATTAGGCATAAATGTAGTTGTGCACTAGATGCACTACAAGTGCCAGCATTGATGTGCTCTGAGGTGGAACTACCATTTCTTTAGCAGGTGCATTGCACTGGGGCCCCTGAGGACCTGCCCCGACCAGCAGCTTGTACCCCTGTTACCTACTGGTGTGGGGCCCAAATCATACTTTTGCACCTGGGCCCACCACTCACAAGTTCCGCCACTATCATTAATTAGATAGACATGACCACAGTCATTGGTAGGGCAAATGGAGACAGGCAGGGCCGGTGCAAGGCACCGGAGCGCCCCAGGCGAGTCAGGCTGGGGGCGCCCCGGTGCCGGGGGGGGGTGGGTACCTGTCGTTCGGCGCTGTCTATTTAAATCTGGCGGCGGGGGTCCCTGCAGTCCATTGAAAATCACGAGCGCTATCCGCCGGGCTATGCGGAAGCGCTTCTAGTGTGAAAACACTGGCAGCACGCTGATTGGCTGAGATCAGCGTGCGCCGTGCTGCCAGAGTTTTCACACTAGAAGCGCTTCCGCATAGCCCGGCGGATAGCGCTCGTGATTTCTAATGGACTGCAGGGACCCCCGCTGCCTCCGCCGCCAGATTTAAATAGACAGCGCCGTAGGACAGGTACCCGGGCGGCACAAAATGCCGCCCTCCAGTGGCCGGCGCCCTAGGCAAATGCCTAGATTTGCCTAGTGGTGGCGCCGGCCCTGGAGACAGGGCAGAGAGCAGATGAGCTCTAGTGATGGGGACAGAGCTAAGAAGAGAAAGAAAGGGTAAGAGGGCCCTGCCAGTCTATGAGGCACTGGAAGTTATGGGAGACACAATTTTTGGGTGAATTCCCCTGCATTCCTGGACGAGTGGGTGTTCCTCCCACATAACACCGGCTTCCTAGTTCAGCAGGCAGAATGGGGTGACAATTGCTTAATATATGTCAATAAGGCCTATCCCTTTACCAAATCGCAGCATTTTACCATTATGAGGTGGAGAGTAATGATGTCACAGCCTGGCCCTGTCCCCCCACATGACCAGATGCTGGACCAGTAGGAGGAGGGGGAAACCAGAAGGGTGAACTGGTGGAGCGTGAAGGTGGAGGAGGTAGCGGAAGTGACAGCTTGGATGCGGGAGGGGGCGAAAGGGGAGGTGAACCGATCTGCAGAGTAGCAGAATGTGCGACCACAAATCATATAGCAGATATTGGAGCGATTTATCAGTAACCAAGATGATTTTTTAGAATACATCCGGGCCATACCGGCCTTCTCTCCCAGGATGCCCAGGAGCAGAGGCGGATCTACCATTGGTGCACCAGGTGCATTGCCCGGGGCCCCTGAGTACTAAGGAGCCCACTGCTGTGTTATATATTTTTAATTTGGTTCGGAGTGGAGGAGGAGGCCCCAAATTATATTTTTCCACATGGGCTCACCACCCCCAAGTTCCGCCACTGCCAGGGAACCTCCCAGGCTGCCAAGAGTGCAGGCCAGCATCCTCAATCCAAGCTAGAGGAGGTGGTTCGCTGAGAAACGCCTAATTATGGCCCCACCCACTGCTGTCCGACGCCATGATGGCAGCTCGATTATCTTTCGCAGGACATAGGAAAACACCAGCAATTATATAAGTAGTATATATATATATATATATATATATATATATATATATATCAGTCCAATAGACCGGCACAATCCACGGCAAAATGCTGAATAATGAGGCTGGGTGCCTGCACCAGAGGATAGACACACGCAGGGATGAGAGCGGCACTCGCAGCAAAATGATTTCAAAGGTACACAAGGTTTGTTTGAGCTAAACAAACCTTGTGTACCTTTGAAATCATTTTGCTGCGAGTGCCGCTCTCATCCCTGCGTGTATATATATATATATATATCTCTTTTACAGATACTGTAAATATAACACCAAAACTAGGGTCAAGGTTGGGAGAACTCTTGCTAATGTTCAAGTTCTTGAGGAAGGAACAGCAGTTACAGATTGGGTTTAACCTAAGTTTTCTGTTTGCCAAAATTCTGACGGGTCACAGCCGTCTGTAGACTACGGTATGGTGACAAAACAAGCACAATGTGACTGTCACTGGAATCAGTCATCTACATAAGCGTTTGTAGGGTTGTGTCAATAAGTAAGAATATTCTTATACAAAGGACTTTTCAGAACAGTTTCCAGGAAACTTACGTCGCAGGAATAACATTTGCAAACACTGGAAGCGCCTTGTATCATTGACCTTGTACCGTTTCCTGATGTCCATGATATTGCTCAAGCCATTATAAAGAAAATGCATTTCATAAATGTCTATCTGCCACAGTGATGGCTCGAAAAGTATCTGGCGCTAGTTGGGAAATTGCTGCCCATTAATGGAATGAAGATGAAACAGCCCCCCCCCCCCCCCCCCTGGTGTTCTGCAAGAAGTCAGCAATTATGGCAAACTGGGTTTAGCAAATTAACCCTTTCTGGATATGGTTCATAATAAATGTGAGAATACGAATTTGTGTCGCGGGAAGAGTTTGTATTTATCGCTGTCGTTGATCAATCTTTGGCCTTCGGTGCAAATCTCAAGTCAGTCCACAACCCAGCAGAGAGGCAGGGATTCCTCCCACAGACACAATTTGGGCGAAGGATTTTTGATGTTTATTAATAATGACGACAAGTAGCTCACAAATAACGTTCAATAGAAATTTGAATACACACACTAACAATTTAATTATAAATGATCTGGATCTGTGAGATTAAACTTAAATAACAATATTCTATAAACTTAATTAACATTGACTATAATATGTACAGTCCTAGGTCACATTGAAGGTCTAGTGTGTGCATGATGGGACCCTTCATTGAATAGTATCAAGTTAAATAGAATCGTAGCGTTGCTGTTGCAGAAACAATAGCAGGTGAGTCGATGCCACGAAACAATTGCTTGTGTGTATATCTGTAGATTATACTAGTTCTGGGGCTAATTAACAAAAAAAAAAAACAGTTAAGATGCAGACGGGATCCAATCAGCTGCAGAGCCGGGAGAGACGCGCTGACAGGGGAAACTTTCAATATACAAACAGTCAGGAGACCAACAGCAGGATTCCGACAGCCAGCAACTCAAAATGTCCTGGTTGTTAGTACAGAGGTTAGGCTGTGGGAGGAGGAGGTTCGCGTTAGGCTGCGGGAGGGGAGGTTAGGGTTAGGATGAGGGAGGGAGGGTTAGAAAGTGGGAGGGGAGGTTAGGGTTAGGATGAGGGAGGGAGGGTTAGAAAGTGGGAGGGGGTGGTTAGAATTTGGGAGGTGGGTGATGATTTGGGAGGGGGAAATTAGAGTTAGGCTGCAGGAGGGGAGGTTAGGATTAGGCTGCAGGGAAGTAGGTTAGGGTTAGGCTGCAGGGAAGTAGGTTAGGGTTAGGCTGCAGTTAGGGTCAGGCTGCAGGAAGGGAGTTTAGGGTTAGGCTGCGGGAGGGGTGGTTAGGGTTAGGTTGCAGGGAGGGGAGGTTAGGGTTAGGATGCAGGAGGGAAGGTTAGAATTTGGCTGCAGTAGGGGAGGTTAGGGTTAAGCTGCAGGAGGGGAGGTTAGGGTTAGGCTGCAGGGGGAGGTTAGGGTTAGGCTGCAGGATGGGAGGTTAGGGTTAGGCTGCAAGAGGGGAGGTTAGGGTTAGGCCGCAGGAGGGGAGATTAGGGTCAGGCTGCAGGAGGGAAGGTTAGGGTTAGGCTGCAGGGGGAGGTTAGGGTTAGGCTGCAGGAGGGGAGGTTAGGGTTAGGCTGCAAGAGGGGAGGTTAGGGTCAGGCTGCAGGAGGGAAGGTTAGGGTTAGGCTGCAGGGGGCGGTTAGGGTTAGGCTGCAGTAAGGGTCAGGCTGCAGGAGGGGAGTTTAGGGTTAGGCTGCAGGAGGGGAGGTTAGGGTTAGGCTGCAGGTGGGAAGGTTAGGGTTAGGCTGTAGGAGGGGAGGTTAGGGTTAGGATACAGGAGGGGAGGTTAGGGTTAGGCTGCAGGAGGGGAGGGTTAGGCTGCAGGAGGGGAGGTTAGGGTTAGGCTGCAGGAGGGGAGATTACGGTTAGGCTGCAGGAGGGGAGGTTACGGTTAGGCTGCAGGAGAGGAGGTTAGGGTTAGGCTGCGGGAGGTGAGGTTAGGGTTAGGCTGCAGGAGGGGAGGGTTAGGGTTAGACTGCAGGAGGGGAGGTTAGGGTTAGACTGCAGGAGGGGAGGTTAGGGTTAGGCTGCAGTAGGGGAGGTTAGGGTTAGGCTGCGTATTAATGATCGGGTGCAGTGAATATATGAATATCTATTGAGCGCCTCGGCTCCCGGCCCACTGCTGGCAGACTGGTGTTCTGCAAGAAGTCAGCAATTATGGCAAACTGGGTTTAGCAAATTAACCCTTTCTGGATATGGTTCATAATAAATGTGAGAATACGAATTTGTAAGAAGAAGGAAGAGTTTGTATTTATCGCTGTCGATGATCAATCTTTCTTCGGCCTTCGGTGCAAATCTCAACTTAGTCCACAACCCAGCAGAGAGGCAGGGATTCCTCCCACAGACACAATTTGGGCAAAGGATTTTTGATGTTTATTAATAATGACAACAAGTAGCTCACAAATAACGTTCAATAGAAATTTTAATACACACACTAATAATTTAATTATAAATGATCTGGATCTGTGAGATTAAACTTAAATAACAATATTCTATAGACTTAATTAACATTCACTATAATATGTACAGTCCTAGGTCACATTGAAGGTCTAGTGTGTGCATGATGGGACCCTTCATTGAATAGTATCATGTTAAATAGAATCGTAGCATTGCTGTTGCAGAAATAATAGCAGGTGAGTCGATGCCACGAAACAATTGCTTGTGTGTATATCTGTAGATTATACTAGTTCTGGGGCTAATTAACAAAAAAAAAAAACAGTTAAGATGCAGACGGGATCCAATCAGCTGCAGAGCCGGGAGAGACGCGCTGACAGGGGAAACTTTCAATATACAAACAGTCAGGAGACCAACAGCAGGATTCCGACAGCCAGCAACTCAAAATGTCCTGGTTGTTAGTACAGAGGTTAGGCTGTGGGAGGAGGAGGTTCGCGTTAGGCTGCGGGAGGGGAGGTTAGGGTTAGGATGAGGGAGGGAGGGTTAGAAAGTGGGAGGGGGTGGTTAGAATTTGGGAGGTGGGTTATGATTTGGGAGGGGGAAATTAGAGTTAGGCTGCAGGAGGGGAGGTTAGGATTAGGCTGCAGGGAAGTAGGTTAGGGTTAGGCTGCAGGGAAGTAGGTTAGGGTTAGTCTGCAGTTAGGGTCAGGCTGCAGGAAGGGAGTTTAGGGTTAGGCTGCGGGAGGGGTGGTTAGGGTTAGGTTGCAGGGAGGGGAGGTTAGGGTTAGGATGCAGGAGGGAAGGTTAGAATTTGGCTGCAGTAGGGGAGGTTAGGGTTAAGCTGCAGGAGGGGAGGTTAGGGTTAGGCTGCAGGAGGGGAGGTTAGGGTTCGGCTGCAGGGGGAGGTTAGGGTTAGGCTGCAGGATGGGAGGTTAGGGTTAGGCTGCAAGAGGGGAGGTTAGGGATAGGCCGCAGGAGGGGAGATTAGGGTCAGGCTGCAGGAGGGAAGGTTTGGGTTTAGGCTGCAGGGGGAGGTTAGGGTTAGGCTGCAGGAGGGGAGGTTAGGGTTAGGCTGCAAGAGGGGAGGTTAGGGTCAGGCTGCAGGAGGGGAGGTTAGGGTTAGGCTGCAGGAGGGGAGGTTAGGGTTAGGCTGTGGGAGGGGAGGTTAGGGTCAGGCTGCAGGAGGGGAGTTTAGGGTTAGGATGCGGGAGGGGTGGTTAGGGTTAGGCTGCAGGAGGGTAGCTAAGAATTTGGCTGCAGGAGGGGAGGTTACGGTTAGGCTGCAGGAGGGGAGGTTAGGGTTAGGCTGCAGGAGGGGAGGTTAGGGTTAGGCTGCGGGAGGGGAGGTTAGGGTTAGGCTGCAGGAGGGGAGATTAGGGTTAGGCTGCAGTAGGGGAGGTTAGGGTTAGGCTGCAGTAGGGGAGGTTAGGGTTAGGCTGCAGGAGAGGAGGTTAGGGTTAGGATGCAAGAGGGGAAGGTTAGGGTTAGGCTGCAGTAGGGAAGGTTAGGGTTAGGCTGCGGGAGGGGAGATTAGGGTTAGGCTGCAGGAAGGAAGTTTAGAATTTGGCTGCAGGAGGGGCTTTTAGGGTTAGGCTGCAGTAGGGGAGGTTAGGGTTAGGCTGCGGGATGGGAGGTTAGGGTTAGGCTGCAGGAGAGGAGGTTATGGTTAGGCTGCGGGATGGGAGGTTAGGGTTAGGCTGCGGCAGGGGAGGTTAGGGTTAGGCTGCAGGAGGGGAGGTTAGGATGCAGGATGGGAGATTAGGGTTAGGCTGCAGGAGGGGAGGTTATGGTTAGACTGCAGTTAGGGTTAGGCTGCAGGAGGGGAGGTTAGGGTTAGGCTGCGGGAGGGGAGATTAGGGCTAGGATACGGGAAGGGAAGTATAAGGTTAGGATATGGGAAGGGAAGGATAAGGTAAGGTTAGGATACGGGAAGGGGATGATAAGTAGAGATGTGCGGCGGCCACTTTTTCAGGTTTTGGTTTTGGTTTTGGATCTGGATCTCCCTTCGTGTTTTGGATCTGGATTGGTTTTGGCAAAACCACCCTTGTGGGTTTTGGTTTTGGATCTGGATTTTTATGAAAAAAATGCTAAAATAACAGAATTTGGGCCTGTTTTTGCCCCTAAAGTATTATTAACCTCAATAACATTAGTTTCCACTCATTTCTAGTCAATTTTGATCACTTCACAGCTTACAAAATTGTTTTCATTTACTGTAGTTGGGCCAAAAGGGTATACCGAGGTAGCTGGATGACTAAGCTAAGCGACAGCAGTCGGCATCACATACATGTGGACCTTACACTTCCAACCTGGCAAAGCGGAACTGCAGGGGCAGACAGGGTGGTAGTTTAATAAACTATCCCAAAAAAAGAAAAATGCTCCAAACAGCAAATACAAAGAGTTATCGGCCTTGTCATGACTGGTGGTAGCAGCTTCAGCACTCCCACTATTTCCTCCTCCATCATCCTCCAAAAATGTGTTTTTATTTTATTTATTACTTTTATTTATTTTTCTTACTTTACACTGGACACAGCCTGTCACACTGGACACAGCCCCTTGGACACTGGACACTGCCCCTGGACACAGCCCCTGGACACTGCCTCTGGACACAAGACACAGCCTGTCACCCTGGACACAGCCCCTGGACAATGGACACAGCCTCTGGACACAGCTCCTGTACACTGGACACAGCCGTCACACTGGACACAGCCCCTGGACAATGGACACAGCCGTCACACTGGACACAGCCTCTGGACACCGCCCCTGGACACAGCTCCTGTACACTGGACAATGGATATATGTCATGCTGGACACTGGATATATGCCGTCACACAATGGTTAGATGTCACACTGGGCACTGGATATATGTCGTCACACTAGACACAGGATATATGTCGTCACACTGGACACAGGATATATGTCGTCACACTGGACACTGGATATATGTCGTCACACTGGACACTGGATATATGTCGTCACACTGGACACTGGATATATGTCGTCACACTGGACAATGGATATATGTCACGCTGGACACAGGATATATCCCGGCACACATTACATGTCACACTGGACACAGGATATATGTTGTGACTTGTGACACTGGACACAGGATATATTGTCGTCACACTGGCCACTGGATATATGTCGTCACACTGGACACAGGATATATGTCGTCACACTGGACACAGGATATATGTCGTCACACTGGACACAGGATATATATCGTCACACTGGACACTGGATATATGTCGTCACACTGGACACTGGATATATGTCGTCACACTGGACACTGGATATATGTCGTCCCACTGGACACAGGATATATGTCGTCACACTGGACACTGGATATATGTCGTCACACTGGACACAGGATATATGTCGTCACACTGGACACTGGATATATGTCGTCACACTGGACAATGGATATATGTCACGCTGGACACAGGATATATGCCGGCACACATTACATGTCACACTGGACACAGGATATATGTTGTGACTTGTGACACTGGACACAGGATATATTGTCGTCACACTGGACACTGGATAGATGCCGTCACACTGGACACAGGATATATGTCGTCACACTGGACACAGGATATGTCGTCAGTCGTCACACAGGACAGGACACAGGATATATGTCGTGAGTGACTCGTGACACTGGACAATGGATAAGATATAGGCCGTCACACTGGACACAGCCCCTTGTATTACTGCAGCCCCTGTACACAGTGTACTACTCAGCAGCACTGCAGCCCCTGCGTGTGAGCACTGCAGCACTGAGTTAGTTAGTTAAATCACAAAAAACACAGGGCTTAGGGCTAAATAAATCACAACAGGGCACGGGCCACAGGACAGCCCCTGGACAGTGGACACTGCAGCCCCTGTGTGTGAGCACTGCAGCACCTAGTTAGTTAAATCACACTACAGGGCTCAGGCCTATAAACAGTCACTGACTCTCAAGTCTACAACACAGGGCAGTGAGGGCAGGTCACGGAGCACAGCACGGAGCACATGGCACGGAGCACAGCACAGGGCAGTGAGGGCACAGGTCAGGTCACGGAGCACATGGCACAGAGCACAGCACGGAGCACACGGAGCTTCCCAACCACCCTCTTCCCTCTCCAAGATTGGAGTGAAGATGGCGGGCGCGCGTGCGTCTTTTATAAGATCCCGCTCCTGCGAGAATCCGACAGCGCGATGATGACGTTCGGCCTCAATATTGGTCCGGAATTCAGGCGGGAACTCCCGAGCCGGCTCGGATCTGGCCCGGATCCCCGATATTCGGATCTGTCGGATCTCGGGGATCCGGACCCGCTCATCTCTAATGATAAGGTTAGGATACGGGAAGGGGAGGATAAGTTTAGTATACGGGAAGGGGAGGATAAGGTTAGTATACAGGAAGGGGAGGATAATGTTAGGATAAGGGAAGAGGAGGATAAGGTTAGGGGATGGGAAGGGGAGGATAAGGTTAGTATACGGGAAGGGGAGGATGAGGTTAGGATACGGGAAGGGGATGATAAAGTTAGGATACGGGAAGGGGATGATAAGGTTATTATATGGGAAGGGGAGGATAAGGTTAGGATACGGGAAGGGGAGGATGAGGTTAGGATACGGGAAGGGGAGGATAAGGTGAGGATGCGGGAAGGGGATGATAAGGTTAGGATATGGGAAGGGGAGGATAAGGTTAGGATACGGGAAGGGGAGGATAAGGTTAGGATAAGGGAAGGGGAGGATAAGGTTAGGATACGGGAAGGGGAGGATAAGGTTAGGATAAGGGAAGGGGAGGATAAGGTTAGGATACGGGGAGGTAATTATAAGGTTAGTATACGGGAAGGGGAGGATAAGGTTAGGATACGGGAAAGGGATGATAAGGTTAGGATAAGGGAAGGATAAGGTTAGGATACTGGAAGGGGAGGATAAGGTTAGGATACGGGAAGGGGAGGATAAGGTTAGGATGCGGGAAGGGGATGATAAGGTTAGGATAAGGGAAGGAGAGGATAAGGTAAGGATACGGAAGGGGAGGATAAGGTGAGGATACGGAAGGGGAGGATAAGGTTAGGATACGGGAAGGGGATGATAAGGTTAGGATGCGGGAAGGGGATGATAAGGTTAGGATAAGGTAAGGAGAGGATAAGGTTAGGATACGGAAGGGGAGGATAAGGTTAGGATACAGGAAGGGGATGATAAGGTTAGGATATGGGAAGGGGAGGATAAGGTTAGGATAATGGAAGGGGAGGATAAGGTTAGGATATGGGAAGGGGATGATAAGTTTAGTATACGGGAAGGGGAGTATAAGGTTAGGATACGGGAAGGGGATGATAAGGTTAGGATAAGGGAAGGGGAGGATAAGGTTAGGATACGGGAAGGGGAGGATAAGGTTAGGATACGGGAAGGGGAGGATAAGGTTAGGATATGGGAAGGGGAGGATAAGGTTAAGATACGGGAAGGGGAAGATAAGGTTAGTATACTGGAAGGGGAGGATAAGGTTAGGATGCGGGAAGGGGATGATAAGGTTAGGATACGGGAAGGGGAGGATAAGGTTAGGATACGGGAAGGGGAGGATAAGGTTAGGATAAGGGAAGGGGAGGATAAGGTTAGGATACGGGAAGGTAATGATAAGGTTAGTATACGGGAAGGGGAGGATAAGGTTAGGATACGGGAAAGGGATGATAAGGTTAGGATAAGGGAAGGATAAGGTTAGGATACGGGAAGGGGAGGATAAGGTTAGGATACGGGAAGGGGAGGATAAGGTTAGGATGCGGGAAGGGGATGATAAGGTTAGGATACGGGAAGGGGATGATTAGGTTAGTATACGGGAAGGGGATGATTAGGTTAGGATACGGGAAGGGGAGGATAAGGGAAGGGGAGGATAAGGTTAGGATATGGGAAGGGGAGGATAAGGTAAGAATAAGGGAAGGGGAGGATAAGGTTAGAATACTGGAAGGGGATAATGAGGTTAGTATACGGGAAGGGGAGCATAAGGTTAGGATACGGGAAGGGGATGATAAGGTTAGAATAAGGGAAGGGGAGGATAAGGTTAGGATACGGGAAGGGGAGGATAAGGTTAGGATACGGGAAGGGGATGATAAGGTTATTATACGGGAAGGGGAAGATAAGGTTAGGATACGTGAAGGGGGATAAGGTTAGGATACGGGAAGGGGAGGATGAGGTTAGGATACGGGAAGGGGAGGATAGGGTTAGTATACGGGAAGGGGAGGATAAGGTTAGGATACGGGAAGGGGAGTATAAGGTTAGTGTACGGGAAGGGGAGGATACATTTAGGATACAGGAAGGGGAAGATAAGGTTAGTATACAGGAAGGGGAGGATAAGGCTAGGATACGTTAAGGGGAGGATAAGGTTAGGATAAGGGAAGGGGAGGATAAGGTTAGGATACTGGAAGGGGAAGATAAGTTTAGTATACTGAAAGGGGAGGATAAGGTTAGGATGCGGGAAGGGGATGATAAGGTTAGGATACGGGAAGGGGAGGATAAGGTTAGGATACGGGAAGGGGAGGATAAGGTTAGGATAAGGGAAGGGGAGGATAAGGTTAGGATAAGGGAAGGTAATGATAAGGTTAGTATACGGGAAGGGGAGGATAAGGTTAGGATACGGGAAGGGCGGATAAGGTTAGGATACGGGAAGGGGAGGATAAGGTTAGGATAAGGGAAGGAGAGAATAAGGTTAGGATACGGGAAGGGGAGGATAAGGTTAGGATACGGGAAGGATAAGGTTAGGATACGGGAAGGGGAAGATACGGTTAGGATATGGGATGGGGAGGATAAGGTTAGGATACGGGAAGGGGAAGATAAGGTTAGGATACGAGAAGGGGAGGATAAGGTTAGGATAAGGGAAGGAGAGGATAAGGATAGGATACGGGAAGGGGAGGATAAGGTTAGGATACGGGAAGGGGATGATAAGGTTAGGATACTGGAAGGGGAGGATAAGGTTAGAATACGGGAAGGGGAGGATAAGGTTAGAATACGTGAAGCGGAGGATAAAGTTAGGATACGGAAAGGGGGATAGTAAGTTAGGTAGGGGGAGGGTTAGTGTAAAAATACTGTACTTATCAGGATGTGTCGGGATTCTGTCCATTGGGATCCCGCTGTCGTTATTTTGTACCTAACCCTCTGGAAGTAATCATCAAATGTTGATGTTTGCCGGCAGTTTTGAATCTTAATAGTTAGATGAAATATATGGATGAAAAGCTTAAAAGCAAAACTGGAACAGAAGAAGAATTTACAGATGTCACGAGAGGCTACTGAGAGAATAATCTGTAAATGACACATAAATGTAACCATATCCTTCCAGTAATACACAACTGAGATATTCTATATTATAGGATTATAGTATATAGGATTATAGTAAACTATGCTCAGTACAAATAGAACACAATCTATATTTGTGGAAGGGATTTGCATTGCGATAAGCTGATTGGGTGCCTCTGTGATATTTCAGTTGCTTAAATTCACCGTAAAACCAAAACCAAGCGAATCCCACGATGGAAACGGCAACATAACGGACTAACGGGTATATTTACTAAAGACTGAAAGAGGTGATCTTGCCCATAGCAAAAAATCAGATTGTGTTTATCATTTCTCTACTGCATTTTAAATAATGATTGGTTGCTATAGGCAACATCACTTTTCATTTTTGGAAGCTTTAGTAAAATGTATCCCTAAGTCACTGCAGTATTCTCTGAGGTCACAGCAGCTGAAGGGTTAATTGACCAGCTGACCGCAGACTTATATGTCCCAACAGATACAAGGAACCAGGCTCCCCGCTCCACAGTCGCCGGTTTCCATGGCGATGGGTGAGGACAGCCGCTGGTCGCCTTGGTTACGCAAATTGACAGAATGTTTTCATTCCAGGATTTTTTTCAGAAAAATTCCCATGATCCCATGCAACCAACGATACCGGGTGTGATACATCCGTCCTCAATTCAGAAAAGATGTCTAAAGAACCCATAACCTGTGGAAGGATGTACTTACATCGATAGAGAGGGGGAGAGAGATATTTCTACTGTCAGTTCCCTAGGATTGGGGGTCGTATAAAATACAGCAGGGAAAATCCTGATCTCCAGACCCTGCAAATAAATCCTTGGGCAAAAACCGACTCAACAGTCCCATTTTTCAGCTAAATATGCCCAAAATTGGGTGGGACGTGAGAAGAAGAGGGTACGGCCTTGTGACAAAGGCACAGCTCCATTTTCATCACTGCCCAGCCAGCATCTTTGGGGATTCCCTGTTCACTTCCGAGTCCTCAGTGACAGGACGCTGGCACTGCACATAAATGTCCTTGAAGTGTGAAATGGCCCCCACAATTGTTAACGCCACCCCACGATCAACGTGAACCGGAAGCGTGGCGAGCGACGGCGGTACGCGTCCTACGACCTTTTCATACCCCCACTATCCACGTCGGCGTGGAGTTGAGAATAGAATAGTGTGGCGAGCGCAGCGAGCCACCGAGCCCGAAGCGTGGCGAGCGCAGCGAGCCCCGCGAGGGGACGCGGATACCTTCACAGGTAAACGCGTCCCTTCGCGGGCTTCACAGGTATCCGCGTCCCCTCGCGGGGCTCGCTGCGCTCGCCATGCTTCGGGCTCGGTGGCTCGCTGCGCACGCCACACTATTCTATTCTCAACTCCACGCCGACGTGGATAGTGGGGGTATGAAAAGGTCGTAGGACGCGTACCGCCGCCCCTCGCGGGCTCGCTGCGCTCGCCACGCTTCAGGTTCACGTTGATCGTGGGGTGGCGTTAACAATTGTGGGGGCCATTTCACACTTCAGGGTGCCTATTTGGCCTCTGTGGGCCATTTAACATTGTTTCCTATGGAAAAATCGGGTCAATTGAGGCATTGAACAGGAAAATCTGGTCAATTGAGACATTTAACATTGTTTCCTATGGGAAATCGCGGGCATCGCGTCGGTCGCATCGCACCCGATTTTTTAGTGCATTCAATGCCCGCGATGGCCGCGATGGGCGCCCTTCTAGGTAAAGAGTACCGTTTCTTGTAACTGATGACATGTTACGATGTATTCTGTATAGCGAACGTTACAAAACATGTATTCAATGTGTTCCGGTACTTCCAGAATCAATAAAAATAGAGATCAAAACAATAATTAACGTTTATTTTTGCTCTATTGATTGCTAGGTTGCAGAAGCACAAAACAATGGCCTGAAATTGTCCTCCGGGACAGATACTAATCTGTATTATACCATCGCGCTAGTTTTCCACTGCACCATAAATCACAACACACAGAAAATAACAGCTACAGTACACGGGACGTCACTCACAGCCTGACACACACACACACAAAGGAGTTATACTCTGTAATTACATGTTATGTGTGTACTGAAAGCTGAAACAGAGAAACCAGGAAAACAGGAGTAATAAGCCGGAACATTAGACGGACAGAAACGTAAACAGCTTCTACTATTACCATCGCTATGATGTTGTAATACCCGGTATTCAATCACCGGTGACGCTGGGCCATGGCGCTAAAGACCGGACTCCACTTATTTTCCCTATAGGGAATTTACCTCTATTATCGCTCGTCTTTAATAACTGATCTATATGTAGTATTAAAGATTCAGTACAAACATAGAAGTACTCCTGTACCAGATACCTATAGAATCCGTATCCATGGAGCTGATTTATCAATGAGTTTTATCATACGCTACAAGTATTAATACTTGTTGGCCATGATTACTGGCACTCCAACGAATCAGCTCCTAACTGTTGATTTTCAAAAGCATTGCAGTTGGGAGCTGATTGGCTGGAGCACTTTTTGTCATAGAAAACAAGTTTTAACCCTTTTGGCACTTAAAGGGTTAAAACAAGTTTCTTGTACTTCTGTAACAGGAAGCCAGCTGTGTTAAGTCACCAGTTTTGGTGATTTGGCTGCAGATTTCCAGCTGCAATCATTTAAAAAGCAAAATCTACCTGCGTTTGCACTTTCAATTATTAATGTTTTAAATCTGCTTCTGATGCTGCTTTGAGACCGCAAAACTGGCTTGGACCCATAGGTGCCTATTTATGTTTTTGCTGGTGGGTGCTCAAGCCAAAAATATAGAGGAGTGGCTTCATGGGGAAGGGGTGTGGCCACAAAATAAAACCAATTTATATTACGGAGCACAGTTGTCTCCAATATTCAAATTACGGCAACAGAGTTCCACATACATACATGCCCCCACAGTGCAGGAACATAAATGCCCCCACAGTGCAGGTACATAAATGCCCCCACAGTGCAGGTACATAAATGCCCCCAAAGTGCAGGTACATAAATGCCCCCACAGTGCAGGGACAGAATACACTCTTCCCGGCATACTGTTTCCCATGTGGCAGGTCTGGCGATGCGGGTGCTGCAGCCGCAAATTAACAAGTTAATATGGCGGACCAGCAGCGGGACTTGGGCCCGTGGGTGCTCATCAATTTCTGTGGGTGCTCAGGCCCTTGAGCACCCACAGAATCGCCACCTATGCTTGGACCAGGTATTTTAAAACGTTTCTTAAAACGGGTCTGCCAGCTAAAACCCCTTTTCACACCGCATGTCTTTAAACGGTATTTCAGTGTAGTTTTTGTCCCTTCATAACACTGAACCTGTTTTAACCCATAGAAAACAGTGGATGAAAAAAAACGGGTATGAAATGGGTAGGACAATGCTTTATTACCGTTTAGAAATACCAGTTCAATAGAACCGGTAAATTCACTCTGCACCTTTCAGACTGCACAAATTACCGTTTTAAAACGGTAAAAAAAACGGCAAAATAACGGGTAAAAAGTGCGGTCTGAAAGGGGCATGAGATTCCCGAAATCACCAGGGCTCACACAATTGCACACTATTGGATAAAACCCTACAACTAATTTCTGCCTTTTGGTGGTAAAGTACATGCTAAATTTGTATCAATCTAACCTATCTACTTCTGCGCTGGAGAGTCGTCAGAGGGTGACTTTAATAGTACCAGGGCAGACTACTGTACATCGCAATTCGGCGGCGGTCTAAGTTTACGTCCATTCGGGTTACAGAGATCATTTATCGTACCTTATTGTCAGTAAATTCTTCTTCTGAGTTTCTTCCAATTTCACGTGTCAGAACAGCTGACGTCCAAATGCATTGATACCGTAGTTCCGCTATGTATGAAGCTAACATAGTCCTCAGCCGCCATCCGCCATAAGGAAGCATTATGTGTGTGCACAACATATCATTTTACCTCCGCTTTAATGCAGTATTTGGATTAGCAACAATTCTTAATGCTACTTTTTACAGTCCCGCTATAACGCAGAACTAACTCCGACTATGGGGTAAACTCAATCTCCCGCGCCATTCCCGATGGAGGAAATAGCGGTGGGGCCCTATTTGATGCCGTCTTCCCTGACAGCATTGAAAAGGGATCTCAGCACAACGTACCCGACTTCACAAGCAGTCAGGCACGTTCTGCCGAGAACGGCCGGGAATTTTCGAGCTCACAGCCGCAGCTCGCCAATTTCCGGCCGCTCCTCTCAAACATGCCCCCTTCTTGGTGCTCAGCAGACAGGACATTGAATCCCACCTGCAAAATCACTGTCGAGCCGGCCGAGAATGGGACAGGGTCACCCTACATTGAATACCCCCTATGGTAGTACATCTCTTATGTTGGTGCACTGTTTATTGCATGAGACAACACCTGGCAGAATGTGTGTACAGTACCACACACAGCTCACGGATCCGTCACCCTCATTGTCATTTCTCACAAGCAACTGTGATTCCTTCCCCAACACTGAGAACATGGAAAGCACTTACCAGTAATGCCGCACCTATTAATTATTAAATTATTACGTTGCTGATTGTTATTAATGGCGACTGGTAATGAATACTCAGCCCTAAAGAGTTCTACGGTATTGCTGCTGCAAACAGTGATTGCACCTTTCATAACTCCTGAACAAATGCGGGGTGTGATGCGGGGAGATTAACCCTTGTGAGACCACACTTGGAATATTGTGTTCAGTTCTGGGCATCGCACATTAAAAAGTACATACATGAATTGGAACAGGTACAGAGAAGGGCGACTAAGCTAGTAAAAGGTCTGGAATCACTAGAATACAAAGATAGGTTAACCAGGCTGAATATGTTGTCACTGGAGAAATGGAGTTTGAGAGGTGATATGATTAGTATGTTCAAATACAGGATTGGGAATCATATAGAACTGGGAGATGATTGGTCAGTAACAGGCCTATACTTAGGACACGCGGGCATGTACTGAGGCTCGAGGAAAATAAATTCCGCACTGAATTACAGTAAGAAGAGGATTCTTCACCATTAGAGCAGTAACATTCTGGAACTCATTGCCGGTGGGGTGGTTACAGCAACTACTGTTAATGAATTTACATCAAAACTGGATGCATTTTTGGCTACTAAGGGAATCCTAAAGATATGACTTAAGGTGCCCATAGACACTCCGATGCAGGCGTCCGTTTTGTGCTTAAATAGCACACATCGCATCGCATCCCTTGTGCATGCGTTGTGCATGCAATGCGATCCGATGAAAAGCCAGTACAAAAAGTATGTGCAGCACATACTTTTTGTACTGTACGATGAGATGCCACGGGAGCGCGCATCGCATAGTACAGAACGGACCCGCTGGGATCGTAGCGTGTATGGCCACCTTTACTCACGTCAGTAGTTACAAGTTAGATAGGTTGAACTCGATGGACTAACGTCCTTTTTCAGCCTTAATTACTATGTTACTATGTATGTTACTATGTATGTTACTGTGTCACTAAGGGCCTTATTCTGGTCGATGCGTACATTTCCGAATACTTTCGGATGGCGTTTTTTAGCCGTCTGCGCATGCGTGGGGAACGCTATGCGCATGTGCCACGTATGGTCTCCGTACTTGTACTCCCCAATACCGTACAGAAATGTGCACCGCAATCACTCGTGAAATATGGGCGTATTATGGGCGTCATTCGGAAATACACAGGGGCGTACTTTCAAAGTGGGCTAAACTGGGCGGAAACATGGGCGGACACGAGGGAGTGCACTCATTTTGGTAGGCGTGCATTCGGACAGCACACCGAATGCACGCGAACAAAAAGGCAAGAAATATGCGGTGTCCATAAGCAAGTATTGCTTTGCGGACACCACTCGTTCATGCGCTAGGCAATCGGAACGCCTAATCAGTACAACCAATGTCAGGTGAACACAATACAATCCACTCCTTTACTCATTACTCATTAATTACACGCTTCTCACTGCTTCAATTGGAACCATTGCAGCTTCAATGGACCATTAATAAACACACACATATATGCTGCACTTTTCACACACTTTTACACTGCAAATAATGGACACAACTTACTATCAATAATAGAAATAGACATGTCACTTCTACATGTAACTATTAAACCACACATTTGGGGATACAAATAATCATTTATTACAATAAAAAAAAAAAAAAAAGGAAACCGTAACAAAATAAAAGGTACCATGCCAGGACTGTACAAAAATAATATATAAAAAATCAATGGGACTTCCGCTTCCGGCTTAATGGAGTGAGGAGCTCCGTACCTCAGCTCCGTCTCCCGCCCTACCCTAAACCGCAGTTACACGGCTATTAAGCCTCGGGAACCACCACAAATCACCCCCTACCATGAGACCCGTGGGGGAGCCGGACGAATGGAGCAGAGCAGGAACCCGTCGGGGTCACAGACACCGCCACGCTCGCAGCAGACGCAGCACGCGGCATCACAGGCACAGCAGCAGCGTCAGGAAAGACGGAGGGCGCCTGCAGATAATGGCGACAGAGAGATGCCTGCTTCTAAAAAAGCTGCAGGAGGAGAGCATGAACCCAGCAGTACAGTGAGTAAAGGCCCCGATGCACCAGTCACTTATAGAGAAGTGATAGAAGCGATACAGGCAGCCATGACACCCCTGCTTTCTAAAGCAGTAGCTGACATTACAGGCCAACTCCAGCAATTATCTCACAGAGTCACAGTAAATGAAAACCAGATTGGAGCGATAACCCATGAGGTCTCTGACATACAGCATGCCATGAAAAGGCTAGACACTGAAAATTATCAACTCTGGAATAGAGTGGAAGACCTGGAGAACAAGTCGCGCAGACAGAACATACGCCTGGTGGGCTTACCCGAAGCAATCAAAGGCCCGGCGTTGGCCCATTTTGTGCGAGTCACCCTGCCCTCACTATTGCACATTGAGTCGGCCTGCCAAGATCTGGTTATAGAGAGGGTCCACAGGGTAGGCCCCCCTCCAACATCCTCCAGACCCCGTCCGCGTGTCACGCTATTTAGGTGCCTAAATTACCTCCACAAAATGGAAATATGGTCAGCCTCCAGGAAAATTAAAGATCTCTCATGGGAAGGAAACAGGCTTCATGTCTTTCAAGACTATTCGGCTGAGCTGTCAAAAGCAAGAAAAGCTTTTTCGCCCCTCTGCTCACAACTGGCAGCAGAAGGTCGCAGATTTGGCCTCCTTTACCCGGCAAAAATGAGAATATACGATGGCAGTACGTTTAAGGACTTTACCACTCCTAAAGATGCAGCCGCCTACATCAGAGAGCTGGCGAATTCCTCCTCAGCAGACATCACAGATAACATCACTTAAAAGAGTGAAAATGTTCGCTAAACCTGAAGCATGCTGACAAGAAAAAGACCGCGTGCGAAACATTACCTCCTCAGACTTACATGTACAGATGATCACCTTCTGAACGGCGAGGTTTTTTGCTTTCATTTTGGTCGTCTACCCCATATGATGCCCAGCAAGCATTCCCAAGCTTACCCAACCAAGTTCTCTCTTCATTGACTTGAACTGTGAGAAGCTGGGAAGAGCTCTTCTTCATCGCCACGATACCCAACAATCATCACCCTTCCTCCCCCCCCCCACCCTTCCTCCCCCTCCCACTCCCCCCCCCTCATACCCCTTAACCCCATTACCCTCACCCTGCTACCACCCCCCCCCCCCCCCACCGCAAGCCAATTGTCACCGGCTACTCTGAAACTCTCAGACCTTCCAAGATTTTAGCCGAGTTATTCTAGTTGTGTTAAAGTTAGAATACAGTCAGAATTAAGTCGCTGACAAAATTTTAAATGGTTGTGTGCGTGCATAGTTTTTAAAAGAGCTGTCATACTATTTCATACAGTTACATGCACTCTTTGAATTCAAAATAGGGGGGCGGGTAGACTGAGATGATAGCCGACGTTCGTTATGTTACATCTAATGTTTGTTTTTTATGTTTTTTCTCTCGGAAGTTTTCCCCAAAGGGATAAAACCCTTGGGGCCTTAAATTGCTGCTTCCGACTAAGGAAGATTTTACCTATGCTTCTCTTCTTTCTTCCCTCTCTACCCTCTTTTTCTCACCTAGCACTGTCCAAACCCTCACCCCATTCTTCAGGTGATAGAGCTCAACCACTCATACTGTCTTCAGGGGGACGTCGACCTGCCGGTGGCCGGTCGCCTGGGGGTCTCCGCCTCCCACTGTGCCTATTCTGTCCGATTGATATCTTGTATCATGCCTGAACTTAATATATGCTCCTGGAACATTGGGGGCATAAACTCCCCAGCTAAGCGCAGGAAGGTGTTGATGTATTTGAATAAAAACAATATTGATCTGGCCTTTTTGCAGGAAATGCATCTAACCCAGTCCGAGACTATGAAATTGCAGATGCTGGGATGGTCTGTGGTAGCGTCATCATCCTTCTCATCAAAGAAAAGAGGTGTAGCCATTCTGGCAAAACGCCATATCCCGTTGGAGGTCTCCAACACAATAACAGATGAAAACGGCAGGTACGTGGTGGCCTCTGTCTGCATGGCGGGTAAGAAGTACACACTAGCAAACATCTACGCTCCAACACCATATTCTAAACAATTCATGCAAACCATGATAGCCACACTTATCCCTTTCACTGAAGAGAACCTCATAGTGGGAGGAGACCTTAATTTAATAGCCTCAGCATCCCTGGACAGGTCAAATACTCAGATAAAGCCTCCTTCTCCCCCAAAGGTGGACATAGCATTATTTCAAGAATCACTTCAAATCATAGATGTGTGGAGGGCACATCACCCGTTAGAAAGAGATTTCACATGCCTTTCCTCCGCACACGGATCATTCTCACGTATTGATTACATTTTTACCTCACATACCCTATTCCCACAATTTACACAATCTTCTATAAAGCCGATAATCCTTTCAGACCATGCAATGGTAGTTACAACGCTTCAGACATCAGAACAGGTGCACACCAATAAACTTTGGAAATTCCCATCTAGGTTTTGTAAATCTAACACCTTCAAAACACTATTAGAAACTGAAATACAGAGATACTGCACAGATAACGCAGAGACAGCAAAGTCCAACCCCTCCTTGTTCTGGATGACACTGAAGCCGGTACTAAGAGGTGCTGTCATATCTTTTACAGCGGCCTCAAACAAAAATTATACGAAAAAATACCTCACTTTACAACAAACTCTAACTAATGCGTACCAAAAATACAGAGACACCCCCTCACAGACATTCAAACAAAATTATCTGCTTGCAAAAACCCATTTTAATGAATATCTGACAGACATGGGAGACAGATATCTCTTCTCGGTACACTATAAATTCCATCGCTTTGGAAATAAAACCGGGAAGTTGCTATCCACCCTACTAAAAGGTACACAGAAGCCTTCTATAGTCCTCCCACTCCGCCTACCGGATGGGTCATTAACCTCCACAAACGAGCAGATTGCCCACACAATGCAACAATTTTACGAAGCACTTTATTCCTCCTCCATTAAAGAATCCTCAGACCCACCTACATCACCGCATTCCGTATGCTCTTCTCCCAAAGCATGGGACTCACTAACCTTCCCAACCTTAACAACATCTATGGTAGAATCTTTAAATGCAAAAGTAACGACAGAGGAAATATCTGCGGTCATTCGCAGACTGAAACCCAATAAAGCCCCAGGCCCAGATGGATACAGTGGGGAGTTTTACAAGTCCATGGCCCCTCTACTTACTCCCATCTTAGCTGCAGCCTTTAATGACATAATAAAATCAAAGACTCCCCCGCTCCACTTTAATTCGGCCATCCTAAAAATTCTCCCCAAACCAGACAGAGATCTGGCATTACCGGGCTCATACCGCCCGATCTCATTACTTAATCTTGACTACAAAATTCTAGCATCAATTATGGCAAATAGACTAAAGCCCCTAATGACACACATTATACACCCTGACCAGACAGGGTTTATTGCTGGCAGAAATTCAGTAGTAAATGTCAGGAAAGTCATCGCAGCACTGGTCGCCTCCCAAAAATTCCCCCCACAAAAGCAAGCAGCAATATTGGCACTAGACGCAGAGAAGGCCTTTGACTTCATAGAATGGCCTCACTTGTATGACACCCTTAGTAAGTTCAAATTCCCTGAAGCCTTCATAAATATAATACATATACTCTACCACTGTCCTCGAACTCAAATCTCTTGTAACAGTATTTTATCCAGCCCCTTCACTATAAAGAAAGGTACCAGACAGGGGTGCCCATTATCACCCCTGTTATTTGCTATTGCCCTAGAACCCCTAGCTATGCTTCTCAGAGACTCACACATTTATAAAGGTATACAGATTGGCACAAAGGAACTAAAAATTGCATTGTTTGCAGATGACATGCTTTTGTTCATCTCAGACCCTCTCACCTCACTCCCGGAAATCCTTAGGCTTATACATATTTTTGGCAGCACTGCAGGATATAAAATTAATGCTACAAAATCAGAATTATTACCCATCAACATCCCCGCAGAAACCCTTCTTCATCTGCACTCCACTACCTCCCTAAAAATCACGCAGACCCACTTCAAGTACTTAGGGATACTGATACCAAAGCTACCCTCAGACATCTATACTTTAAACTATACGAAAACAATATCTTCCATTGCCGCAAAACTAGAAGGCTGGATGAACCTGCCGATTTCATTATTGGGCAGGATCGCCATAGTAAAGTCAATCATCTTTCCTAAGATACTATATGTCATGCAATTACTGCCATTTCGCATTTCTAAGGAAGATGATCAAAAATTTAAAAAGGCCTCAACTAGATTCTTGTGGCAAGGGAAAAAATCTAAGATAGCATATACAAAGTTAACATTAACCAGAGAGGAAGGAGGGGGGGGACTACCGGACGTTAAGGCTTACTCTACTTCCATACTGGCAAGATATGTCATAGACTGGATACTAGGCCACAGCAAGTTTACCGAGTTAACATTAGACCAAGAAATCTTTAAACCATACTCACTTAATGCATTATTACACGCTGACAAAAAATTGGTACCATCAGACATTTTACATCACCCTTTGTTTCAGGACACCTATACCAATTGGGTCCAATTACACAAAACCCTTAAGGGAAAAAGGAACACCTCTACATATGTCCACCTCTGGGGGAACCCATCCTTCACACCATCCCTTCAGAATCCCATAATTTCACAATGGCGGGAGAAGGGACTACACTCGGCCAGTCAAATTTTTGATCCTGGAGGCACCATACTCACCTTTGCTACTCTGAAGGACATATACTCGCTCCCGAACTCACATTTCTTCACATACTTACAAACCCGACATTATGTACAATCTCTGGAAAACGCAAAACAACTACAACCTGTCACGTGTCCAATACTGAAGATTATTAGGAAATGGGAGCTCCAACCATACAAACTTAAACACATCTACACAATACTGGTAAATGACTCAGCGACTAATTTGATGAAGCTTAATGCGGACAGATGGCACCACGATATTGTCGAGATCACAGAGAGTGGGGATCTCACGGGGAATTTTGTAAGCACCATGAGTACCCTACACTCAGCATATTTGCAAGAAGTGCACCTCAAAACGCTACACAGGGCATATCTGCCACCAAATATCAGAGCGCATTTCATTCCAGAGGAGGACGGGAAATGCCCCAAATGCAGAGGCCGGGGCGCCTCCTTTTATCACTCCTTCTGGGAATGCTATAAAATAAGACGCTTTTGGAATAAGATATTTACCTTTGTAAATGGCAAGTTCCAGATGCACCTGCTACCACGGCCCAAGGCATGTTTATGCATCAATTTCTCGGACTGGGAGGATGATGAGCGACACAAAAAGGTATTCCCATTACTTACTATTATTTTTACTATTGCTAAGAAATTAATATTGAAAAGGTGGATAAACAAGGCTGCTCCTACTCTGGGGGAGTTAACCAGAATGCTGCTAGAACAAATGTACTATGACAGGAAATATCTACATGAGAATTCTGTCGCAGGGGACCGTAAATTTAGAAAGAAATGGGAATTATATATCAAAACCATGGACATTGATACACAAGCAAAAATATATAATTTTTCAGAAATTCAAAGCTGGTCACTATTACGTTCAACAGCAGCTCTCAATACCCAAACTCCCTCAGACTAAAACTAAGACTAAGAACCACTTATCTCAATTGAGGCCATACACAGAAAAATGCCACACCAACCTGCGCAAGACGGACCTATTATATCGGCGGAACTCCCTAGATGTTGACATGATTGTGGACTGATGGGTGGGGGGCGGGGGCCAATGGGTGGCTGGTCGCCCTGGGAAGACCTCAGGAAATCTAATTCACCTTACCCCTCCCTCCCTTTTTCTCCCCCCTTTTATACTTCTATTCTTTCTCCCCCTTCCTTTTCTTTCTTTCTGATATACTTTAGACACTCTCAACTACAACAGAAGTTTGCAATAGTTGAAGTGTAAGAAATCAAGAGATAGAAGTTTTTATAGTAAGGGTTATACAGTGATAGTTATGCATCATCCTTTCGTAAGGTCACGGATGACCACCCGAGACCTGCAGACTTGCTCCGGCTTGAGCTCTATGGACAAACGGTCTACCTAAGCTATCACTGATCTAAAAAGCAAGAACGTACAAATTAGTGTTATCAGATCCCTGTAGTCAAACAATCGCAGTTATCTCATTTATCTTGATTGCACATTGACTTGTGATTTTGATTGTATCTGACATGTGAAAATAATAAAAACGTATATTCAAAAAAAAAAAAAATCAAGGAATTTGGGACATCCACAGCAGAATCATTAGGAAAACATCAGGTGGCTTCACAACAAAAGTATAGCACCAACACTTCAAGTACAGCACACAGTAATGGTAGCCGAAAGAGGCCAACAGGGGAACCAAACATGACATTCGAAACGAGGGCAAATGTGGGGACCCTCTGCACGGGATTGGACACAGGAAGCTGACACACACAGCTCAATGAAAGATTTGGGAAGACATAAGGGTGGAGATTAATGCGGACACAAGTTCATTTGCGGGCACGTTTGGCCCTGGTAGGCTCCTTGCCACGTTGGGATGTTGGCCCAGGTGGAGCAGATGCTGGTGAGGGGGGGGGATGGTGTTCCCCCTCTGGCAGCAGGGAGTGCTGCTGGTGGTAATGCACCAGAAACGGATGACAATCGGACCCTATTGCTGGCAACTAGCTCCACCATAAGCTCATTATGGTGGAGGAGGAGGTCATTTTGGCGCAGGGCTTGATCAGCCAGCACCTGCAGGCTTGCAGCAATTGATTGCTGGGTGGCAGCCATAGCCTGCAGGCTCCCAGCGATAGTCTGCTGGGTGCTGACCAAACCCTGCATGACTTCCTCGGTCCTATGCATCCGCTCTGATGCCGAGTCTCTCTGCTGCTGAATATGGGAAAGCACCTGCACCCACCTGTCGTATTGGGCCTCGGCCGGTGGCTGCTGCTGCTGCACGTGCCTGGCACTGGTGGCAGGTGGCACAGACTCCTCAACCTCAAGAGATTCTTGACCAAGCGGTGGGGATGCTGGTGAAAGAGAAAATTACAATTACAACACATTCCATGCAAAATTAGGACCAGCTACTTATGGCATGGCAAATAATCACCTTCAAGAAAAGAAGCAAAGACTTCCGCTGGGGCCTCGCTATCGATGGTGCTCACCCCCCGGACCTCCTCTACTGCAATGCAGCACTCTGCCATCTCCTCCAGGGGGGTGAGCTTCAGTTTTCCTGGCATGGGGCCAGCCCCAGAGGTGTGGCTGTGTTCCCACCGCTGGGTCAATTTCTTCTTGAGGTTGGTTTTGAAGTCATGCCACCTGCAATGAAAGTTTACATATTACTACATGTCACTCCTCATGTTTGCTGTACCACCTATTGCAATCTGCAACAGATTACAACATGTGCTTCATTACACACAACTTACATTCAATGAAAATATAAAAACAACCCTTAGAAGATACATTCACACTCACCCTACAATAACTATCGATTAAATGACATGGCAAACATGTCTGTGGCTCCAAGCAACGTGACCGGCCATTGACCAACTCCATCTAACATCTAATGTAAACATTACTGGTCTTGTACTGCTCAAATGTAACACACATGAACTTGCCTCTTCTTAACGTGCTCCGTCTCACGAACTTGTGGAGCCACCGCATTAATCTCTGCCGTTATGTCCTCCCAAATCTTCCATCTCCTTGTGTGTGTCAACCTGTCCTGTGGACACTCGATCCAATCCCGTGCACGGGGTACCAGTATGGCAAGCTCCTGCGCTTCGAATGCCATGTTTCTGCTGCTTGGTTCCTCTGTTGCCCTATTTTGGCCACGGGCACGGGCACGGCCACCTGTTGCTGTACTTGAAGTGCTGGCCTGGCTACTCTGTTGGGAAGCCACCTGTTGTGTTCCCAATGATTCTGCTGAGCCAGAAGATGGGCCAGCTGCCGATTGGCCTGATGTAGATGGCCCATCTGGCTGCTCTTCTCCCACTGGCTGGTCTGGGTTGAGGGGGACATAGCTGGTGTTGGAGTCCATGCGGGCAAACAGGTCTTGGCACACCTGCTCTTCCTCAGATTGTGAGCCAGCCATGTTTGCAACAACATCGCAGTTTTCGAGCACACCTTTATATCGTATTTCTGTAATTGGCGTACATCAGCGACACCCTGCATTCCGTACGGCAGCGTTCCGTATGGCAGCGTAGACCGTGCGGCGCTTAGGCCACTCCCCTACCAGCGGAAAAATAAAAACCAAAACCTGGCAAACTTATTAAGTCTGATTTAGTAGCTATTTGCAGATTTGAACTCCAATGACCAACTAAAACTGTGGTCACACATGAAATGTAAATGTGAATGTACATTTGTACTGTGCACTTGTTTGGTATGTACTGCAAATGACAATACCCATTCCATATGTAAATCCAGTCCACCACTCAGGCAATAGTAATCAGTGCTTGCATCCAAATCACATGGGAAAGGTGTCCAAATACTGGCTTAATGCTAGCTACATTGCATTCCACATCTCTAGTGTGGGCCAGTAGAAGGTAAGTGTACACATGGCACCATGGCCTAATATTAGGAAAAGGTCTTGCACTATTTGCTATGTTTCTGCTGTATAGCTTTTACTATAATAAAGCTGTTTAGTACCTTGGAGAGTTAGGTGTAAATGGCTAGTGATGCAGACTATTTCACCTGTTGCTTTCACCCATGTTTGGTGAATGTAATAGATTATATATAATGGGTTGCAAACTTCTTTCACCCTGTCTGTTTAGGAGATACTAAGTAATGGCATGGTCTGCTCAACTATGCAAAGGTACAGCAAGTGTGGTTTGGCGATGCAATTGGTTAGCCGTCTGTTGTGGCGCATACACGCTGTTAATGACAAAATGAACAATAAAGTTAATACCAAATATCACTCTGAACAACCAATTACAGGACATGATTGCTTGAATTGTGCCATTGCTAAGATGGCGGCCTATGGGAGAGCAGCCCCATTCTCTCCAGCGGAGCTGAGGGCACTGGTCTCCGTTATGGAGACCAGGCTGGGGCGGGCGGGCCCATTTATCACCAACCGCCAGAAGCGGCCCGCCGCCGCATATTCGCACGCACCCAGGTGCGGAGGACCATCGCTCAGCTGGAGCGGCGGTGGTCAGACCTGAGGCGTCGACAGCCAGATTTGCACCAGCAAATCAGGGCCAGGATTGCGCGATGTGAGTGTTTACACATTAAATGGCCATTTGTACATTATTGCTTACATGACCTTTTTTAAGCCACAAAAGGTAACCTGGCTGATCATGAGTTAAACATGGCATACACTATATGTGTGCTACTTCCTGTTTGACACCCTGTAATGGTGATAAAATATGTAATTGTCTAGGATTATTGTTTGTGATGCTTACAATGGCCCAAATGTCACATCATAACTGCCATGTTACAGGCTGTGTTTGATAAAAGCCAGTAAGGAGCTGATTGGCTGTACATTTATCTCTACTTATCACCTTTGCATTTATTGCTTGTTAAGGCTTAATACATCTGTCCCATTGACCGCTAATTGGCACTAATGTTTTTTTTTCTCCAACACAGCACGGGATCGAGCACGACAGGCCCGGGAGGAGGCAGAGGCGGCCCAGGCCCAGGAGGAGGGCACAGATGAGATGGCCGAGGAGGTGGTGTTGGAGAAAGGGGAGGTGGAGGAAGTGGAGGCGGAGGAGGTGCCAGAGGAAGGGGAGGAAGTGGAGGAGGAGGTGGTGGCAGTAGAGGAGGAGGTGGTGCCAGTGGAGGAGGAGGTGGTGCCAGTGGAGGAGAAGGTGGTGCCAGTGGAGGAGGCCCGGGAGGAAGAGGAGGATGAGGAGGCCTGTGAGGTGTTGCAGGCGGCCGAAAGTGGTATGTATACATAAAGAATCATTATTCCTTTTGTCATCTACTATTTGCTATGTAGCACTGGTGATTCAATTGTGTTTTAAAATACTATAAAGTCATATAACAAACAGGGTAGCAACAGACACACTTAGATAGGGTGCCCAAACCATCCCTTTCATCCTGGACACATATTAATGACACAGGTTGTGGGGATGGCTTTCAGGTCGATTTTAAGTGCCACTGAACCTGTGTAGTTAATCTGTATCCTGGAAGAAAGGGATGACGTGCTCATGTAAGGGTTACATGTCCCTGCTGCAAGCGTACAATCTGTAGCCTCATATAGGTGAATAGAGTTTACTGGTGATTGATCTTTCTAAACTAGATAAAGTATGGCATAAATGGAGTATGGACAGGCGTGGCTTAGAATGGAGTAACAAGTGGTCAGTGCCCCTGGGCCCTCCTCTAGCTAACCACCCCCTGCGGTCTGCATGTATTGTTGGCACCATAATTGTGTGTTGATTTGGTCTTAGTAAGGATTTTGTGCATGGGAGTGGGTTAGTGCTGCAGCTTCACCTAACTGGCATTATGACGATGATTTATGGAGCAGACCATCAGCAGGCAAGCCATGCTTGATTGCACAAATGTACTGTGCATTCCTGAGAGTTGACTAAGTCCCATGCCACGCTCCATCATATAACAGACACTGAGCGCTTTTTGATGAGTTGGTATTGGTGGAGCTCATGACATGTGTGGTGCCCTGACAGCCCCTGGGAGACTTTCCCCCAGTGGTGTAGCAGGCTGGGACATGCGGGGTTAATGGACTGCTGCCGCAGCAGCAATCCTGAGTGACAGCCTGAGGAGGAAGGGGCGGATTGGCTGGGGAGTGGCCAAAGGACGGGGAGAAGGAGGAAGGAGTCCAGCGTGGGCTGAGAGGGGAGGAAGGCGAGCGGCAGTGTGACCCCCGCCGACCTCAAAAGCAGGAGAGTTGCGGCAGCCAGCGAAAGGGCATCCGGAGACGCGGCGCACGGTGGTTTGACCCCCGCCGACCTCCAGGGGAAAGAGAGAGAGCCGCGCGACGGCGCCAGCGCAGGGGACGCCGAGACACGTGTCACAGAAAGCCGCCGGCGCGGAGAAGAAGCAGCAACGCCAGAAGCCGTTGACCTGATCCAGCTGTCCCTCCAGAGAGGTCAGAGCGTCCACCCTGCTCCGAGCTAGCGCGGTGCGAGAGCCACTGAGTGTGGCAACACTGCGCCTGCAGTGCCCACACTAGTGTGCCCCGCCGAAAGAGAAGACCAGCCAGCAGCCCCAGCCTGAAGCCAGAGGGGGTTGTGACGGGCGGGAGCCTGCACCAGTGACCAGCACTCAGGTACCAATTGAATCGCCCACACCCAGGCAGCCGTTACCCAGCCCCTGGTGCCCGCGTGATAACCTCCCCCCAACTCATGGCACATCTGAAGCGCCTCACCTATTAAAGCCCACCAGCCTCCTGTCAAATCCCCAAACCCACGGGACTCATTGTTCGGTGCGCAAGGGGCCAGGCCTTACATAAGCGCCGGATGAAAGGGACATCCCCCTCATTAGGAAGGCCAGCAGGACACACAGGACCACCCATGGGAATTGCACCCTGCATTACAGTCCTTATCCTGTACAGATGTACCAGCGTTACAGGCTCCCACGTGTATGAAGAGACAGTGCCACTTTGTGGCTGGATTTAGTAAGCCGCAGTCCTTCCCCAAGGGAACAGTAAAGGTCCTACATATTGCAGAGTACCCCCCACGGGAGTGACGTTCCTCTTCCCCCCTGTGCACAGGTCAGCTGGGACTGAGTTACGTAAAGGGTGACGTCACCTCAAGCTATTGATTAAGAGGGTACCCTAGTGTATTGGTTAGTCAGAGTACTGCCTGCTGTTATGGTTATTGCTGTAGTATTTTATATATGGTCTGATATATGTGTATATGTTAAACGTAGCCTTCAGTGTTGACGGTACCGTGTTGGCGCGTTAATCCAAGTAACGTTAAAGTGGGTTTGTTTGACCCCGAACACGTCACGGTATCTTGAACACGTGGAGGCGGTAGGCCCTAGTGGGAATATGTGTAGTGTGATTAGGTGGTCACAACTCATTGTTCTATTTGATAAATACTGATAGTGCTAATTCGTATTCATAACTGTTGTTATTGGTTAACATGCCCTAAATTCTAAGGGCTGCTGTGCAGTGAGGGTCGGTGGGCACCAGTGGCCTTCATTCCATAATAAATTTGAGTTGTACCGCAGAACGTTGTCTCATTTCATCGAAGTGTTCCTCTCTGTCCACCGGAAGACAGAAGCAAGGACGAACCTGAGCCGCCCCTGAAGCCTCGAGGTAAGGGGGACCCGTTCCCTTCGTCCCCGACCACCACACATGCTTCTCAGAGCTTAGTCATGGGTGGGTTTGGATTTAGAAGGAGCACTATGACTGTGAGGTGTTCTACAGAGTAAAGGGTAGAGGGAAAAAAACAGGCTTTCCATCTAGGATGTATGCATGTATGTATAGATGTATGTATGTGTCATATATATAGTTATATATGTCTCTATATACATATATATATATATATACACACACACCTGTCACCTTGCATTTATTTAATTTATGTATGACTATGTTAAATGTATGCATGAATATCATTACTAATTTGACCATTTTTAACATGTCCACAGATGAGCCAGCCCAAGCAGAAGAGGGTATACGTGGGGCCCTCTTAAGAATGAGGGACCACATGCGGCTGGTCATGGCCGATTTACAGGACCTGACCGACCTGATTTTGTAAATTTTAATTTTTTTATTTTTTCATTAAAAAAATTATGTTCTATTTTGATTAAATAGTTTATTACAGTTCGAAGTTGTCTATGTGTTTTTTTTACATTAAACAGTTAGGGGGAAATTTACCAATATGAAAAACTTAGTTTTTCGTATTGGTATTTCCCCTACGGCTGCATACGACTGTTTTAGTCGTATGCAAAGTCGTGTTCCGGAGGGGAAATTACAAAGCAGTCAGATACGACTGCTTTGTAACCCTCCGATGGTGTAACCATTCGTATTAGCTGGCCATATATATACAGCCGCTAATACAAATGTTTCTGGCAGTCTGCATGGATCAGTCAGATCTGTGCAGGCTGCAAGGTGTAAAAAAATAGAAAAATTAAATAAATTTTAAAAAAAAACAGCGTGGGGTCCCCCTCACAGCTGTAACCAGCACCAGGCTGAAGGAGCCGGGGCCGGTAATTAAAAATCAGGGAACCCGACAAATAGGGGTTCCCCGATTTTTAACAACCAGCCCCAGGCTCCAGGTCCGGGGCTGGTTCCCAAAATACGGGGGACAAAATTAATGGGGGTCCCCCGTATTTTAAGAACCAGCCCCAGGCACAACCAGCCAGCAGGGTAATGTCACAGCCGGGGGACACTTATGATATAAGGTCCCGCGGCCAAAACATTAACCCCCTGACTGGTCAGCCTGGCCAGGGGCCCTGGGGGAGTGGGGACCCCCCCCAATGAAGGGGTCCCCCCCTCCAGGACTTACATGACCAGGCTGAAGCCTGGTACTGTCCCCGATGCCCCTGGGCGGTGGGCATCGGGCTGATTCAAGTGTAAAAAATAGATGAAACTATTGTTTTTTACTGTGGCACTACAAGTGCCAGCAAGCTGGGACTTGGAGAACCACAAGTCCCAGCCTGCTGGGCATTAAAGGGCCCGCTGGCACTTGTAGTTCCACAGTTAAAAAAATAGTACACAAAACACACTGACACACATTTTAAATAAAACTTTAATACATACAAAGCCCACACATACTAATACTTACCTATCTTCTTTCCGTAGGTAGCCCTGGTCCTGATGTCTGGTCTGTGTCGGCGTTCTTCTTCATGTCGACGTCCTTCTTCATGTCGACGTCGCTGTCGGCGATGGCGTCCGGTGTCCGGGTCCGACGAAATCCATGGAGGAAGCTGTGGAAGGAAACCATACTCACCTGTCCCAGCGCGACGTAGTCCAGGTAAGTGTCTTGGCAAAAAAACAAACCGACACCCGAAACCAGCCCGGACAGCTGAGCCGCACGGTGTTTGTGTACATCGTGCGGCTCCGCCTCCCGAATGCCGCTATTGGCCGCCTTGCGGGCTAGCGGCTCCTGATTGGCCGCTAGACCGCACGGCGGCCAATAGCGGCATTCGGGAGGCGGAGCCGCACGATGTACACAAACACCGTGCGGCTCCTGCTGTCCGGCTGGTTTTGGGTGTCGGTTTGTTTTTTTGCCAAGACCCTTACCTGGACTACGTCGCGCTGGGACAGGTGAGTATGGTTTCCTTCCACAGCTTCCTCCATGGATTTCGTCGGACCCGGACGCCATCGCCGACAGCGACGTCGACATGAAGAAGGACGTCGACATGAAGAAGAACGCCGACACAGACCGGACATCAGGACCAGGGCTACCTACGGAAAGAAGATAGGTGAGTATTAGTATGTGTGGGCTTTGTATGTATTAAAGTTTTATTTAAAATGTGTGTCAGTGTGTTTTGTGTATTATTTTTTTAACTGTGGAACTACAAGTGCCAGCGGGCCCTTTAATGCCCAGCAGGCTGGGACTTGTGGTTCTCCAAGTCCCAGCTTGCTGGGGAGGCTTGCTGGCACTTGTAGTGCCACAGTAAAAAACAATAGTTTCATCTATTTTTTACACTTGAATCAGCCCGATGCCCACCGCCCAAGGGCATCGGGGACAGTACCAGGCTTCAGCCTGGTCAGGTAAGTCCTGGAGGGGGGGGACTCCTTCATTGGGGGGGTCCCCACTCCCCCAGGGCCCCTGGCCAGGCTGACCGGTCAGGGGGTTAATGTTTTGGCCCCGGGACCTTATATCATAAGTGTCCCCCAACTGTGACATTACCCTGCTGGCTGGTTGTGCCTGGGGCTGGTTCTTACAATACGGGGGACCCCTAGTCATTTTGTCCCCCGTATTTTGGGAACCAGCCCCGGACCTGGAGCCTGGGGCTGGTTGTTAAAAATCGGGGAACCCCTATTTGTCGGGTTCCCTGATTTTTAATTACCGGCTCCAGGCTCCGTCAGCCTGGTGCTTGTTTCGGCTGTGGGGGGGACCCCACGCCGTTTTTTTTATTTATTTATTTAATTTTTCTATTTTTTTACACTGAAGCCTGCACGGATCTGACTGATCCGTGCAGGCTTAAAGCAAATACGACAGGGAAAGCAAGGTGTATTTTCCTGTCGTATTTGCGTGGGTGTTTTACACCACTTAGCAGCCGTATTATCAGTACGGCTGCTTAGTACATCAGGAACCACCATTCTTTTGAATGGTGATTTCTGTCGTATTCTATCGATGGTGTAGACATTCGTATTTGTAAATACAAATACGAATGTTCCATCTTTAGGAATACGAATTGTTGTATTTTTGGGATTGTAAATCCCGAAAATACAAATTCGTAAAAAAAAGGTGTATTTCTCCCTACGAATACACCTTTTTTCTACGAATCCATTTTGGTAAATGTCCCCCTATATGTGTAAATTGTTTATACTCTTTTAAATTAGCAAAATGTACATACTGTATATAGATGTATGTTATGTTCACATGATGTAAGGGTTAATGTGTGCAATGAATGTAGTAGTAATGTGTTTCAGTATGTATTAGGATTTAATTGATTCCAATAGAAAACAAGCACTTTTTAATGAGGTTGCCTAATTGCATAAGTGGGTCATGTGATCGATTTCTGTGCTCAGATAATAGTGTTGAATTTAGCGTAAATACACCGCATCGGTGCGTACGGCCAGGTTCCCGTATGTTCTGACGCGGTAATACCGTGCTTACGCTGTAAGACTGTGCCGAATCTGTGCGTGTCCACCGCACACGCAAGGTTTGTATGTCGTCCGTACACACGCCCTCTTCTTAAACAGTGAGTCCGTCCGAATGCGGAGGCTCGGTGGGCGTTTCTACGGACGATGTCCGCACAGCGTGGCGTGCGGCCCGCTCCGTAAGAATTCGGGAAAGTACGCACCGATCAGAATAAGGGCCTATGTTACTATGTATGTTACTGTGTTACTATGTATGTTATTGTGTTACTATGTTACTGAGTATGTTACTGTGTTACTATGTTATGTTACTAGGCCTGCAGATTGGTGAAAATGTTTCCTTTCAGTAAGACAGGAGCCATTTGGCACCAAAACTCCAACCTATCGTGACTTTTGTACAAAGATGGTAACAGTGCTTTCTGTTCTGGTCAGTGTTTTGGGCCGGAAGTGATAAAGTTAAAAGATCAAATTCCGTCTCAACATTACTGAACTCCTCCGATAAGACTGCAATGTATATCTAATACCTGATTGTTCCAATACAATGGGGCCCATTTATCAATGACACCGGGCTCAACTCAGAACAGCTCAAGAACAGATAGGCGTTTGCACTTGGGGAGATGTACTTAGCATTGGAGATACATACAGTGGAGAGAGAGAGAAATTACCGGACAATCAGCTCTTTAACCGCCTTCTTACAGCCTGTGTTTTTAGAATGGCAGTTAGGGGCTGAATGGCTGGTATTTTATCTGTCTCCACTTTGCAGATCCGCGCATGGCAGTTGGAGGCCAGGATGCGGGCAATAAATGATGGGGCTGGAGTGCTCACTTCTCGATATGAGGCCCTGCCCCCTCCCCATACACCCATAATACCCAGGCTTACACTCCTTATCAGTAATACATGGACAGGATGCATGAGGACCACCCACTCTTCCAGATGTTCCCATGGTTTACCCCGAACATCAGAAGTCTCCCGTATGCTCCAGGAGAGTAGGTAAGGGAACAGGCAAACCGTATACGATTCTGAATAAGGACAAATATACACAAACATCCAATGTACCCCCATCTCCTCATCAGCCCTATGATGCGGAAAAAAGACAGATTTGCAGTAACGTAAAAAATAAAAAATAAACAGTAAAAAGCCTGAATATCGCTGTTCTGTGATGTCACTTTGTCAATAGCACTTATGCAAATGGTGTTTTTGGCTGCGGTGGACCAGCGTGAGCACAGTAAATTAGCTGGCTGTATTGCATTGATTGAGTGATGATTATGAAGACGAGAAGCCATCTTGGTGCCCTGGATTGCTCCGCGTTAGTACATTGCCCGTCAACGTTAAACACTTCTCAGAGTCTGTGTTCCCGGGTTATATTTAGTTTCCCTGGCAGGGACACTGAGAAAGGCGCTGTGTGTACCAAGCAAGACAAACACCCCATAAATCACTTGGCACGCCGGGAATAACAGGCCGCGCGGACCCCAATGAGTGACGGACAGACGCATTTCACATGATTTACTAAGGTGGTGTCACAATATGTAGTATTCAGTGTTACCTGCGTGCAAAATCCTGCTGGCTCTGTCTATTGCTGCTGACAGCTCTGTGTGGTTAAAGTCTGCATGCTGATTTCAGCTTCTGATCCACTCCATGCTGCAGGAAAGTCTGTGTGATCTGAGCTCTGCTGATTAGTTGCAACACCTGGTAACTCTCTCCTGCAGGAGAGTTCAGTGTGAACTGACCATGCTCAGCCTTCATTGATTAGGGCACCTGTGAGTAATTAGCTCCCTGTGCTTCCTATAAAAAGGCAGTCTCTGGCAGACAGAAGCTGCCAGAGTATAGGCTCACATCCTGCTCCAGCGTCCCTTGTACTTCACTGTATTCCTGATCACCAGATACTGACTTCGGCTTGCTTCCTGACTATCCTTCGGCTTAATCCCTGTGTACCGTGAATCGTGGGTTACCTGTGTATGACCTCGGCCTGCCTCCTGACCACTCTCCTGCCTGATCCTCGTGTACCGTACCCAGTGATTACCAGTGGACGACCTCTGCTTGCCTTCTGACTATTCTCCTGTCTGACCCTTGTGTACTGTGCTCCGTGACATACCAGTGTACGACCCGGCTAAGATGACTACGCATAATCCTGAATCCACGCTACCTGTTTCCAAGGGGTTACCAGTGCCACATGGGGAACCTGCTCAGGGGACCGCGACCGGCATGTCCATAGCAGCAAAGCCCAAATCCCAACTGGAGGGGTCACTGGTGAACACCTATGGCGTGGTAAGACTCCGCACCCCTGTGTCAGGTCTAGCCAATCCCCGGCCTGGTGACCAGCGTGATGTACCTGAGACCGTGACAGAATACTCTGGCCCAAAAAAGGAGCTATGGGAGCAACTGTCTGCTAGGGTCTGTAAGCAAGAGCAGAACCAAGCTCTGATCTTACAAAGCATACAGACTCTGTTACAGCGGATGGACTTCGCTTCATCTCCTCCAATATCCGTGGAACCAGTGTCAGAGGCATTGAAGATTCTTCACCTTTTAATGCAGCAGTTGCAGGAGCTACTGACTAAGGTGTTTTCAGTGATTACCGTCTTACTAGGCATTCCTTCTAGTGGCACGGTACCTTCCACTCTAGGTTCAGTGCCTGTGAAACCCTCTGATGACATTCCGGGCACTCCAGTGGCATCTACATCTGTGCCCTGCAAGGACAGGTACCTGAGTCATCCTCGTCCCCAGTTGTCTGATGAGGAGCGCCAGCGGCGTAGATCCCTCAGCCTATGCTTTTATTGTGGAGCCCAGGATCATTTCATCGGGGATTGTTCCCTACGTGGGACCCGAAATAGAGCAGTAGATTCTGTTCTAACCCAGAGGGAATCCTATGGTTACAACTGGGGTCCTAGGACCAAAATTTCTTTGAAGAACTGTATAGCCCAGGTCCAGCCTCGGGAAGGTGTTCATGATCGCAAACCCAAAGATGGGGTCCTGGCAGTCCAGCCCAAGAAGGGGCTTCCGAGTAATGTGCTCCAGGAGGAGCTTCCTAGTGTTAAGTCCCAGGAAGGGCATCAAAGTGCTGTACTCCAAAAGGAATTCCCCAGTGTTGAGTTCCGAGAGGGGTCTCAGAGTGTCGTGCACCAGGAGGGGTCTCAGACTGGCAGGCCCCAAACAGGGTCTCTGAGCATTGCGCCCCAGGTGGGTTTCCTGAGCACTGCACCCCAAGAGGTGTCTCTGAAGGTGGTACCCCGAAAAGGGCGTCTGAATGCATTACCCAAAGAGGAGTCTCTGAGTGTGGCTTCCCAAGTAGGGCCACCGAGCACTTTGCCTCAAGAAGGGGCTCTGTATGTCACCCCAAGTAGGGGTTCCGAGTCTATCACCCCAAGTGGGGGTTCCGAGTTTATCACCCCAAGTGGGGGTTCCGAGTTTATCACCCCAAGTGGGGGTTCCGAGTCCGTCACCCCAGGTGGGGGTTTCGAGTCCGTCACCCCAGGAGGGGGTTCCGAGTTAAGCACCCAAGAAGGGTGTCCCCAGTTAATCACCCCAGATGGGGATTCCGAGTTAATCACCCCAGATGGGGGTTCCGAGTTAATCACCCCAGATGGGGGTTCCGAGTCCTCCACTCCAGACGGAAGTTCCGAGTCCTCCACTCCAGACGGGAGTTCCGAGCGTGTCACTCCCAGTAGAGATCCATCTGCCCTTGCCTTCGGGCATGAGGACCCATCTGCCCTTGCCTTCGGGCATGAGGACCCATCTGCCCTTGCCTTCGGGCATGAGGACCCATCTGCCCTTGCCTTCGGGCATGAGGACCCATCTGCCCTTGCCTCCGGGCATGAGGACCTATGTGCCACGGCCTCCGGGCCTGTCTCCGCGGCCTCCGGGCCAGTCTCCGCTGCCTCCGGGCCAGTCTCCGCTGCCTCCGGGCCAATCTCCACGGCCTCCGGGCCAGTCTCCATGGCCTACGGGCCTGCCTCCAAAGTCTCCGGGTCTTCCTCCGCAGCCTCCGGACCTGTCTCCAGTACCCTCATGGTCTCTAAGGTTCCAATGCCTGCCATTCAAGAAGATTTGCCTGTGTTGCTGGGAGTCCCTGCTCTACCCAAACTGTCCTCCAAGTCCATTTTCCAGGAGGATCCAGTTCAATTGGATTCATTTAAAGAGCCTCAGTTTGTCCAATTTGATGGAGATCTCACCCATTTCCAAGCCCTAGCAGACTATTATTTAGATGCTATGAACTCCGATCCATTCTCCGGGGTTAATTTGGCAAACATTGTCAAGTACTTAGTATTGTCATTCAGGGGAGAAGCCATGGAGTGGGTTAGTACACTCATTGAGACTCATGACCCCCGACTAAAAGACCTAATTTCTTTTTCCAGGGCTGTGGTTGAAAGATTTGGACCCAAGACTCCTGGTGAGAGGTCTATCCTTGCCGCACCTGAGGTCAGTCAGAGTGGTGAGTCAGCTAGACTTCATTCTAAAATTCCCAGAGCATCTCCAAAAAAAATTTTGAGACCCGATTCCTTGAATTTAAGAGGTGGAGTTATATGTGTAGGTTCTTCCAGGTTGATGGTGGATCCTCATGAACTCCCTACACGGACCATGGACCAGGATTCAAGTTCAGAGTGCGGCTCGGATCATGATGTCACTCCTTTTCTGGGACGTCCAATATTATCTACTGCCCGTTTTGTAGAGCCAAAGGTCACACATCAGTCAACAAAATCCAAACAGTCTTCCAAAAAGAAGAAGCACCGCAGACGACCATGAAAATTTCCTTGTGGGGTGTTCGGAGCCCACCCCTAGAGGGGGGGGTAATGTCACAATATGTAGTATTCAGTGTTACCTGCGTGCAAAATCCTGCTGGCTCTGTCTATTGCTGCTGACAGCTCTGTGTGGTTAAAGTCTGCATGCTGATTTCAGCTTCTGATCCACTCCATGCTGCAGGAAAGTCTGTGTGATCTGAGCTCTGCTGATTAGTTGCAACACCTGGTAACTCTCTCCTGCAGGAGAGTTCAGTGTGAACTGACCATGCTCAGCCTTCATTGATTAGGGCACCTGTGAGTAATTAGCTCCCTGTGCTTCCTATAAAAAGGCAGTCTCTGGCAGACAGAAGCTGCCAGAGTATAGGCTCACATCCTGCTCCAGCGTCCCTTGTACTTCACTGTATTCCTGATCACCAGATACTGACTTCGGCTTGCTTCCTGACTATCCTTCGGCTTAATCCCTGTGTACCGTGAATCGTGGGTTACCTGTGTATGACCTCGGCCTGCCTCCTGACCACTCTCCTGCCTGATCCTCGTGTACCGTACCCAGTGATTACCAGTGGACGACCTCTGCTTGCCTTCTGACTATTCTCCTGTCTGACCCTTGTGTACTGTGCTCCGTGACATACCAGTGTACGACCCGGCTAAGATGACTACGCATAATCCTGAATCCACGCTACCTGTTTCCAAGGGGTTACCAGTGCCACATGGGGAACCTGCTCAGGGGACCGCGACCGGCATGTCCATAGCAGCAAAGCCCAAATCCCAACTGGAGGGGTCACTGGTGAACACCTATGGCGTGGTAAGACTCCGCACCCCTGTGTCAGGTCTAGCCAATCCCCGGCCTGGTGACCAGCGTGATGTACCTGAGACCGTGACAGGTGGGGCATAGATCACCCATGCACTGATATACAGCAGCCTGGCAGATGCTGTCGCCCAGTAGTTTAGGGCCTTATTCTGGTTGGAGCGGCCGGGCCGTACGCGTACGTCCCGGGGTTTTTTACGATCTGCGCATGTGCAGATACGCTAATGCGCCGGCGCGACCACTCACCAACGCTTACGGACGGGGTCTCTACGTGCGAAAAAACCTGTACGCGAGTGTACGGTATTGGGGGCGGCATAGGGGCGTGAAGAGGGGAGCGGCCGAAATAATGAGGGAAAATGGGCGTAAATATGGGCGTACACGGGGGTGTGCACCAAAAATGAGCGGTGCTACTACCGCACGATCGACTAAGGCACCGTTCATTTCGGACACAAAACAGGCGGCCGCCAACCGCCAGCTCAAACCACCCCTACAGATACCGCATGCCTGCGTGCGCCTGGGTTTGCTAATTAACGCTGATTCCTACTCAAACACATACACCTGAATGTAATAAGCAATGCTGCAGTCTATTAAGTCCAAACCATGATTTCACTACCTGCAAGCCACACACAGCACTCAAACACATTGGAAGCTTATCTTTATATACTTCTCCACATTTAAAGGTTTGTTTAATTTAAGGTAAGAATCTTTTTAAGACCTGCTTATATATGCTAAGGTAGCTATTTGCTAAACAGTTAGACACATTCACTTCGTGCTTTCATAGACTTTACACAGTAGCACACTCAATCTACACAAGTCGACATGTGTCAACGTGTTCACTCTAATACAAACATAGGTTTTGTATTTAGGATACAATAACATAAACCACATCTAACACCTACAAAGGATGTTTCAGCAATGTTTTAAGCCCATGACCACTATTTTGCACACAATCTTTGTATAGTACCCAAAATACAGAACTCTACCACTATCTCATCTGCTATGAATTGGATTTGACTACACTCTGGATGTAAGATGCCACCAATAACATTATTGCACTCACATCTCTCTAACAAAGGATTCCTACATCTGCTTATGATACTGTCAAATCATATATATGTAAAAACTTATACATGTTTGTTCACAAGCAATTTTATCATGTTTGGCCCATTCACACATCTTTTTTTAGGGAGGACACATATGCATTCCTACACAAATGTACCTTTTGACCATTGTTTGTCTGCCTCACCCACTCCATGAGGAAAGCATTGTTCTGGACCTGCTTTTACCTACTACTGTAGGAGCTACCTCACCTGCACACAAACTGCTTTCTCACCTATTAAGTTGCTCTGCACATGTGCTGACACAAACTAATTAGCAGGGAAAAGTTGGATAGGAACATGGGAATGGCCATGGAGAGGGTTACACATGGGAAACTTCGACCACACTTCAACAAATGTTCAAAAATACCCTGGTCAGTAAGTACACATAAATCTAGTATTTGTTTCACACAAGAAATTACACATACAACAATTTGGATTTAATTGTTAAAAGAAATTTATTTGCTGTTCAGCATCACAGCTTAAAGTGTGAACACTTTAATGTCAGAAATGAAATAAACAAATAAAATAGACACAAAAATAAAAAAACAGCCAGAACAAGAGGTTGCATATCTCCAAACATGTGTTACCCTGCAAATGCAATGGTGAAAGAAATGGGGACACCAGAATACATACTGCAACAACCAGGGTGAATACTAAGCAAGATACACACCACCAAAAATTTATCCTGCATTTGTAGAGGTCAAAATAAGAACTTTAATGCCCATGGCACGCAAATGGATAGATGGACAACTCAGGAAGTGGATGTCCAGTGCAATTTAAACATTTGGGGTCCAACCACAGAGGAAGTGAACCAGGTCTCATTATTTGGGCCCTTTTTTCCCCCTTTTAGATGGGGCCTTGGGGACAGGGGCCTTTGGGTCAGCTGGCTTGCGGCGTCTTCCCCTAGTGGCCACAGGAGGGTCAGCAGAGGTGGAAGGTTGGGGAGCAGCTTGGGGTGGGCCAGCAGATGGGGGATTGTCCCTTAGGGACCTGGCGGTGGTCAGCTGCTCCGCAAGAAGTTCATTCTGGCGGCTGAGGTGTTGGCCAATGCTTAGCATGCCAGCCGCCAGAGTGTCATTAATGCGGTTCAAGGCCTCACACTGCAGCCTGTTTGTGGCCTTCCACTCATCAAAAAAATCCCCAAACTGCTGCTGACGGAGCGCGGCATCCACCCCTTGCTGCTCGATCCTCTCCAGCATCACCATCACGCTCTCATCCCATGTCTCCTGTGGCTGGGGCTGGGGGTGTCTTCTTGGTGGAGGCTGGACCACTCGCTCCACCTGTGGCTCTGCAGAGGAAGATGCTGCCGGTACATCCTGGGTTTCTGCTTCTGCTAGGATAATAATTGAAAAAAATGTCACCATCACATACGCACTAAAAAATCTCTTTCAAAATACAATGCATTACTGTGACTTACCATCAAAAGGAGCATCAAAGACCTCCGCCGGGAGCTCACTGTCCATATTGGAGATCCCCCTGACCTCGCCCACATCAATCACGTCCAAGGCGTCCTGCTCCAGGGGGGTATACTCCAAATGATCGGGCATAGGACCTCTCCCGGTGGACATGCTGTGGTTGTACCGGTCAGTCATCTTCCTCTTCATTGCCGTTTTGAAGTCAGTCCACCTACAAGTTTAAAAATACAAATATCACCATGAGATATGTGCACCACTGTGCTACGTGTAGGGTTACCACCTAGTCCCTTTGATTCCGGACACATGTTACTTACACAGGTTCTGTGGCAGTTTAAAATTAGGTGAAGTGGAGTCTTGAAGTCAGCCAGCCACAGAACCTGTGTAATTAATATGTGTCCGGAATTAAAGGGACTAGGTGGTACCCCTAGCTACGTGACATTTCCTAGTGTGGGTGATCTTATGTTTTTTAGCCATATGTGTCCCACACACACATTCATGTCTCCATTAGGAGGCATTTCACTGTCTCATCACATTCATTAGGCCACTAAATGCACATACATACATCACTATGCAGAAATGACATCATCCATGGCCAAATTATGCACCTCCACCTGTTGTGAAACTACACATTCCACCATAGCTTGACAATGTGGTTATTATGGAGTAATTTAACTATGGGATGGCATACTGGGATGTGTAGTTTCTCACCAGCTACATGTGCACAGTTTGCTCATTCTTGTTTCAGTAGCATCATATGGAACATGTTACAACAACTCTTTCAAAAACACACTTTCTCTTGTCCCATCACATACTTCACATGAGCAGAACTGTGCCCATAACCTCACATCACACCAATGGTGCATGTTTCATATATCAATGTGGGTTATTAGACATGGTTGTGTTCACATGTGACATTGAAGTGTAGCACTATCTACAAACACACCTTTCTATAATTCGCAAAACATACATGTAACATATGTACACACATATGACATTATCAGGGGGACAAACACCAGGGCTGTTTTTCAGCAGGCTCCAGCAGCAACTGAGGCCCTTATTCTAGGTCACTCTTTCTGACCACATATTTCTTAGATGGTCAAAACCATGTGCACTGCAGGTGAGGCAGGTGTAAAACCCCACCCAAATCTGATTATCTCTGCACAAGTAACACCTGCCTCACCTGCAGTGCACATGGTTTTGTCCATCTAAGAAATATTTTGTCTGAGTGAACTAGAATAAGGGCCTCAGTTCCTGCTGGAGCCTGCTGAAAAATAGCCCTGACAAACACACTAACCTTTTCTTCACCGCGTCCCAATTTCTGACCACTGGTGACACCTGGTTCACTTCCTCTGTGATCTTGTCCCAAAGCTTTCTCCTTGCACTGGCACCCGGCTTCCTGGTTGCCAATTCTATCCATTCGCGTGCCCTGGGCACTAAGATTCTTAATTCGGCCTCTACAAATGCAGGGTTTCTCTTTCTGGTGGTGGCATCCTGCTCAGTCCTCACCCTCGATGTTGCAGCCTGTTTTCTGGTGGCCCCAGTTCTCTCACCATGCACCTGCTGGGTCACACCTGTTTGGAGAGATGCAACCTCTTGTTCTGGCTGGTTGCTTGGCCCTTGTGGAGCTGGTGGAGGTTGAACAGGGCCTGTTACTGAGGGGCCCGCTTGGCCTTGGGTCCTCCTTGTCCTCTCCTGCTCCCTCTGCCTCAACCTTTCCAGCAAGGATTCTGCTCTGGCTCTCTGGAGAGCGTCCTCAGCTGCGGAATCGTCAGAACTAGACATGTTTGCAGCAATTGTGGCCTGCATCTGACTGAATATTTATATGTTAATCTCCCGCCATGAACAAGGGGGCGTATATTTTTTCCCGCAATTGACTTGCTAATTTACGCCGATATTTCCTGCCGATAACTGCCACTTAAATTACGCAGGTCTCCGCGCACCTGATCAATCACCTGTATATGCACATACACAGGTTGTGGAGCATTGTGTTCTGCATCGTGAAATGTGTGCACCTGTCATTCCAATGATGAGTGTTGTCAGCTGGTATCTGTTGGAGTTCGTGTATGCTTTGTGAGTCACATTTCAAAACATCACGTTATAATGCTTTCCTTACATATGTAATGAGTCTGAAATTGTCATACACCAACATGTTGCACTGTGCCCCTTTAAGCAGCGTAGTTATAAGTAGAGGGTTGCGTGTATTATTTTCCGCACACTGTAAATACAGTACTCTCCATGGAAATCGGTGTATCGTGCCCCTTTAAGCAGCGTAGTTATAAGTAGAGGGTTGCGTGTATTATTTTCCGCACACTGTATATACAGTTCCTCTCTATACATTGAATGCATGCTGTTGGTTATGGTGTGTGTATATCGGAACGGTCCGCGTAAGTTTCTATTCGCATCCAGTTTGTTAATGTAAGAGGGATTAATAAAGTTAATACCAAACAAACAATTTTTTACACCAATCAGCAAGCACCAAAAGTGATATATGTACCTGCAATTATTAACTGCGCCATTGGCACTATGACTACTACCAGGGCTAGGCCGTTTACGACCCAGGAGCTGTTGGCCCTGGTTGACGTAATGGACCGTCACCTGGGGCCCAGGGGCCCATATGTCAGCAACATGGACAAGCGGCGGGCGTATACTGCTGCCCGCCGCCTAATATACTCGACGACCGGTTGAGTTGAGCGGCGCTGGTCTGACCTGCGCCGGCGGCAGCCAGTTTTGCTCTGCACCCTTCGCCGCCATATTGCCCGATGTAAGTTTTGATTACTAGTATGTCTGCGTTTTTTAGCTAATGTTTTCTGTACTTTTTATAAATATGTTCCTGAGTATGTGGGTGTATAGGGGGTGTATATGGGGTGTATAGGGGGGGTATATGGGGTGTATATGGGGTGTATAGGGGGTGTATAGGGGGGGTATATGGGGTGTATAGGGGGTGTATAGGGGTTGTATAAGGGGTGTACAGGGGGTGTATAGGGGGGGTATATGGGGTGTATAGGGGGGTATAGGGGGTGTATAGGGGGGGTATATGGGGTGTATAGGGGGGGTATAGGGGGTGTATAGGGGGGGTATAGGGGGTGTATAGGGGGGGTATAGGGGGGGTATAGGGGGTATATGGGGTGTATAGGGGGTGTATAGGGGGTGTATAGGGGGTGTATAGGGGGGTATATGGGGTGTATAGGGGGGTATAGGGGGTGTATAGGGGGTGTATAGGGGGGGTATAGGGGGTGTATAGGGGGGGGTTTAAGTAGTTGCTCAGTTTTTGGGTGTAGCATATCAATTAGTTTGCATGATAAATGTCTGAAATATAACAGCAATGATAATTTGGAAGGTTATGAGCATGACTAATGTGAATTTTTCTTTCCCCCTTTTTTATGCAACCCAATCTTCGATTTCTATGTCATCAACATGAACATTTCAGCACGGGCAAGGGCACGCATGGAAGCCCGGGAGCAGGCAGCCCGGGACCAGGCAGCCCAGGAGCAGGCAGCCCTGGAGGAGGAAGAGGAGGAGGAGGAAGAAGAGGAGGAGGAAGAGGAGAAGGAGGAAGAGGAGGAGGAAGAGGAGGAGGAGGAAGAAGAGGAGGAGGAAGAGGAGAAGGAGGAAGAGGAGGAGGAGGAAGAGGAGGCCGAGACAATGGCTCAAGCTGGGGCCCACACAATTTCCCCATCCCCTTCCCCCACCCCCTCCCCAACCCCCACCCCCACCCCCTCCCCAACCCCCACCCACACCCACACCCCTACCCCCACCCCCTCCCCAACCCCCTCCCCTACCCCCCCTCCCCAACCCCCTCCCCAACCCCCACCCCTACCCCCTCCCCAACCCCCTCCCCAACCCCCTCCCCTACCCCCTCCCCAACCCCCTCCCCAACCCCCTCCCCCACCCACACCCCTACCCCCACCCACACCCCTACCCCCACCCCCACCCCCTCCCCACCCCATTTCCTACCCCCCTACACCTCTCCACCACCCACCCCCAAACCTCTCCAATCCCCACTCACACCCACTACCTCTATTCAAATTCCCATCCCATCCCCCTTGCTCCTGATCCCCCCAACCACCGCACAGCCAACCAGCGGCGACCAGGATGGCTCAAGTAGCCGTAAGTAAATAATGTGTCTAATGTTGACCTACACATTTCTACACATAAACAATCACAACAACCACATATGTGTATCCAACATCAACATTAGTTGCAACATATCACTGCAGGGCGACCATGAGGTGTGTCCTGTCCTTCTCCAGGAACAAGGGTCCCCTTGGTGGTTTTTTTGAGTGTGGCCATGCCTCACCCCTTGAATAATTGACATAACAGTACATCCAATGAGATATCCGACATTAGTGGTGTGGTAGTTATGTGGCTCCAGGTGTTGGGTAACTCCAGTTCCCAGCATGATGTGCAACACAGGGCCGGATTATAATGGAGGCACAAGGGGTCAGTGCCCCTCGGCCCCCCTCTAGCTAGGGGCCCCCTGTGGTTGTCATGTATTTTTAAAAAAAAATTTAAGTTTTTATTTGTTTTTTTTAGCTAAAGGTTTTGTGCATGGGTGGGGTAGTGCTGCAGCTTCACCTATCTGCCAATGTGACAATGATTTATGGTGCTGAGCATCGGGAGCCAAGGCACACTGATTGCACAAGTGTGCAGTGCATTTCTGGGAGTTGACTAAGTCCCATGACACTTTGCACCAGAGGACAGAGGCTGAGAAGTTTGTGCTGAGCTCTGATTGGTGGAGCTCATTACATGCTTCTCAGGTCCATGGAGAACAGCAGCAGCAGCTTAGTCATGTGAGGGTTTTTAATCAGAGGCAGCACTAGGACTGTGAGGTCTCCTCCAGAGTAAGGGGCAGAGGGACAAACACAGGCTTTTCATGTGGTGTGTGTGTGTGTATATATATATATATATATATATATATATATATATATCCCCTGCAGTTAACCATTGACCAAGTTTATTCTGCCTTTACTCTGTGTTTTGACAGTATAATATTCTCCCATGCAGTGTGCGGCCAGTAATGACAAGTGCAAGGGGGCCCCCCGGTCTAAAGTACCCCGGGCCCCCCGAAGGCTTAATCTGGCACTGGTGCAACATAAATGTAGAGATTGTTTTGGTAATAGTGTTTGAGGCCATGCGGATGCATGCTTTACAAACATAGCTGTAGGCCTATAATTTGTACAGCAATGTCCGAAATTTAAAATAGTAAGGAGTGCTTAAGCCACAACAATGTCATAACCCTTAAATAGCACAGCCTAATTGTGAGGTTAGAGGACAGTCCCCCAAAACCAAAGTACCAATTGGGATACAGCATACATTCATCCATGAAGGAGTAATTTAATTAATGTTATTTACTATGTATGTGTGTGTTAACATATTATTTTTTAGTACTGTGTTTACAGCAGACCCATCTTCAATGTAGTTTAAAAATGTATGTGGCCTTCACACATAACTCTGAACTTTTTATTATGTACAAATACAACAAACATTTGTGTATGTTATATATTAATTTTTTTTTTTTATCCCTTCACTACAGACACTGAACAGCAGCAGGAGGAGGTGGCAGCCCTAATGCGGGAGATCGTTCTCACCCTCCTGTACCTCCAGATCCTGTTTGGCCTTCTGGAGGCCCGCATTTAATTTTTTTTTATCCCCCCCCCCCCCCTTATTATTTGTGTTATAAATAAAAGTTTATGTACAGTTCGAAATTGCCTGTGTTTTTAATCACAAATATGTTAGAGGGCTTGTAAGGGTAGGTACATACAGATGTGTACTGTAAGTTATACTTGTAATTTGAGGTGAGGGGTAATGATTGATGTGTGAATGTGTGTGTTTTTGAGTAAAATAACACATAGTGAAAATGCATGAATGTTTAATGTTGTTCGATTAAAACATCACACATAACATCAGGGTAGGTATACATGTTACACATTGTGGACAAAGTAATTATGGACATAATTTAGTACATATACTGAAACACCAACATAACTTGATTTAAAAGTAACAGCAATATGGGGACACATAGATAGTGATTAAAATGCCACATTAGAACATAACAAATATACATGTAATGAGGGTTAAAATGTTGTTTTATTAGGTCTTTATTAAGGTAGACAATTGAGTTAATAGAAAACAATAATAGATTAACAAATAGATTAATTAATCAATTGTCAGAATTGTAGTTGAAAGGCAAGATTTGCAGGTCCATATATGTGAAGGGTATGGCAGCGTACACGGACGTACGCTCACTCTCACGAGCGGTGACATAAGCTGTGTTTTCCATTGAAAACAATAGGGACCCGTCCGTGCAAGCTGGCGTACGCTCAGATCTCCGCAAGAAGTCGGTGGGAAGACGGACGAAAGACGTCCGTAAACGGCGCCGTACGCTCAGTTGTACGCCTGTTGTCGGAGTGCAAGGGCTGAGCCGTCCGCGTACGTTGCCGTACGCTCATTTGTACGCCACTCCCCTTCTACGTTGTTTCTGCCCGTACGTAAGCGGCTGATTTGTGGGTGGACTTAACCCTAACGGCCGCGTACGGCTAGCGTACGTTAATAGTAAACGTACGCACGTTTGGCCGCTCCGATCAGAATAAGCTCCTTAGTGTAGTCTGAGACTAGCATAGGCTATTATCGCATTGGTTGCTATGGGTTACTGAGGATGTAAATAGGGGTCAATTTACTAAGTTGGGAGTTCTATTAAAGATGGAATGTTGCTATGGGCAACCAATCAGTTTCTATTATCTTCTAGAAGGTGCCAAGTAAATAAGAAGTAGATTCTGATTGGTTGCTAGGGGCAACATTCCATTTTCAATAGAACTCCCATCTTAGTAAATTCACCCCTCTGGTTGTATCATGGGTTTTACCAGTTGCCTGTGGCTGTGTAATGGCACGCCAGCAGCCTTACTCTAGTATGTATCCCTGAGTTCAGCCTCAGCTGCTGCATAAGCAGCACTTTGCCTGTGTGTCTGGCTGTCCACGTGATTGATTCTGATCATCAGCAGGCTTGCTTTCCCTGGCTGTCCTGATTGGGGTGTCTCACTTTATTACCCAGCCTGCCCTTGTCCTGATGCTGGTTATACTCCAGACAAACCCTGAATACATGTGAAGTCCTATTACCTCTTGTACTTGTGGAACTTGTGTTATCCTGAGAACTCCGTTGTACTCTGAGTACTTCTAACTAATCCTGTATACTGTTGTATGTATGCTCCTAGCTAGCACAACAGTGGGTTAGGGTTTGCTAGCTCATAGGCTTAAAGACACAGAAATTCTGTGTGCCACCTGGCAGAAAATCAAGCTGAACAGCTCTCATGTTTTGTTTGGTGTTAAGTGATGTAGGGACGACTATGACGGACTTGAGCAAATGATATCAATATTTTGCCACCAACAAGCCCTGAATCACATGAATACAGTCTGGAGTGTAATTAGGTGAGTGCAGAGCATGAATGATTTATTTTATTGAAATGCTGCGGTCACATGCCTCCGGCCACACAGTGGATAGTGGAGTGCCGTGGATTAAACACTTTTCTGTTTATTATGAGACAATGGCCCGTACAGCCATAACTGATTGCAGTGTTAGTATTTCCTCTTCCTGGGCCAGATTCTCTAAACTTCAAAAGTGATAAACTGGAGAGTGATAAACAGCCAACCAATCAGCTCCTGTCTGACATTTTTCCAACACAGTCTATGACATGGCAGGTAGGAGCTGATTGGATGGCTGTTTGTCACTCTCCAGTTTATCACTTTTGAAGTTTAGAGAATCTAGCCCAAGGTTAATAGGAATTGAGTTTCTCCGACAAGGGTTATCCTGATATCTGGACTTGAGTTAGTTTCCTCGCAGTCACCGATCCTAATCTACTTCTACTCCAGCTGATCTGCATATACAGGAAATAAAATGTCATCAGCCGCCAAGTTCCATGACTGGTGAAATGTTATATCTGATAATGACCATGTTCTGCAGATCTCCGGAGAGAGGTGAGGGGGATATAATTATCCTGCAATTTACTATGAATGCACAGGCTCAGCCAGAACTGCAGACCATTCATGATAGAGTGCTTGTTAAAAGGAAGATTATTGGATGATTTTGCGATCGAAACTTGGACATTCGGGTAACATCATCTTTAGACGTTTCTTCTTTTTGCATTTCCCTCTGAGAGGGATCTAATCAGATCCCCCCCCCCCCCCAAGTACACCCCAAGGTGTATGAGCCATGCTGCACATTTTTGAAGGACTCCTACATGGTATCCGGACTATTTGTCTACAACAAAAAGATAGACAGCCATTAGGTCGACACCATTAGTTTTTGGCATGTCGACCTATTGGTTTGTCGACCTAATGGCTGTCTATCTTATTGCTGTAGACAAATGGTCCCGCTTCCCTCCTACATTGTAAACCCAGAAGTCAATTGATTGCAGATGATGGGGGAAATTTACTAAGATGTGTATTCTACTTCACATGTGATGTTGCTGTGGGCAACCAGTCAGATCCTGTCTACTATCTTCTAGAGTAGGGATGGGCAACAAGTGGCCCTCCAGATGTTGATGGACTACACATCCCAGCATGCCTTGCCTTAGTTTTGCTATTTGGCCAAGGTAAAACTGATGCAAGGCATGCTGGGATGTGTAGTTCATTATCATCTGGAGGGCCGCTTGTTGCCCATCCCTGTTCTAGACGGTGCTAAATAAATAAGAATTAGCTTCTGATTGGTTGCCTATAGCAACATCACATGTGAAGTAGAATACACATCTTAGTAAATTTCCCCAGATAGTTCTTATCATGAGAGCTGCCAATCGCAATACTAATAACATTTATCGGTACATAATGATGTTATTGACACAGTATGTACCCAATAAGCAATGGCATGTATCTCCATGCCTCTGACGTGAGTGCCATCAACCTACCTGGGTCCATTGCATACCTGGAGGATTCCTGACAATAGAAGACCCAAGGCCATGGACACTTGTAATAGGCTTATTATGTCAGGGGTACAGTAACTGCTGGATGTATTTATTAGGTAAAGGAGATAGGGGCAAAGAGCAAGCAGGAAAGGTGGATTCTGGGAGTGGGGTAACAGATATCTGCCATATTGTAGTACCCGCACCTTTAGGGTTAGGGCAATATATGTATGCAAGCCTGCTGCCTGTACTGACAGTCCTGCAGGGGCGGTCCTGCTGATTGCTCCGCCTCTATGGACTCCATCCCATGAGGATCAGGACAAGGGGTCAGAGGAGATTGCACGGTGCACTAGATGCGAAAGTTGAGGTTAAGGATATGAAATTGCATAGCTGCATTGTTTGTTTGCTGAGGTTCCCGGTGTTTGTAAAGGTCCCACCAGTTTTTTCACATCACAATGTCTTCTGCACAGTCACAGGTAGCATCCAATTCATCCCACAGATGCTACCACAGTCCCTTCCTCTTATCACACATTACCGGTTACACTTTCACTTTCACATTCTATTAGGGCCCATAATGGATAAGGGAAAATTAGGGGACATGACAGATTTACCAGAGAGTGTTAAGGTGCCCCAACATCTATGATTTATTGGGCAACACCCCCGATCCCCTGACTGTTGCGTCGGGGGATCAGAGATATTTAACATGGTAAAAAAATCCTGATCCGCGATCCAGGTGGGGATCGCAGAGTTGGCCATTTTTAAACATGCTTAATTTTCCCAATCTTCAGATGGATCGCCCATCAACGATGCCCGCAGATTGCTACATCCTGTCGGAGGATTGGCACTTCCAGAGCAGCTCACCGGATTGGACGGATGACACCCTCTGATGTATGGGCACCTATATTCTTGTTATCACTTGCTACAAATCCTAAATGGTGCTCCAACCAATCAGCACCTGCCATGTGTTCAAAACATGACCGTTTAGAGCTGATTGGCTGGAGCACCGTTCCTTTTTTATTTTAAAATTGTACCCAGTATTAATACTGTGGCTGTGTATTCCAACGTCTTCCCCCATGCTTCTTATTTTTGATGTGCATTTAACAGTTTTATTCCATCACAAACTGTTCTTCAGACGCGGGCGGCGCTGGTTCTCCCTCTTCCCGGGTCTCTCAGCACCACAACCATCTCTATAATTGATTTCAACGCTGTATTTCAACTGATAGTCCAATTAATCTTATTAGTTAAATATGATTGTATTGATTTTCGCTGGCCGAGCGCAGCGGCTCCCGCTGGTTGTCACTTTACACTGTTCAAACGCAGCAGATGCACTTATTAATCCTTTGCATTATTTATTTCAGCCGTTATAATTAATTACTGGTGCGAGAGCAAGTCTATTAACCTCGTGTACATTGTCATGTAGCGGGATGGGGCCCTGTGGAAGTTTTCTCTTATCTCCAGCGCGTCTAGGAAAAGAGTTCTTGTAGAGACGGATAGGGATGGCTGTAGACCATCAGTGATTCGAAATCATCGATGGTTTATGGCCGATGTGGAATAGTTTTGCCATCGATGGGGAAGAACGAGATGGTTTCCCTCCATCGATGTCAGGCATAAAGGAATAGTTTTCTGTTTTCCCCAAGAGGCCGAAACACTGAGCATAGCCCCGTCCCTGACACCCATCAAACCCCACCCCTGTGTTTTGATTGGGTCTACAGTAAGAAGATTGACAGTCAATAGGTCATCAACCAATCAGATCCCCGCTATATTATAATCGCCAGGAGTTCTTCGTTTCTGCGCTGAGCACTGGAGGTCGCGGATCCCCTGCGAATTGACACCTTGGTGTACATTTACAAAAGCTTCTGTAAATGAAAAGAGGGGATGTTGTCCGTAGCAACCAATCAAGAGGGCATTGCTCGTGAGCGAATGAGCACTTCTAGTTTATTAGTACATATACAGTGAGATACTGCACCAAGAAGAGCTTACGTACGTTCTCTAGGGGGCCTGGGCTGTGGCCTTCCTCGTTATCTGTCCCGTTGGTGTTGCCATGGGGATTGATATTACCTGGACCAGTATTTGGTTTTGATGATGTATCGCTCCGGCGTGTGCTAATATTTGTACTGTTTAAGGTTCTGTCAGCATATAGGATGTGAGGAGGACAATATAGCCAGGCCTGCGTGGTGCTAGGTGTCGTATCTAGGGCCTTCACTACAAACGTCCTGATAAGTGCAGTAACCAGGGGCGAAGCGTCGGGGAGAGCTATTTACTTAACTGTGTTACAGAGATATTTTCATGTAATTGTCTGCGCTGATAACATGGTCATGTAATAGGGAATAACCTGTTCTCCTCTTCTGCAGGACACCTAACTCCCATGTTACAGTGTTCTGTACCAAAACCAACGTAATCCACCATTGTGACAGAGGGCAACGCACAATCTGCTGTTGCTGGCATCTCATACAGCAGTCTCCCACACCTATACCCAGCGCTGGGGTCCTGGAGGGCCGGGGTGGCGCATAGTCCCATACACCAGTCAATATAATAGTGCCGCGCAAGGGGACGCAGTAGACTTTTACAGTGTACACGTTGACATGTGTCAACATAGACACCCAAAAAATGTGAAAAACTATTGTAGACCTTTTGAGTGCCGACCATGTCTATGTCGACCTTAAGGTTGTGCTAATGTATGTCGACCATTCTTAGGTTTCAACCTAGTCATTACTACTAATCCTAAATAGCTTGTAGGGGTGGGGGGGATGAGGGGGTTGACCGGTGCACAGGTTAGGCTTCTTTGTTATAAGCTGTACAAAATTTGAAAGAGGTTGATATTGGTCCACCAATATGTTCAATATGAGAAGGGATTCTCATTTTTTGTGGTGGAGGTGCACCCTTGAGAGTAATGGGGGTACTGCAAGCAAGAGAGAGGAAAGACTCTCTTTTTGTGGGGCACTCTTTATGGAGAGATTAATAAACGTAATCTCGGTTTGTGAGGATCAATTATTATGCGAAAAGTAGGAAGGGAAAACACCACACAGAAGTACCCTTGAGGCGCTCCTTGTGATGGCAATCAGCGCAAACTAGTATCACAAATAAGAAAATAGGAGTAATAGTGTAAAGTAAAGGATTTCGCAGGCAACCGCGCGGCGCTCAGAGAGTCTTTCCTCTCTCTTGCTTACTAATCCTAAATGTCGACCTAGTGACTGTCTACCTAGAAACTGAAGAACTTTCCGTTCACACCCCTTCAGAAATCCCAGCCCCGTGTCTCCATCCTGTACGGTGCCCAGCCCCGTGTCTCCGTCCTGTACGGTTCCCAGCCCCGTGTCTCCATCCTGTACGGTTCCCAGCCCCGTGTCTCCGTCCTGTACGGTTCCCAGCCCCGTGTCTCCGTCCTGTACGGTTCCCAGCCCCGTGTCTCCATCCTGTACGGTGCCCAGCCCCGTGTCTCCATCCTGTATGGTGCCCAGCCCCGTGTCTCCGTCCTGTACGGTTCCCAGCCCCGTGTCTCCGTCCTGTACGGTTCCCAGCCCCGTGTCTCCATCCTGTACGGTGCCCAGCCCCGTGTCTCCATCCTGTACGGTTCCCAGCCCCGTGTCTCCGTCCTGTACGGTTCCCAGCCCCGTGTCTCCGTCCTGTACGGTTCCCAGCCCCGTGTCTCCGTCCTGTACGGTTCCCAGCCCCGTGTGTCTCCGTCCTGAACGGTTCCCAGCCCCGTGTCTCCGTCCTGAACGGTTCCCAGCCCCGTGTCTCCATCCTGCATGGTTCCCAGCCCCGTGTCTCCATCCTGTACGGTTCCCAGCCCCGTCTCTCCGTCCTGTACGGTTCCCAGCCCCGTCTCTCCGTCCTGTACGGTTCCCAGCCCCGTCTCTCCGTCCTGTACGGTTCCCAGCCCCGTCTCTCCGTCCTGTACGGTTCCCAGCCCTGTCTCTCCGTCCTGTACGGTTCCCAGCCCCGTGTCTCCGTCCTGTACGGTTCCCAGCCCTGTGTCTCTGTCCTGTACGGTTCCCAGCCCCGTATCTCCGTCCTGTGCGGTTCCCAGCCCCGTGCCTCCATCCTGTACGGTTTCCAGCCCCGTCTCTCCGTCCTGTACGGTTCCCAGCCCCGTCTCTCCGTCCTGTACGGTTCCCAGCCCCGTCTCTCCGTCCTGTACGGTTCCCAGCCCCGTCTCTCCGTCCTGTACGGTTCCCAGCCCTGTGTCTCTGTCCTGTACGGTTCCCAGCCCCGTATCTCCGTCCTGTGCGGTTCCCAGCCCCTTGCCTCCGTCCTGTACGGTTCCCAGCCCCGTGTCTCCGTCCTGTACAGGTCCCAGCCCCGTCTCTCCGTCCTGTACAGGTCCCAGCCCCGTGCCTCCGTCCTGTACAGTGCCCAGCCCCGTGTCTCCGTCCTGTACAGTGCCCAGCTCCGTGTCTCTGTCCTGTACAGTGCCCAGCCCCGTGTCTCCGTCCTGTACAGTGCCCAGCTCCGTGTCTCTGTCCTGTACAGTGCCCAGCCCCGTGTCTCCGTCCTGTACAGTGCCCAGCCCCGTGCCTCCGTCCTGTACGGTTGCCAGCCCCGTGTCTCCATCCTGTACAGTATGTAGAGCGATAACCTCACTCAGGAGTAACACTACTGATTACACAAGTAATGGTTTCTGCCTGCAGCTGGTGCACAGCCACCTGTATCCCATATGGAGCGGAGCATTAGCTAAGCACATGTATATAACGTCCCTGTGTGAGCGTACGGCTGTGCTGGTAATTAGATATATACGATTAACCTCCTCGTCAGCCGGAACAAGCTGTAGATGATCAGCCGACGCAGCCAGCAATTACAGAGGCAATGCCCCGAATGTCATCATTGCGATCAGCATAGGGACAGGACTCAGGCTCTGTCCTAATAACCAGACAACCTCTATATATGAGCAACACGTTACCAGAAGGTCGTCAGTTCCTCGGATTGTTTATCCAACCTATGGAAAGTACCCAGTGACCAGTAGAAGATCCAATGTGTCAGTTTTGGCTCTAAACCAAAACCAACAAAAACCAACGGACGTTGACGCTTAGCTGTCAGTATATAAAAATGACTGTGGGGTTTTTGCAGCTCTGTATACCATTGGCTGTGATCCATCAGTGCATAACTGACAGCATAGTTCAAAAACTATGGGTTGATTCAGACCTGCTGGTTGAGCAGCGAATTCTGCATCGACTTTGGTGGTGGGGGTGTGCCCATGCACATAGTCGCACATGCGCAAACCCCCTGGAGCATTCGCAAAATGATTGACAGGCAGGGGCCGGTGGCTGTGGTCTGCCCAGCATTTCATTGGCGTGGCCACAAAAACGGTGGATGGACCCCAGTTTTTAATAACGCAGGCGTCTCAAGCCATGACTCCGCAATCTCTATGCATTCAACTTGGCACCAGCCACCCCATCTGAATCCGGAACCTAGTGCACATTGGGAAAGAAGTTCCAGAAAATGATTCCTGAGATGAAAAGACCAAAAAAGTCCCAGGTTCCCAAACCTGCCCGTTACCAGGGTAGTGCTGAGACCTGGGAATTTACCAGTCGTTAGTGGGAAAAGGTGCTGCTAGAAACAACCATTCTGGCGATGAAGGGGTTAATGTCGAAAAGGCGCAGCGACAGATTCTGCATTCTTATCGTTATTTAGAAGCGTCCCGCTATATCCCAGATGGGTTTGAAGATTGACATTTATTGCATTTCTCTGCCTTAATTAATCCCCGTCTGTTAATTAGTCAGGACTACACTTTGATCATGATGCCCCTATATTTTAGATATTTGGTCCCGCTAGGATTTGGAATCATTCAAGGAGCCCAAAACGGCTTATTAATGAGAAGCACTTAGTGCAGCCCGCTGGACTAGAACCCTGGAATTTAGCATTTATTTGTGTTTTATTACCCGGGAACTGCAGTGTACTGGCCACTACAGCACTCACACAGACGCAAGAACACACAAACAGAAGCACAGACACACTAATACATACAAAATAATAAGTATCAATTAATAGTAACAACAACAACAACAACAATAATCTTCATAATTATAATAATAATACACATTTTACTATTATCACCATAAATTTGTAAACTGCACAAACAGACACAAATGCTAACGATCATATAGACACAGGCACACAAAAGCCTAAAAGAAAACAAATACACATACACACAAACATGTGTTCACACACACAAAAAAAAAGGAAAAAAATAGACACACACACACACACTTAAATACAGATTCACACGTCGGTAATCTGAGGGAGTGGTAGAAGAACCTAGTACTAACCCCGGGCATATATGTACACACAGAGCCAGATTAAGGTCTAAATGGGCCTGGAGCTGAAAATTATCAAGGGCCTATTGTGCGCAATAATAGGGGTTGTGGCCAGCACCTAATAATGTGGGGGCGTGACCAGTGTTCTGGTTGGGTGGTCTGCTCATGGGTGTGTCTCTGTTTGTGTAAATACTTTCAACTAATTATATATGCCTGGAAAAGGCAGGGGGCTGGCATAACAAAAATGCAGGGAGATATATTGGCGGGTGCACTTCAAAGGTGCACCCGCAGGACGCCGATGTCCTAAGATACTTGCGGGGTGAGGCGGAATTCCAGTCCTAAAAAAATACTAAAAGCCAAAACTTGGGAGACAACATTTCAGCATCTTTTATGTTTTCAACTAAGATTACCACACCATATACCCCTTATACAAATCAGGCAACACAATAGTAACCCTCTTATATTGTACTTGCCTCTTACACATTATGTCACATGGAATGAGTCAAAATTCACGTTATGCCACACAGATTAAGGCAAAATTCATATTTTTCCACATGGATTGAGCCAAAATACACACTATACCAAAATCAATTGAGCCAAAATTTACAATATGCTTCTCAAACAGGGACATTGCACGCCGAAGGTGCGCATTAAAAATTTACACCATAATGCCCATTACATGTTAAGCCACACACCATAATGCCAATTAAAATTGAAGCTACATAAATGCTGCTTACCTACATGCTCATTGCCAGGGGTTCCATGCTCATTGCCATATGGGATTACATGTTCATTGCCAAGGGGGAATACATGCTCGCAGTAACTGGGGGACAGCCGCTGCCAGGCAGAAGTGACAGCCATTGACAGCCGGACAGAGTGCGGGGAGGCTGCCCGTATTCAGAGCACTGCAGGTACCGGCTATTTGTAATAACACCCCTTTCACACCAGAAAATGCAGCAGGGATTTACCCGGGAATATGGTCCCAGGATCATGCAGGGACATGAGCCTAGTCCCTGCATTTTCTGATGTGAAGGGGAGAGAAACCCCCCCCCCCCCCCCCCTTTTACGAGCTATATCGTTTAACCAGCTATATCTTCGGAACCAACAGACCCATTTACATGAGACCAGTATCATATTTAGGAACTTTTAAGTGGGATTGAAATTGGTCCCATAAAAATGGGCCATTTGGTTCCAGAGAAATCGGCCCTCAAAGAACATGAGCAGCCATGAAATTACATTTCAAAAATAAAAAAAATCGATTTACCCGCAATATCTCTGGAACCAATTAACCCATATGAACCAGCCTGGTATCAAATTGAAGGACCAGCGATTTGTGTTAGAATGAGATTGAACTTTGAACTTCTGTGATTCCAGGGGGGGAACTGGCAGTCGTCGGAAATGGGTGGGGGTGGCGGAATTAGCGGGTTCTATGTTATCCTATGGGGAAAATGTTCCAGCTTTGCTTTGCGGTATCTCCGGTTCCCGGGGGGCTAGCGACGCGTGGCTGGACTCATTGGAAAGCCCCAGTCCTCCTCTACAAAATGGGCCTATTTGGAGAGTGGGCCTGGAGCTGTAGCTCCATCAGGCCCATTGTTAATCCGGCCCTGTGTACACATTAGTCTTTACACTGGATATATTGGTGATATATAGTACAGGCTCTATCACACATATTTAATATACATAACATAAATGGTCAAAAAAAGCTTAAACATCCCATAATATATAAATGCACATACATAATAAAACATGTAGGAGACAGAATCACTTTCTAAACACATTCTCCCACCTCATGGTAAGGCTCCTGTCTCTTCTTCCTGGTAGATGCTCTTTGGTCCTGTGGACACACACACAGAAAACATGGCCAAAGCAGCTTATACCAGTGGGCCTGTGCAGCAGCACCACTTTGTTCCCTAAACTACATGCTGTGGTGGCAGTTAGGGGGAAATTTACTAACAAAAAATCGTATTTTCATACGAAAATACATTTTTTTAAGGTGTATACGTATTTTTGGCATTTAATATGCCAAAAATACGTATTCTTAGTGATGGGACATTCGTATTTGTATTTACAAATACAAATGAATACACCATCAAAAGAATACGGCAGAAATCACCATTCAAAAGAATGGTGGTTCCTGATTTACTAAGCGGCTGTATTGATAATACGGCCATGAATATACGGCAGGAAAATACACTTTATTTTCCTTTCGTATTTGGCAGAAGCCTGCATGGATCAGTCAGATTAATAATAATAATAATAATAATAATAAGTCTATGACAGGCAAAGGGACTTTTCAAAAATGACACATCACAATTGAGTAACACAAGCCTGCTGCAATGGTCCGTACTGTCAGTCAGGGGATTCTTGCTGACGTGTATTTGTCAAGAAGAACGCACCAAAGTCCTGTTGTATGTTTATGTTTCTTATGTGTCTTACTCTGTTTTCTTTTCCAGTCACTATAAGAAATCTTTGTTTGAATGTTTGTGTAACGTGGAGGAGCTTGTAGTGAGGGGTGTGGGAGCTCAAAGAGGAGTTTGCTACTGCGCTGACTCCAGATTGCTACTCCTCCAGGGAAGCTTCGTTCCTTGTACCAACATGGCCACCAAGGCTACTACTGAGCATGTGCAGAGCCAACTTGGGATTCGGTTCCAGTGCTACAGTAGGAGACAGTCGTCTTCCACTTAACTCCAGTGAGACCTGTGAATACCAGCAATATAACTGCTGTTCGAGCATCTTGCCAGGGGCGAATTTAGGGGTCAGGCCACCCCTAGGCACAACATTTTTGTCCCCCCGCCCCTCCTAGTTTAATGTAATCATATATGTATATACAATGTTATTTATATATTTCATTAAAATTTAACTGTAGCCCACCTCAATATTTTTTTAAGCACTCTGGACTGCTCACTGTACGGAGGACTCGGATAGAGGGAGGCACTTATTAGTACAGTGTTTTACAGCACAGTGTGTCTCACTCTCCATCAGTCTCTCTCACACTGTGACTGACTGAGCGCAGGGAGGATCTGCACACCACTCAGCTCAGCTGCTGGATACACAGCAGCCAATAGACTGTGTGTGTAGAGTAGCCAGTGGGCACGCAGGGGGACCGTCGGACCCAGCCACTAAGCAGTGATATAATGTGCATGGCACAGTGGGTGGGCAGTGGCGGGTGAAGAGCGGCGCTGCCGCCTACACATGATAATTCATGTCTGCAGCGGCGCTCGTCACTCGCTGCTGCCCACCCGTTGTGCCATGCTGCTATTTAACAGAATATCAGCCTGCCTGCCGCCCTTAATTGGTGCCGCCCTGAGGCCGGTGCCTCACGTGCCTAGGCACAAATCCGGCCCTGCATCTTGCCATACTACCTGGCACTCACCAGTTGGTGAGCTATATCAAATTCCACTCCTCACCTACCAGTGTATATAACAGTTAGTACGGCTGCTTTATCTAAAAAAAAAAAAATCCACTGGTTAAACAACTACTTTGCATTCTCTGCTGCATTCTGACGCTGTGCTCATGAGCAGTGGCGTAGGGCCAAATGTTGCACCCACCCCCCCGCAGCAAAATGTTGGCGCCCCCTCATCCGTCCGTCACACACACACACACACCCTCTCTCCCCTCTGCCTTACCTCTCCACATTAGTGGCCGGGAGTCGGGACCGCAGATCCACTTTGCACTCCTAGCCTCCTCTGGGCTCCGAGTCCTTATGACAAAATGTCCCTCAAAAAATGGCCGCCCCTTACAGCAGACTGTTTTGAAGGATGCTAGAGAGAAGGCCGCTGCTGCCCCCTATAACATCCTAAATACTGTCTGCTGTAAGCGGGGCGGCCATTTTTTGAGGGACATTTTGTCATAAGGAGCTAGGAGGAGGCTAGGAGCACATTACTCAGCGCCTCCCCCCATCATGCCCAGAACCAGAGATATCAGCCTTCCAGCAGCCGGTCCTTGCTCCAGCTCCAAAATGTCTGGTGTACAGTTTTATATTTTCGTCAATGGATTGTTCTGGCTCCTGATCTCTGATCCCCAAGTCCCCAGCACCTCCTGAAAGTTGTGACTCTAGGTTTTTTTATACTATTGAAGGCTAAGAAATCTATTTCCAGATAATGGCGATATCTGTAGTCAAACAAGCTGCCCTTCCACCGGAAAATGACGAATATTAAGCCCACTCCATTATCCAACCCTCCCCTGCGTATAAAACACCCCCTACCTCTCTGGAAGTCATTTACAAGGGACCCTTCATTCCGCTCAGTGCCCCTTTCCTCACGTTAGTGTTCTCCCTCCCACCACCTGTGCAGTAAAGGAGTAATTAGCAGAAGTTACTGCTCCAGGTCCTACATGTTGAATGGAAGATAGAGCACCCCCTGCCACCTGTGGGACATCAAAGCTGCTGCTGATAGCACCATCCACCCCTAGGAGGGGAGAATGGGTAAGGGCCCCAGTGCATTGCTTTGCCCAGGGGCCCACACTGCTGTTAAGACGGCCCTGGGCTACGCCACTGCTCATGAGGCAAACTATGGCCAGAAGTCGATAAATCTATTTGTATGAATGTAATTGAACTTAATATGAGGGTTACTGCTTTCTATATACTGTATGTATTGCCAAAAATACTTTTGGGCATTTTCAATATGGCTGTGACATGATGATTCACCGACAGAATATGCAAAAAAGAGTAGTACATAGGCGACTTCAGGTAATGCCACCTGAAGATGACATTAGCTGTGTGGACCAAGCCCCAGACGCCTTTAATGTACTGTATATCTGCTGGGCAAATGAGGAACATCAAGCCATGCAAATTTATGGAAGTTTCCAGTCGTCTGGAAACCCCAATTTTCTTGGCAAGTGGCTCAAAATCCGACAATAGCAATGGTTTATAATATTTATTACTAGAGCTGCCACATCATGCCGTGTCAGGGACAGAGCGGAGCTGCTGCACATTCCCAGTGGTAGCAGCTTTGGTGTGCACTGGACCAGAGAGCAGCTGCCAGGAAGAAGAGACAGAAGCCTTACTATGAGGTGGGCGAATGTGAGCTTAGACCGTGCAGTACTGGTTCTATTATGTCTGTGTATTTATTATGGGATGTTTAACCTTTTCTGACCACATATTTATATTATAGAAATATATGATACAGCCTGTATTATAGACCATCTTTAGTGTTGGATATTAATATTGTATCTCATACAGAATCCAGTGTATAAGAATACCAATGTCCATGGTCACTACAAGGTCCTTCTACCTCTCCCCCAGACTCCTGCACTGGCTCCAATGTTCCGCAGAGTGAAAGATTGTGCACGCCATTTGGAAACTCCCCTCTAGAAATGTTGCATTTGCCACTGATGCCTACTGAGTCTCCCTGGAATCAAAGGCAACTGGAAACCCCCTCAGCTTAGCAAATTGCTTGAATTAGACAATAGCAATGGTATATAATTACAATTACTAGATCTGCCTGCACATCATGCAGTGTAAGGGACAGAGCGGAGCTGCTGCACATGTCCAGTGGTAGCAGTTACCAGGAAGAAGAGACAGGAGCCTTACCATGAGGTGGGAGAATGTGAGCTCAGAAAGTGTATTACTGGTTCTATTATGTTTGTGTATTTATTATGGGATGTGTAGCCTTTTCCTGACCACTTATTTATATTATATAAATGTGTGATACAGCCTATACTAGAAACCATCTATAGTGCTGGATATTATTACTGTATTCCATACAGCATACAGTGTATAAACAGACCAATGTGTACATTAATGTCCAGGGTCGTTACTAGGCTCTTCTATCCCTCCCGCAGACTCCCACATTGTTCCGCAGAGGGGAGATTGTGGACTGAATTTGGAAACCTCCCTCCAAAAATCCTGCATTTGCCACTGCCTAGGATAGTGGGGATCTCCCCGACTCACCTCTGAAAATTGCATCTTCTGTGGTTTGACCAGGGTTTAACGCTTGCTGCTTCTCCAGTACAGAGGTTTCCCCTCCCGTATCTCCAATGTGACCACATGCATATTAATCCGCATTATCTGGCATGCACCCATAATGCAGAATCTACAGTAGAGGGCAATGTGATATACACAGAGACTGGATCCACGGTCAGGAATTGACTCATGACCTCAGGGATTAGCAATGCTAGCCACTGCACCACCATGCGGCCATTTATGAAATTCTGAATGATTGTGGAAGATATTAGATAGTAATTGAGACCTTTACTAGTAATGTTAGATATATCATACGTGTGTCTACAGTATTGTTAGTGCTTAGAGTGTGCGCCGGCATCTTCTTTTTGTAGTGCATGGAACTACAAGTCTCAGCATGATAGCTTCTCTAATTATGCTGTGTAGACCCAGATCCCGAGTCAGAGATGGACACAAAGCCAATGTTTTTGTAGTTGACCGATGTCAATACCGGATGGGTGCAGCATTTGCAGCAGCTTTTTTTTCTCTTTCTCTTTTCTTGTTCTCGTGCTCTCCGGAAGGTCAGAGCGACCTTTGTCTTCGAGTTTGTCAAGTAAATATCCGGCCTGGATATACTGTAAAGCTCCAATGATTTTCCCCAAATTGAGAAGACCCCAGTATACAACAAACAGGTTCCAATGCAGTGACGTGCGGTCAGAGGAGGAATTGGAGGCAGAGTCTCGCCTGCCATACTCCAGTATACTCTGAGTTTAACAGGTTCCAATGCAATAATCAAAACTCACCATCATATATGTTACCATGCCTTCTAACTATCCCAATTTCCACAGGTTAGTCCAATTTTTTTGTCCCACTCGCGGGCAGCAGTGTCCCACAACTGGGGGCGGAGTACGCTAGGATGATGAGAGGCATGTGTGTGACTATATATAAAACATACTTGGGCATGTCAATCATACTAGCCAGTGTCTATCCAGCCACTGGCCTCAGCGCACGTCACGGTTCTAATGCTGTGAAGAGGCACCAGGAACACTACTGAGGTCACTTCTTGGCAGAAACCAAAGTAGTTTTAATTGGTAATTTAAATATATTATTACCCAAGACAGTAAAAAACAGTCAGGGCTGAATAAAGGATAGCTATTACAGAGATAAGTTACTGTTTTTTTCCAGCAGCAGCTCCTCCTGTAATCTGGGGGTGGAGCTTGTTAATGACCGGCCCCAGAGGACTCCAGTGCAGGGAAGTAGTGAAGGAGAGGGAAAGGCTGGCTGCCACACTATCTGCATGGCTGTAACCAGGTCTGGGATGGTATCAGGATGCTAGTCCTTAGTCCAGTCGGAACACTGACAGGTGCATCCCAGTATGCACAATCCCCACATCCCAGTGTTACGTATTGTAACCCATTCCCCCACCCTCCTAACCCTCCCTTCCTGCAGCCTAACTGCCCCCCCCCCCCCCCCCATAGTGCCTAACCCTACTCTGCCCCTTTCGCCTAACCCTGGCATTGTCATTGGTGTCAGAGTTTGTGCATAGGTCTTCTGTAAAAATGGTTTTATTGAATTTAATTAATAATCACTAGGTAATGACAGTTAGGCACTGCAAGTATAACATATACTGTGCTGTGCGGTGCAACATACTGTATGTTATTGCTACACTATAGTGTTAGGACGTTGTTTATTTTGCATTAATAAACCTATGTATTGTGATTGCTGACAGAAGGACGTTTGCTGCTGGGAGTGCCGCCATTGTTACAGAGCGTGCTGAGGGAACACATGACTGCTCATTCTTTCCTTGCTTATCAGCTGATGACCGTTTCACAACACCCTCTGCAAAGTTTACTTTACAATCTGTGATAAGGCATCGCCTGGAGAACCAATACAGAAGATAATAGCGATGGGCTGACGCCATACATACGGCTTGTTTCCCATGGTCTCTACTGGAAATGGATAATAGCTATGGCCAAAGGTTTTCAGAATAACACCAATATTAATTTACCCAAAGTCTGCTGCCTTGGCAATTTGCATATACTGTAGAATGACATGAACAGTGATCAAATGAACTGAAATTCATTGTAAATTCCTTTTATGCCATGACAAATGAACTTAATCCCCAAAACAACATTGCCACTGCACTTCAGCCCTGCCATTATATGGAACAGCTGACATCATGTCAGTGATTCTCTCATTGACACAGGTGAGTGTGTTGATGACGGAAAGGCCGGAGATCACTTTATCATGTTGATTGAGTTAGAATAACAGACTGGAAGATTTAAAAGGACGGTGGTGCTTTAAATCATTGTTCTGCCTCTGTTAACCATGGTTACCAGCAAGGAAACACCTGCAGTCATCAATGCTTTGTACAAAAAGGGCTTCAAAGGAAAGGATATTGCTGCTAGTAAGATTGCACCTTAATCAACCATTTATCTGATGATCAAGAACTTCAATGCGACAGAGGTTTAATAGTTGTGAAGAAGGCTTTAGGGCACCCAAGTACAACCTGCAGACACAGGACCATCTCCTGACGTTGATACAGGTGCGGGATCGGGGCACCACCAGTGCAGAACTTGCTCAGAAATGGCTGCAGACAGGTGTGAGTGAAGACTTTTGCAGGTTTCCTGGTGTCAAGAAGGGCAGCAAAGAAACCAAACATGAGGGATAGGATGATATACTGCAAAAGGTCCAGGGATTGGACTGCTGACGACTAGGGTAAAGTCATTTTCTCAAATGAATCCCCTTACAGATTGTTTAGAAAAATGCTTGCCGCAGAAGGTGAGCTGAGCTCTACTTTCAGTTCTGAGTCATGCCAACAGTAAAGCATCCTGAGACCATTCTTGTGTGGGGTTGCGTCCAGGGCCGGCGCCACCACTAGGCAGCTCTAGGCATTTGCCTAGGGCGCCGGCACCTGGAGGGCGGCAGGGCAGTTCGCCCCTCACCCCCAGCACTGTGGTACCTGTGTAAAAAAAACTTCCGTCCCCGGCGTCCCTGCTGAGTGCTGGTGTAGAGGTGTCCGTGCCGCCGGGGGAGCCTGCGGTGCTGTTATTGTGTATAAGCTTGTCGCGCCCGTCGGGGTCCCTACAGTGAATAGAAAATAACTAGCGCTATGCGCGCGGCGTTATTTTCTATTCACTGTAGGGACCCCGCCGGGCGCGACAAGTGTATACACAATAACAGCGCCGCAGGCTCCACCGGCGGCACGGACACCCCTACACCAGCACTCAGCAGGGACGCCGGGGACGGAAGTTTTTTTTACACAGGTACCAACCTCCCCCCCCCCCCCCCGGCACCGGGGCGCCCCCACCCCGACTCGCCTGGGGCGCTCCGGTGCCTTGCACCGGCCCTGGTTGCGTCTCAGCCAAGAATAAAGAACGATACCAAAACATTCTGAAAAAGCAACTTCGCCTAACCATCCAAGAAGAGTTTGGAGATGACCAATGCCTTTCCCAGCAGGATGGAGCTCCCTGCCATAAGGCAAAAGTGATAACTAAGTGGCTAGGGGAACAAAAACATTGGCCAGGAAACTCCCCAGAATTGATATTCAAAATATTAATTATTGGGACTAATAGTTTTTCATTCTATAAGGAATTATATAATCTCTAGCAATTCACCCTCCAATCTGCTGTATTCTTCAATGGATGTCACAACACCTTATAGCAGCATTTTCTATTGGCTTTCATTTAGTATTTTGTTTTTGCCAGGAGCACTTACTGACTTTCTCAGACCCTGCATCCGATCCTGTTCTGTGTCTCTGAGCAATAACAATTGGGGGGGGGGGGGGGGGGGCACGTGCACACTGTGTTATATACAGGGATTATAAAATATCACACACTGCAGCCTTCTCAGAGATACTCCCGATCCCCCCCCCCCCCCCTCTCTAATATATTACAATCATTATTTTAATTACAGGTCTCCCATATCCGTATATTCCGAAAAATGAAATATTCTGAAAGCCACGGTTTTTCAGAATATTTCCTTTTTTTTGTTCTGTTTAGTCCCCCCCCCCCCCGACTTTTTTCATAGGTACCTCATCCCCAGTGTCTACGGCAGCCATCGGAATAATCTTCAGCAGCATCCCCCCCAAGGATGCACTGCACAGGTGCGCCGGTGATGTCATCAGTGCACTGGATTAATACACCCCTGGGACCGGAGATGCCGCTGAAGAGGATTCCAATGGCCGCTGTGGATGTCAGGGGACACCGTGGATGTTGGGGGACCATCGGGGCACGGCCAGGGGACCAGGTAAGTATGAAAAAAAAACATTCCAAAATCCTTTGGTCCCGAGCATTTTGTATAAGGGATACTCAACCCAGAGCCAGATTAAGGTCTAAATGGGCCTGGAGCTGAAAATTATCAAGGGCCTATTGTGCGCAATAATAGGGGTTGTGGCCAGCACCTAATAATGTGGGGGCGTGACCAGTGTTCTGGTTGGGTGGTCTGCTCATGGGTGTGTCTCTGTTTGTGTAAATACTTTCAACTAATTATATATGCCTGGAAAAGGCAGGGGGCTGGCATAACAAAAATGCAGGGAGATATATTGGCGGGTGCACTTCAAAGGTGCACCCGCAGGACGCCGATGTCCTAAGATACTTGCGGGGTGAGGCGGAATTCCAGTCCTAAAAAAATACTAAAAGCCAAAACTTGGGAGACAACATTTCAGCATCTTTTATGTTGTCAACTAAGTTTACCACACCATATACCCCTTATACAAATCAGGCAACACAATAGTAACCCTCTTATATTGTACTTGCCTCTTACACATTATGTCACATGGAATGAGTCAAAATTCACGTTATGCCACACAGATTAAGGCAAAATTCATATTTTTCCACATGGATTGAGCCAAAATACACACTATACCAAAATCAATTGAGCCAAAATTTACAATATGCTTCTCAAACAGGGACATTGCACGCCGAAGGTGCGCATTAAAAATTTACACCATAATGCCCATTACATGTTAAGCCACACACCATAATGCCAATTAAAATTGAAGCTACATAAATGCTGCTTACCTACATGCTCATTGCCAGGGGTTCCATGCTCATTGCCATATGGGATTACATGTTCATTGCCAAGGGGGAATACATGCTCGCAGTAACTGGGGGACAGCCGCTGCCAGGCAGAAGTGACAGCCATTGACAGCCGGACAGAGTGCGGGGAGGCTGCCCGTATTCAGAGCACTGCAGGTACCGGCTATTTGTAATAACACCCCTTTCACACCAGAAAATGCAGCAGGGATTTACCCGGGAATATGGTCCCAGGATCATGCAGGGACATGAGCCTAGTCCCTGCATTTTCTGATGTGAAGGGGAGAGAAACACCCCCCCCCCCCCCTCTTTTACGAGCTATATCGTTTAACCAGCTATATCTTCGGAACCAACAGACCCATTTACATGAGACCAGTATCATATTTAGGAACTTTTAAGTGGGATTGAAATTGGTCCCATAAAAATGGGCCATTTGGTTCCAGAGAAATCGGCCCTCAAAGAACATGAGCAGCCATGAAATTACATTTCAAAAATAAAAAAAATCGATTTACCTGCAATATCTCTGGAACCAATTAACCCATATGAACCAGCCTGGTATCAAATTGAAGGACCAGCGATTTGTGTTAGAATGAGATTGAACTTTGAACTTCTGTGATTCCAGGGGGGGAACTGGCAGTCGTCGGAAATGGGTGGGGGTGGCGGAATTAGCGGGTTCTATGTTATCCTATGGGGAAAATGTTCCAGCTTTGCTTTGCGGTATCTCCGGTTCCCGGGGGGCTAGCGACGCGTGGCTGGACTCATTGGAAAGCCCCAGTCCTCCTCTACAAAATGGGCCTATTTGGAGAGTGGGCCTGGAGCTGTAGCTCCATCAGGCCCATTGTTAATCCGGCCCTGACTCAACCTGTACCTTTACAATGGGTGTGCCAGGGCAGCAACATGCAGGTTGCGCTGCTCCTCACTCCCTTGTGATAATGCCAGCTCCTCATCCCCCATCTGGCATGTTGGGTGACGTCATTATGTCACGTAGCAATGTGGGGGCTTCCTTTGGGGGGCTCCCAGCTGTCATGCTGCCAAATGCACATTTCAACGTCCCGGGCGGGCAGTCGGCAGCAGGCGCTGAATTACTAGGTGAATGAAGGTGGTCAGAGCTGTGCTCTGGCCAGGGAGCTTCAGTGCTGTGTGGCGTACTGCAGACAAACCACGGCCTGCCGCTGTGAGGGGGGATGGGGGCAGCTGACCAGATGACCCAGTGGGCTGTGTAGCGAAGGGGGGTGCTGCAGGAAAAGAGTGGGCCCTACCCTCTGTCAGAGCAGCCAGGTTCAGGACAGTTGTCCCCATAGCACCCCCCTGATGGCGGCCCTGTCCCCTTTTATGCAGGATCGTCACCCAGATTCTAATATGCACAGGTCTCCGGGAAAATGGTGTGACGGACATTAATACCAGCATGTATTGCAGGATAATACGGCTTCCTATGATACAGTATTACAGCTCAGTAAACTAGATAGAGCCAGAGGGTACAAGATAAGCTCAGCGGGTGACGTTGTACCGTCAGCCGTACGAGGCAGATAACCTGATTCGCTAATCTGCTGCAGATCTGTGTTATAAATACACGTTGTATTATAGCTAATACTGACGGCAGCTGCTTTACTGTTTTTTTACAAAAAATATAACATAAAATAAAAAATCTATTCTTCATCCGCTCCGGATAATCTGTGTTTTCATAAATCTATTTCTAAACCCAAATTATACGCAGTTGGGCCCCCTACACAACAACTGAGTCACAGAACGCACCTGTGTCTTCGCTGTTACCCCGGCCTTTTATGTCTCAGGACGATTATGTAAATCTCACTTTCATTAGCTTTAATATGTAAATGCACAAACACTAATCCCCTCTAAATTTAAGGATTACGGGTATCATTATTGAAGTCAAATTACACAGCGATTCCTGAGCCGCCTGCGGTTAAATGTAATATACTGTACGTACTACATATGCATGTCAGGTATGTCCTTGTGTGCACTTACTGCCATAATTCTAATATCACTTTCCATTTACATAGCTAGTAAAAAATGCATTATTAACACCTTCAGAACCAAAGGGTTGCAATGGGTACATTACACCCAGAATAATATACTGATTTTTTTATATATATAATAAAATCGATATATATTTTTTGACAGAATATACCGTAGGTATACAGCAACAGATAAAGTATCCTTTAGATTAATCTGCTGTCCAAATCCGGGGGCGTGTTTAGCTTGGAGGGTGGAGCTAGTTCGCAGAGCGCATCATTTATCAACTTGTTATAACATATTTCTATAGTTATTATTTACATTATTACAATATTTACATTTCCAGGAACATATTTCCACATTTTCTGTAAAACACTAGTTATCCATCCTGTCAGACTAAGAACTGCGTCAGGTAATTCTATCCTCTCAGTCAGAGGAGTCCCTCCTGTCAGTCAGGTGATTCTATCCTCTCAGTCAGAGGAGTCCCTCCTGTCAGTTAGGTGATTCTATCTTCTCATTTTGAGGACTCCTTCCTGTCATTCAGGTGATTCTATCCTCTCAGTCAAAAAACCCCATCCTGTCAGTCGGGTGATTCTATCCTCTCAGTCAGAGGAGTCCCTCCTGTCAGTCAGGTGATTCTATCTTCTCATTTTGAGGACTCCTTCCTGTCATTCAGGTGATTCTATCCTCTCAGTCAGAGGACTCCCTCCTGTCAGTCAGGTGATTCTATCCTCTCGGTCAGAAGACTCCCTCCTGTCAGTCAGGTGATTCTATTCTCTCAATCAGAGGACTCCCTCCTGTCAGTCAGGTGATTCTATCCTCTCAGTCAGAGGACTCCCTCCTGTCAGTCAGGTGATTCCATCCTCTCAGTCAGAGGACTCCCTCCTGTCAGTCAGGTGATTCTATTCTCTCCTGTCAGTCAGGTGATTCTATCCTCTCGGTCAGAGGACTCCCTCCTGTCAGTCAGGTGATTCTATCCTCAGTCAGAGGACTCCCTCCTGTCAGTCAGGTGATTCTATTCTCTCGGTCAGAGGACTCCCTCCTGTCAGTCAGGTGATTCTATCCTCTCGGTCAGAGGACTCCCTCCTGTCAGTCAGGTGATTCTATCCTCTCGGTCAGAGGACTCCCTCCTGTCAGTCAGGTGATTCTGACCTCTCGGTCAGAGGACTCCCTCCTGTCAGTCAGGTGATTCTATCCTCTTGGTCAGAGGACTCCCTCCTGTCAGTCAGGTGATTCTATCCTCTCGGTCAGAGGACTCCCTCCTGTCAGTCAGGTGATTCTATTCTCTCGGTCAGAGGACTCCCTCCTGTCAGTCAGGTGATTCTATCCTCTCGGTCAGAGGACTCCCTCCTGTCAGTCAGGTGATTCTATCCTCTCGGTCAGAGGACTCCCTCCTGTCAGTCAGGTGATTCTATCCTCTCAGTCAGTGGACTCCCTCCTGTCAGTCATGTGATTCTATCCTCTCAGTCAGTGGACTCCCTCCTGTCAGTCATGTGATTCTATCCTCTCAGTCAGTGGACTCCCTCCTGTCAGTCATGTGATTCTATCCTCTCAGTCAGAGGACTCCCTCCTGTCAGTCAGGTGATTCTATCCTCTCGGTCAGAGGACTCCCTCCTGTCAGTCAGGTGATTCTATCCTCTCGGTCAGAGGACTCCCTCCTGTCAGTCAGGACTGAGAATTGTATAAGATTACTCTCATTTGCCATTTGGTGCTGCTGTACCATCTCCGTGTTGCACACTAGACACAGAGAACAAACTTTCACCACTGGATTGTCATTTTGCTGCTGCCTGCTGCTAGGGGACTGGTTTGTGAGATCACATCAGGACTGTCTGTTTTCCCTTGTCGGCGTTGGTACAGAGTTGACACACTTGGAGATTGCGCTTTGCATACTAGAGAATTATACAAGCCGGACATTATACCAGTAATTTGGGACGTGTGCAAATACACCAGTTTGGAGCATATTTAACCAGGAATGGCTGTTCCTGTGCCCAGCCTGATTTAAGTATGAAATGCCCCTCTCATTCAGATGGAGCCAAGTTTTGCATGTGCCCACCTTCTGCCTGTCGGTCAATAGTGGTGTCAATTTAGACACCGTCGACCGAATGACCGCATAAACTGACATATATGTGAGGCAGCACTGATGGCATTGTGATGTAACCCGGAATCCGGTAGTTGTAGCCTGACACATCGCTTATTACTATGTCACTGCTCATTCCAATGCTGCACACATTTAGTAAAACAATCTGTAATTGGCAAGCTCCCCCGGAGACCGCGCCAGACTCTTGTTCTGCCTGAACTCTCCCAGAACACGACGTGCACCAGTAATTATTGTACATAAAACAGGATACTGGAATATATACACAGATTTAATGCTATCACAGGATTGTGGGGGGGGGGGCAAAATGGACTCGTATGTGGAGCAGAGGAATTCTGCATTGGCATGCGGGAGGTGAGCTGAAAACTGGGTGCGGCCATCTGTGCATTAAAGGGCCTGATTCAGATCCCATCGCTGCTGTGTGATTTACCAGAGACCTGGCCTGTGTAAGTCTGCTAGCAATATATTGCTGAGCAATATATCTCCCCCGTGTGTACGCACCTTAACGCTGACCCTTCTACAACTGTGACCCCCATATGATATTTTAAAAAGTGCTAAACGGGGTCAGGACTCTGCGGGGTCCATTTAATAAAGCTTCTAAAAATAAAAATGTGTTGTTGTCCCTAGCAACAGACTGAAGCTAAGTCCAGTCGCTCAGTAGTGGAGGAAACAAGAAAATCAAAAGTGATACAACTGAGGGAGATCACAGAGAAGGTGACATAGGACAAATGCCTCCGAGCTGTGACATCATGGCAGGGACAGCAACCAGACGATCGGTAAGTGTGTATGTACTTAATGCCGGTGGGTCCACCTATCACGGAACCGTTGGCACAGTGTGCGCCCACCCTCACTCAGCCAGGGCATTCTCTACCCCTCCAGCTTTTTGCCACCTTCCCAGAGCTCATTCTGTGTTTGCAGAGTTATTGTAAAATCAATGTTTTCCTGTTACCTGTATCTCTACATCCACCTTGTGATGGCCGCGGAGGATTAATGTTTGTCACATGTTTACCATGGGCGCTCTCTGCGGGCACCTGCCAACTGCAAAGGAATTCCCCTATCGCTGCATCTGCGGACAGTGAAACTAGTTTTATAACATGAATAATATTTGTTTTGATGGTAATCGATGTCTTTTGCGACGACGTGAAGTAGGACAAGTGTGTGTCAGTGTGTGTGTGTGTCCATTTGTGTGTGTGTGTGTGTGTGTGTGTCAGTGTGTGTGTCCATATGTGTGTATCTGTGTGCTTGTGTCCATGTGTGTGTGTGTGTCCATTTGTGTGTGTGTCCATGTGTGTGTATCTGTGTGCTTGTGTCCATGTGTGTGTGTTGTGAGTGTGTGTGTCCATTTGTGTGTGTGTGTGTGTCCATTTGTGTGTGTGTGTGTCCATGTGTGTGTATCTGTGTTCTTGTGTCCATGTGTGTGTGTGTGTGTGTGTCAGTGTGTGTGTCCATGTGTGTGTATCTGTGTGTGTGCGTGTGTGTGTGTGTGTGTGTATGTGTGTGTGTCCATTTGTGTGTGTGAGTGGAGTTTGTAGATCTTGTTTCCATGACAAAAAAGGAAACCTATAATGTCCGGGAGGGTCCCGAAAATTGGGTCCCCTGTTCGGCCCCCAACATGGGCCGACAGACGGTGTTTCATAACCCACCATGAGAGGGACGCGGTGCACTGATACGGTACCATGTCAACTTACATCGAAATCAGGGACAAACAAAAGTGAAAAACTTGTGTTGTCTTTTTGACTGTCGTCCCTCCCATTGTCGACCTAATGCGTGTGTCAACCTTCTGACCCTGTCGACAGGGCCGCCAAGAGAAATCCTGGGCCCCGGTACAACAACTTCCTGGGGCCCTCACGGACAGAGCTCCCCGCACACTCTGCGGACCTGTTGTTACGCCACTGCTTCCAAGGTGGATACAGGGACAAAAATTTACACCGTAATGCCTATTACACATGTCACACACCCATTACATATTATACCACATGCCATAATGCTCATTACACATTATGCCACACACTGTAATGCTCATTGCATATTAGGGGGTTAACATGCTCGTTGCCATGGGATTAACCTGCTCTGCCAGGGGTAACATTCTCTGCCAGGGGTTAACATGCTCTTTGCAAAGGATTTAATTGCATGCTCTGCCAGGGGTTAGCATGCTCGTTGCCATGGAGTTACAGTACATGCTCTGCCAGGGGTTAGCATGCTCGTTGCCATGGAGTTACAGTACATGCTCTGCCAGGGGTTACATGCTCGTTGCCATGGAGTTACAGTACATGCTCTGCCAGGGGTTAGCATGCTCGTTGCCATGGAGTTACAGTACATGCTCTGCCAGAGGTTACATGCTGACTTCCAGAGTCGGATCTCAGCCCCAGCAGCATGCAGGGAGGCAGCAGACACAGAGCAACCAGCCACCCACCTTCCACCTTGGAACACAGTGACCTGGACATGGGTGGGGAACCAGGTCTGGGACTGCTGGGCTGGAGACATGGTCCCGGCACCTGCTGCTGCTGCTGGTGGAGGCTGGGATGGGAATGTGGGGAGCAGGGCAGGCTGGATTCTGTGGAGTGGGTGGTACTCCTGCGGGAGGTGGCCTCTCTCTGACCCAGTTCTTCCTGGCACCAAGGGACTACCTACCCTAAGTATCCTCCTGTCGCCGAGCCATGGTAAACTCCAAAGTCATGTGGCGGGCTCTCAGCAGGCCCTGGAGTCGAAGAGCGGAACAACGCTCAGAAGGACCTCTGTGATGCTGCTGCCCCCACGCCGGCCCATGTCCGCCCACATCCGCACTCCCAATGCCGCCGCTGAACAGCTGAAACTAGCGCACTCAGACCCGGCGCACTTGCCACCAAATTAAAAAAAAAGCTGTGTGTCCAGACCAGGGACCCTCTGACAGGCCCGGGCCTGGGTAAATTGTACCTACCCCCCCCCCCCCCCTCTCGGCACCCCTGCCTGTCAACCTATTTCATGTGCCAACCTACGCCATGTCGACCTTTAGGGATCAACCTTATATATGTTGACCTTCATACAGTCGACCCAATGACCCCTATCCTCTGAAAGGAGCCCGTCTGCGATGTTCCGAGTATGATGCCAGGGTTGCTTTGCATATGTGGCCCCACCGCTGACCGCCACACGCAGTGGACATTTCCAGCGTAGGGTTCCTGGAGAACGCTGCCGGAACTACATCCGCGGTGTGCAGCCCAGAGGCGGGAGCATCTAATAGACGAATGGCCTGTCGCTACCCTGTGTATGAGCGGTCAGGGGAACACAAACACCATGTGACCTCTGCAATGTCTGACGGGAGGCCGCGCTGCCATTCGCTGCCCTCTCGCTGAAAGGTCTGAGGTCATAACAACATCATTATAACATGGGTCCGTCGTGTCCTGTAAACACGGAGCTGGAACGTGACTCATCTGATGTGACCGGAACGTCTGCTCGGTGTAAATTAAAGTTCACGTTGTTTGTTTTATCATCATTAAACTTTGTCCGCACCACACAAAATTCCATTCAATGAGTATTGTGTTTACATAGAATAAATTATGGGTTTTTTGTTTTTTTCCATTACAATATCATTCGTGTCATTCATGTCCACAAACTGGATACAGTATGCTGGTGATGTTATTGACAAATGCGTAGTGCCAATTCTATCACTACGGGGGTGCTGGGGGTGTGGGACGCATCTGGGGGTCACCCTCCAAGGGGTGACACTAAAAGGCCAGCTCCTTGGCGATCGGAGCCGGTTGGTGCAAAGCAACATTACATAACGCACTCGGCTCTCGGGAAACAGTGTGGTAGATGGCAGTGCAGCCACAGCTGTGTCCGGGGGTAACCCGGCATCTAGGGACCCCCAGACTCATGGAAACGGGGGGTAAGCTGCCTTTTGTGATACCTGGTCTTCTATGTTTAGGACCCAGGAGCCTTTTTGCACATGTGAGAAATGCAGAGGCCGCAGGAGGCGCTGGGAGGGATCATTCAGGGCGGAATGCTTCTACTGGGTAACCACAGTTACAGGTGGTATTACCCACCAGCTCCACAATGTATCCCTTCTGTACATATTGGAATGGGGTAAAAACTCAGAAAACTGGATCTTCAGAATTTTTCTGCACTTTTGGCTTTAGTGCGCTTCGCCTCTTTGGGGATACACTAAACCTGCTATAAATACAGGTTGGATATCCCTTATCCGGATATTCCAAAAACAAAAAACCTACGGTTTTTGGAATATGTCAATTTTTTTTTTCATTTCCCCCACGCGCACACACACACACCTTTTTTCATACTCACCTTGTCCCCCATTGTCCATCAGATTCATCTTCAGCGCACCCCCAGTGCACCAGCGCAAATGTGCAATGCATCCTTGGGACCGGGGACGACACTAAAGGTGAATCCAATGGTTGCCGTGGACGTCGGGGGACCCCCAGGGGACCAGGTGAGTTTGCAAAAAAAATTATGAAATCTGAGATAATCCCTTATCCAAATTGCTCATGGTCCCAAGCATTTCAGATAAAGGATACTCAACCTGTATATACAGTCAGGTCCATAAATATTGGGGCATCAACACAATTCTCATATTTTGGGCTCTATAAAGCACTGCAATGGATTTGAAATTAACCAAACAAGATGAGCTTTAACTGCAGACTTTCAGATTAAATTTAAGGGTATCCGGTGAACGGTGTAGGAATTACAACGGTTTCTTTATGTGCCTCCCACTTTTTAAGGGTCCAAAAGTAATGGGACAATCGACTCAAAAGCTATTTCATGGACAGGTGTGGGATATTCCTTCATTATTTCATCATCAATCAAGCTGGTAAAAGGCCTGGAGTTGATTCCAGGCCTGACATTTGCACATTTGGAATCTGTTGCTGATCCAAAGAGCTGCCACTATCAGTGAAGCCATCATTAGGCTGGAAAATCAAAACAAACCCATCAGAGAGATAGCAAAAACTTTAGGTGTGGCCAACTCAACTGTTTGGAACATTCTTAAAAAGAAAGAACGCACCGGAGAGCTCAGCAACACCAAAAGACCCGGAAGACCACAAAAAACAACTGTGGTGGATGACAGAAGAATTAGTTCCCTGGTGAAGAAAAACCCCTTCACAACAGTTGGCCAGATCAAGAACACTCTCCAGGAGGTGGGTGTATATGTGTCAAAGTCAACAATCAAGAGAAGACATCACAAGAGTGAATATAGGAGGGTTCACCACAAGATGTAAACCATTGGTGAGCCTCAAAAGCAAGAAGACCAGATTAGAGTTTGCCAAACAACATCTACAAAAGTTCTGGAACAACATCTTATGGACAAATGAGACAAAGATCAACTTGTACCAGAGTGATGGGAAGAGAAGAGTATGGAGAAGGAAATGAACTGTTTGTGATCCAAAACATCCCACCTCATCAGTGAAGCATGGTGGTGGTAGTGTCATGGCGTGGGCATGTATGGCTGCCAATGGAACTGGTTCCCTTGTATTTATTGATAATGTGACTGCTGATAAAAGCAGCAGGATGAATTCTGAAGAATTGGCAATAGTATCTGCTCAAATTCAGTCAAATGCTTCAGAAAGCACTATGGAGGTAGGGTACCAACTGTAAACTGAATTGCTTGATGGTTGGCAGGGGACAATGTACCAGAAGTACATGTTGGAGTATTGCTGAGTGGAATGGAAGACAGACTGACGCTAAGGCAAGAAGCTGAGCAGAAGCCGTTCTGGCAATGCGTAGTAGCCTGAGAGAGACTTATATAGGGAGCCCTGGCTGCTGATAGGTCTCTGAAGTCATGTGCAGGAAATCTGGACTGGAATTGGTAGAGCAGCAGTCAGCTGATCTCAGGCAAGATACTGGCACCCATGTCCTGGCTGCACATGAAGAAAACAAGTAGACTTTATTATATTATGGCTGGGAACATGTCCTGACAGTCCACATGAGTGAGGCAATGCCAAAAAGCAACAGCGCCTGGTGCAGAAAGAATGTACAAGCATTTTAACCAGGGAGATGTTGTATTAGATACAAGTGAGCCAAGACCAGTGTCAGGTGACACAGAAGCATAAATCAAGGACTTTATCGTTGCTTAAATAATTAGGTGCATCCTTGGCAGCTCTGAGCCTTTCCCAAAAGTAAATGTGACATTTATTATTCCATAGGAGACAACATAATGTACCATCTCATTTTTCTAGAATTGCAGACGTAAAGGGGTCAGCTGTGTTGCGGTATGTGCGTGCACTTTGGTGTCAGGCAGGAGAAGTAGGTATTGGAACATACGCATGGTTTATATACACTAAGTGGCATGGACGTATTCACGGGCATGCCCGGGGAGAACACGCCAACACCAGTCTTCCTCTGTTTTCACGGTGCACAATTAAATTACGTCTGCACAGGACATTATTGAAAGCAGAAGCTAAATTGATACATAAATTGAAGGCCGTATGGTTTTAATGAAGCTTTTCTTATTGATTTACAGATGTGTTTATTGGGAATGTACAAGCTTCATCGTATGGACAATGACTAGCACCAGGCCATAAATTACATCTGTATTATTATAATGCATGCACTGTATATTGGCTTCACATACAGGGCCAAATGTACATAGCCTTGAAAAGTGATAAAGTAAAGAGAGATAAAAGAGGTTATTCTGGTTGACATGCAGCACTGTAAAGTTTGCAGTGCCGCGTGTCTTTTTAAGCCCGCCCACTGCTTGCACAAGCCGCCACCCCCTTTCGCAGTGTGAATTCGTACGCACGGCTTACTGCGCATGCGCTGGCCATGTGCAGGGGATCGGCGGCGGGGACCGGCTGCGGGGAGCACGGCAACAGCAGCAGAGGTGGGGGGGCATCGCAGAAACCCCCACCTTCGCAAGGGTAAGAGCCGCCGTTGTATATGGCTCTACTGTGGACATTATGGGGTTTATTCACTAATGAGGGAGTCCTATTGAAGATGAGATATTGCCCATAGTAACAAATCAGAATCTACTTTTCTTTTCTGTCTGTGCACGCTTATGGGTGGACCATTGCAAGGGGTGGGTTCTACACATAAACGTCCACATGGCTTGGGTCTGCGCAGGGTTACGGCACTTGCTGAATTTGCAGCAACCGCATCAGGCCCCTAATAATGGGGGGAACAAAGCGTTACTACTGGTGCAGCTGAAGGCCTCGGTGTCTGTACAGAGGGATGAGACGATTCCTGCCAGGTAGGACTGTGCGCTTGCACTTGGCTGCTAGCAGTGAAGGGGTTAAGGTCGTCCTTCGGTTTGGTCTGGTTTGCATTAAGTGCAATGTACAGGTCTGGGAAACCTCATTCAGGTGACATCAGCGTAACGCCAACGTACTGCCGCCCGCACTGTGAGGGGGTAATGAGGGAACCCTCTTCCTCCAGTGCTGCCACAGCAATCTCCCCAGGAACAGGCACCAAACCATCCATTGCGTACATAGGGCCTGATTCAGAGCTTTTTTGCAGATGGACAAAACCATGTTGCGCTGTAGGTGAGGCAGATGTAATATGTGCAGAGAGAGTAAGTTTTGGGAGGGTTATATTATTTCTGTGTATGGTAAAAACTGGCTGCTTTATTCTTACACTACAATTTAGATTTTTGCACATTACATCTGCCCCAACTGCAGCGCAGTATGGTTTTTGTCCAAAAGGTCAATCTGGAAAATGAAGACATACGCAAAGGGTCAATGAGAGTTTTTCAGTAGCCAGGTATTGGTGGTAGGAGCCCCTCGCTCTGTCCTGGAAGCCCCTCCCCCCCCCTTCCCCTATGGCAGCCCTGCACACACGCATCAGATCATACATGGTCACAGGAGTTGTTTGCCTCCTGCTGCATTAGCACCGTCCAATGATCAGGCCACAAATTATGTTATTATCGGTACGATTCCCGAGTATTGAGCCAGATATCACAGTCTGTCATCGTTCTAGGAAAACGTTACGTGTAAATTACATACATCGTATCATTCGAAACACTCAAAATAAGACGTTGAGGATAAAGGTGCGCCTATAGTTCCACCTATATATAAATCATTTCAGTCTATTTAAGGAAGTCCGTCGGAGCCAGGAATGGATGACGACACCAGGTATAATTATGGCTGAGCAGCAGATAGGTGACAACTGCGCTTAGTACATATAATGACTTCTTGGGATAATAATTTGCAGGTCAGTTATTATTTTCAGCTGCAGACATAAACAGAATGGTATACGGTCACTGTAGGTCAACACATGACATAGGTTGACATGGCTAAGATCGACATGGTCGGAAGGCCGACGCAGGAATTGGGTCGACGGTGGGAATGTCGACAGTCGACCTGAGTTTTTAATGTTTTTTGAGCCAACTTATGCCGACAATCAGAATTGTGGAGGGAGAATAGGACGCGGTGACCATGTCAACGTGGCCCTTTTGACTGTCGACCTTTCGACATAATGCTTGGGTCAACCTTCAGTCCCTGACGGCCTAAGCCATGTCAACCGATTTCATGTGTCCACCTTTAGTGGTCGACATTCATACAGTCCCTCTGTTATGACCTCCAGAATATGGTTCTGCTCCAGATAAGCTGTCACATAGACATAAGTGACAGTCTGCAGCGCATTGCCGACTATGGGGACCATTTATCCCCATTATCAGGGGATTCCTGCAAATATTAGGTATCACCCAGCTGTATGACAGAGGGGCCGCATTCCATCCATTTCCACAGTGCTGTGACTTGCCCTCGCGGCGCCCTGTGCTAGCTAACATGTTTCGGGACACCAGGTCCCTTTTTTCAACCTTGTACCGAAAAAAGGTGTGATGAACCTGTTACTACCTTTTAGAGTCTAAAGGGGTGTACACACTGTGAGATTTTGGCAGGAGAAGGCTAGCCAAAATCTCCCTATTTTTCTCCTGCTTAGTCAATATTGTCTAGTATAGATTGCTTAGCACAGATAGACTGTGCAGGCAAGGCAATTTTGACTCGATCTTAAGGGGTGTACACACGGGGAGGTTTTGGCTAATAGACAATTTTTACTAAACACAAAATTTTACTAAGCACATTTACTCAAATTCGCACATTTTCATGCCTAAAAATCGCACATTATCGCACTTAATCGCACTTTTTTTCCCAGTATACGCACCTCATTAAATATGCAAATTTGCAGCAAAAAATGTGATTTTAAAAAGTCCGATAATGGGCGATTTTAAAAGTGCGAAAAAATTGCATTCTATTCAATGTCACCCATTGTTTCTAAATGTACCATAGATACCTTGACGGGAAGTATCAGCGGATGTACACATTGGATTTTTTCTGGTTTATCCTTTTATGGGGGAGATTCTCTAAGAATCTCCGCCCCCCTTCGCCGCCCATCGCATTTATAATTATCGCATATATGTTCTAACATATGCGATAATTATAGCAAAGGACAGCTCTTGCGTTAAGAGCTGTCCTTTGCGGTGAGAGTCGTCGGGTCCCAGCAGGTCCCGGCGGCTCCCTCCCACACCCGGCGCTGCTGCTGCGCCGGGCTCTCCTCCTCCCTGCACCCAGAAGAGGATCAGTGCAGGGAGGAGGTCACAGGTCCGGGCAGCACAGCTCTGTGCTGCCCGGACACAGGTGAGGGGAGAGGGGGCGATGCGGCGGGGGTCCGTGCAGGGGGGCGTTGCGGGGTGGCGGTGGGATGCGGTAGAAGCCGATAACAGGGTTTTTACCACATTTCTAGCTTAGAGAATCTCCCCCTCTGAGTGAAAAATGATCTGAACACTAGCAGAGGGGAAGACCACCTTCAAGAAATCTATAAAGTTGAAGGAAGTATTACTTTATTATATTCTAATTCACCTACTGTTTTGCACTCATTTAATATCCTTCTTGGTGTCTCATACACGGGAGGCGCTCAGTCTGGTATACCACCCTCCTCTTTCATATAGTATTTTATTGAGTCATATGGGTTAGACTCCACGGTATCACCAATAAGCAGCCACCCTTGGAGTGCCCAACTAAAACCTTCCATTATTTTGCTAAGCTATTTAGGGTAGGCGATTTCCCTGTGTCCAGACCTTCCATAGAGAGCACATACAGTACACATGCAGTGATTTGTGCTAAGCGATTTGGCAGGGTAGTGGTACAGAATGAGAGATCTCTATCACTGTCTCTCATTCTGTACACACACAGAGATTTGCAGTCACCTGCTAAGCAATCTGACTAGATTTTGACTGCATGCACTGACTTAGTTAGCAGGTGATTGTGACGTGCGGGACCGCGCATCGTAATCTCTCGGGGTATACACATGGAGAGATCTGTTCACATCAGGAGTAAAGAGGAAAAAATCCAGGAAAAGTTATATTTTTACCAGAAACTTTTTTGTGTCGACCATTCCAATTCCAACCTTTTGCTTGCGTCATCCTTTTCGATCTGGTGCATGTCGACCTGCTGTCACGCTGCGAACTGTTGCCTGGATACTGGAATCACTATATATAAAAGGCTAAATCCTTCTCACCTTTTTTTGAAGTACCGCCACTGACCACAAGAGGCCGCTCAACAGACCACGTGACTACTTAGCAGAAAGTGAAACTAAAATGATCTGATTCAAACTTGCTGTATATGGAGAGAGGGAGTGGTGAATGCAGAGATTGGAGGTGGGAGCAGATAGGGACTAAGCTTTTTTTGATGGGCTTTTAACTAGAATTCACTATAAAGTTTGTTCTTATTGCTCTATATACCTGTAATGATCATAAAATGACAAAAGTGCGACAAACATATAGTCCTCGCTTTCCCGAAATCAATGTAGAATTCCAGTGTTGTGGGCAAAAAATAAATACAGACAGACCCATTGAGCCGCTTGACTTATATTATCATCTACCCCCTACAACGGCCCCTCGCCCTCGGTGTCTGCGCCCTGCTGCTAACGCATTGTGTATATATAATATATACTTGTCCTACATTGTCTTGTACTGTAAGTCACTGTGTCCTTGTTCTGACCATTGATGTATTTTATCAGGCGCTGTGGACCCCTTGTGGCGCCGTATAAACAGAGGCTAATAATAAGGTGCGGCTATGAAAGGTTAACACAATCACACAGACAACGAGATCACAGTTCATCAAACCCGGTGCCTTTTGTTTTTATTAAGAAATAAATTGTTCAGCAAAACGGAGAGAAATAGAGAGAAAATAAGACAGAATAGCAAGTTCATGGTACAGTTGTGGGCCACAGCTGCATAGGAACCAATTCACAAACTACCGTAGCAGCTGGGACCCGTCCCCACGTCTGTAACAATCTGCTGTGGCACTGGGGAGATCACCCGTGAGGTAGATACACAGATGTAAACAGATTCAGTCCAATGGCTGTGGGACGCTCGCTTCATTGGTTGGAACCCAGATCCTGGAGCCAGCGGCCCTCTGGCAACAAAGGAGTTAATCGCTGGGCTGTAACTCAAAACGGGCGCATTTCTCCCTTACTGTATGCCAGGGATTCTGTCTCGTGCAATAACGGCTGCTGTTCCAGGATGGGTGCACAGTTTATCAGTGTTTGTGTGTCAGAAAAGCGACAAAGGCCATATTTTTCTACTTTAAGTGTCTCCTCTCCAGGAGAAGCCCGGACAGGAGGCTCTCTGCAGCTTTCCGTGAGGGAGGAGCTTATCATTAAGCCATGCCCCCTTTCCCTTTAAATGGCGGCTCTTCGGGAAGGAAGCGGTATTAAATGAAGCGATTTGCATCATTTTAGCCACTCCTCAAAGAGCCACAATGCCTGTATTTGACCGGTAGAGGGAGGGGCTGCTGGGTCTGATGCTGGAGTCTTGCCCACCCTTCCGGGGTGCTGGGAGGGGGACACGATTTTGGGGACCCTCCCGGCCATTCCGAGAAGGTAGGTAAGTATGACAAAGACCAATCTGTATTTTAATATACACAGCAATTACCTGTCCTCAGATGGGCAGCCTGGGGGCAGGGATTGGGTGTGGATCACACGCCCAACAGTCAATAGGTCAACCACTAAGGGCATAGGTCAAAAAAAGGTCGACACAAGCAGTTGGTGTCACTGTTGCCATTTGATGACATGGACCTTCAGTTAGAGTAGCGTAAACCCTCGTATGGCTCACTTTGCCCACCGTGGTTCGGACCAAGCGCCAGTCTACCATTCCCAATTGTAGGTCACGTGGATCATGAATAAAAAGTCCTCTCCCCCAATAAATACATGTGAAAAAATCATGTTGACCTATTGCTTGTGTTGACCTTTTGTGAATGTTGACTGTCTGTATGTCAACATTTTGTCCAAGTTGACCTTGTACCAGTCGGCCATCGATGGTCGACCTATAATCCAGATACTCCAGGGATTATGGGCCAGATGTATCAAGCTCTAAAAAGTGATAAAGTGGAGAGTGTCGAACAACCAGCCAATCAGCCCCTAACTGTCATTTTTCAAAACCACCCTGTAACCATCCCACTCATGGCTGGCTGGTTGTCACTCTCCATTTGATCACTTTTTGAAGCTTGGTACATCTGGCCCTGAGTGGGTATTGTCAGTCATCAAACTGTACAGGGATAACATGTACTGGGCCAGATGTACTAAGCTTAAAAAAGTGATAAACCACCAGCCAATCAGCTCCTACCTGCCATGTCACAGGCTGTGTTTGAAAAAATGACAGGTAAGAGCTGATTGGTTGATGGCTTATTACTCTCTGTTTTATCACTTTTCAAGCTTAGTACTGTACATCTCGACCACTATGAGAAATGTATGGATGTCATTGGCATTGTAGACAACCCCCCATTGTAGACAACCCCCCATTGTAGACAGCCCCCCATTGTAGACAAACCCCCATTGTAGACAGCCCCCCATTGTAGACAGCTCCCCATTGTAGACAGCCCCCCAATGTAGACAGCCCCCCCAGTGTAGCCCCCTTCCCTACCACCAGTTAAGATGTATCCACCTACAGGGAAATGTAACGATACCGTTTCTACAACATTATCAGAGGACAACAGAAGTGATAAAATGGAGAGTGATAAACAGCCAGCCAATCAGCTCCCACCTGCCATGTCACAGACTGTGTTTGAAAAATGTCAGACAGGAGCTGATTGGCTGACTGTTTATTACTCTCCATTTTATCAATTTTGAAGCTTAGAGAATCTGGTCCATTGTGTTTGAAGGGTTATCTCCAATCCCACCCACAGACTACAATGGAATATGTTCCATCGCTGCGTTATGCCCAGATGAATAATGGACTTTTACCCTGTGACATTGTGTTGACACCAGCAGCACAGAGAGGAAACCAGATAACCTGCAGCTTCCAGTATTCCGGATATATAATTATGGAATCTGTTCTCTGCGTGTCCTGCTTACACAGCGCAGAAAGGGTAAATGACCAACATCAGTCTCCGCTGCTCTCCTGCGCTGTCACAGCGAGCCACCAGTCAATGGATTCATCACCCCGGGTTATACAATGACACAAAGACACAGATACGGGGGGGAATGGGGATTGGCCCCTTTGTCACTGCCAGTAACACATTCTCCCCAGCTGATTGGATGCTTGTTTTTGTTTGTTGATTTTTTTTTTTCCTATTCATTTCTTTTTGTTGTAGTGCAGGCGGCAAAGCACCAGCAGTGGTACCTTATCGGAGGGTCAGCCAATGCACTCTGACACAGAACTGGCTTCATTAGAACAGGGAATCTTTTTTTCCTATGGGTGTATTTACTGAGCTTTGGAGAGAGAGATAAAGTGAACCAAGATAAAGTAGCAGCCAATATGCTCCTAACTGTAATATTACAGTCTGTGGGACAGATTTTTTTAAGTGAAGTGATACAGTGGCTGGTGATAATGCACCTATTGTATCAGCTCCTAACTGTTATTTTTTTAAACGCAGTCTGTAATGGCAGTTGGGAGTTGAATGGCTGGTTCGTTATCCAGGACCACTTTATCACTTCGCTTTACCACTTTATCACTTCACCCTGTATTTTTAATGACAGTTAGGAGCTGGTTGGTTGGTACTTTAAAGGCAGGTGTACTAAGCTTCGTAGACTGTTAAAGCGGAGACAGATAATTTACCAACCAATCCGCTCCTAACTGTCATTATTGAACCACTGCATGTAAAATGGCAGTTATGTGCTGTTTGGTTAGTACTTTATTTCTCTCCATTTGATCACTCTCCCGAGGCTTAGTACATAGACCCCCTAACTGGGGAAATCAGGAAATAAGGGTCTCAGGTCACATGTGAGCATGAATACAGCCAGCAATGCCCAGGCTGGGACCTCATTAACTCTTTCAGTTCCACAGATGCGTTCTATACTGTGCTTGAACCCAATACAGCAACATCTGACCCTTTAATGTGACTCCACCATGAACTTATTACCTGTCAGGTATTCAGCAATCACCTGTACATCATATCAGGCTGATTGGCACAGTGAGAACGCCAGGAGGGGTGCGGCAAGTCTGGGTTTTGGCACTTCTCTACTCCCTCAACGGTTTGGTTGGAAAGACTTGTGCCAGCTGTGCTGAGATTACTGCGAGACTTTCTGCCCCTGACACAATTATGAGCACGATCCAAAGACGCAGGTCCCAGGGAGGGATGTAACTAAACTCCAGTGGGGCCGGCGGGGAGTTACACAGCGAATGTTTCATATATCACATAGTTCCCTCTTTGCCTGTAATTAAAACAACACCAAAAACATTTCAGATATACAGCAGGTGATTTATAAGGAGGCCCCACGTCATCAGATCCTCCCCTGGCTGCACAACAACTAGATCCCTCACCTACTGGGCACCACGTCATCAGATCCTCCCCTGGCTGCACAACAACTAGATCCCTCGCCTACTGGGCCCCACGTCATCAGATCCTCCTCTGGCTGAGCAACAACTAGATCCCTCACCTACATGGCCACACACCAGCAGATCCTCCCCTGGCTGCACAACTAGATCCCTCACCTACTGGCTCACACACCAGCAGATCCTCCCCTGGGTGCACAACTAGATCCCTCACCTACTGGGCCACATACCAGTAGATCCTCCCCTGGCTACACAACAACTAGATCCATTATCTACTGGGTCACACACCAGCAGATCCTCCCCTGGGTGCACAACAACTAGATCCCTCACCTACTGGGTCACACACCAGCAGATCCTCCTCTGGGTGCACAACAACTAGATCCCTCACCTACTGGGTCACACACCAGCAGATCCTCCCCTGGGTGCACAACAACTAGATCCCTCACCTACTGGGTCACACACCAGCAGATCCTCCTCTGGGTGCACAACAACTAGATCCCTCACCTACTGGGTCACACACCAGCAGATCCTCCTCTGGGTGCACAACAACTAGATCCCTCACCTACTGGGTCACACACCAGCAGATCCTCCTCTGGGTGCACAACAACTAGATCCCTCACCTACTGGGTCACACACCAGCAGACGGATTTCACAGATCTACTGATCAGACTCCCAGAGTGACTTGGACCCAGAGGTTGCATAGTAGATAACAATCTGACATCTATGCCGATTGATTTATGAGCTGACCCAAAAATGTTAAATAAAGTAGCAGCCAACTGGCTCCTAACTTCTGCGTGAAAGGCGGTGTTGGAAAAATGACAGTTAGGGTCTGCTTGTATGGTCCTTTATCTCCATCTACTTTATCTCTCTCCAAAGCTTAGTACACAGACCCCGTTGTGCCCAGCGCCCTTCTTGCACCCTCTCTCCTCTTTATCTTAATGTTAATCAGATTGGAAATCCCTGCTTGTGTTGCTGCTAGAATTGATGCATTGATCCACTTAGGAGAATGGAGATACCGCACAATATCCTGATTCACTTTGTGATCTGTGTCATCCTCTGCGGGCGATGTCTGTGGCTTCCTTCCTGCCTAATAAAATAAGGATTCCCCTGTGTCATACATTAGTACATAGGAGAATACTGCTCAGTGCTCACCCAGCCCAGAGGGAGGATAATACTGGTGCACTCGTCTCCTGATGATGTGATGGGCGCTCGGTGCCAGAGCAGGAATGCACAGCACATATATACTGTATATAGTACCCCCCCCCCCCCCAAATCTCTGGCACAGTCCAGTGCCACAATCCAGGCTCCAGAGGTTCCTGACCTATCCTTCAACAACTCCACTCTATGATTGTCCTCTGCTTACACTGTATGTGTGGTTGTAGAAAGTAGGGATCACTGATCCCCATGATAATCACTCTGCCTGCACACACACACACTGGGCAGACAGACTCTGGCTCAGATGTACTAAATCTTGCAAAGTGGCAAGAGATAAAGCACCAACCAATCAGAACCAGTCATTTTTCAAACACTGGCAGTTAGGGGCTTATTGGCTTGTACTTTCTCTAAGTCTTAGCACATCTGCCCCTTGTGCTACTTGTTCTAGTTTTGATCTGGAAAGCACTTAAAAAAAATAAAAGGCTAAGCATTAGTCCTGACAAGCTGCTGGTGGCCTTTGTCACCTACGGTCCCCTCCATGGAGTAATGTACAGCTGGCTACATACAGCATTATATACATGGGCAGCTTGTGAATCTAAAACGGAGGACAAATCATTATAAGGACGTGGGTTCCGCTATAAATGACGCAGATGGCCATAATCCTATATAATCAGATTTGATTGGGTATGGAGGGGAATGGGGTAGTGATGTCATCTGTAAGTGCGTGATGTCATTGTATGGCCCAGCAGTTTAGGCACATATACAGTATGTATATATTGATGCAATTAAGAATGTATTACAAAGGATTACCGATATATCGGCAGATGCTTTCAGCAGTGTTTGCGAACGCTCATCTGTATTTTAGCTTCATGATCATTTATCACATTTCTGTATTGTATAGTGACCCCAGGGAGAGGTGGTATAGCCACTACCCTACACTATGACACGTTCATAAAATCAGAAATACAGCGCAGTTCTCTTTGGAAGCTAAAGCCTGTTGCATCCACTCCCCACACAGCTGCCAGAATCTCAGCACAGGCAGGGATGGACAGATGCAATAGACCACAGGTACTCAGACTCGGTCCTCGGGACCCCACACGGTGCATGTTTTGCAGGTCTCCTCACAGAATCACAAGTGATATAATTAACTCCACCTGTGAATCTTTTAAAATGTGTCAATGAGTAATGAGTGCACCTGTCAGGTGACCAGGTGGGGTCCTGAGTTTGAAAACCCCTGCAATGGACATTCAATGATATGAAAGGGGATGGTGGGAGCTTGTCCACAAAGGGGAGGTGGTCAGCACTCAGGTTAAAGAACTGTAAAAAGCAGCATTTCTGTATCAGCATCCCTGTATGGGAGTGTCAGAGTCATACAGGCAGTTTGCTGTATAGTAACACACTGTAGTGAGGATCTCCCAGTGTCTGCAAGCACCACCTTAGCCTAGGGTGCATTGATCATTAAATACCAGTATTCGGAGGATACCCACAAATATTGTTACCCAATGTATGATGTAGGGACCACATTTTTGCAATATTTGCTCAGCTCCCCCTGTTTCCAACAGCAGCCGCAGACCACATAAGATTACCAAGCTCCATAATGTAAAGCACAGGTGCTCAACCTCGGTCCTCAGGACCCCACACAGTGCATGTTTTGCAGGTCTCCTCACAGAATTAAGGGAAATAATCAGCTCCACTTGTGGATCTTTTAAAATGTGTCAGTCAGTAACGAACGCACCTGTGCACCTGTCGGGTAACCTGGAAAGTGCGGACTGTGTGGGGTCCTGAGGATCGAGTTTGAGAACCACTGAATTCTGGAATGTGCCCCCTACACAAACGCCATCTGAAGAGGACATTGATGATCACTGGGAGAGGGCTCCTCGAGAACCCACCCCGGCAACGACCGGGGCACACACATGACCCACACAAACAGGAGTGAACAAATTACTTTTGTAGCCCCTGTCTGTGTGCGTGCTCACCGATACATTCCGATGGTATAATCGCATATTGCAATGAGATTCTGGGCGCTAATATCGCACTGTAAATGATATTAGTGATTAATGGGTCCCAATGTGACTGATCTGGGAGCACACCTCTTCTGATGTCACCCTAATGGGCAGTTTACAGATCCCTGACTGCTCCCTACAGACATCTCTTGAATGTCAGGAAGCCACCAGTGTTCACCTATACTCAGCATAGATCTATTATGCAACATAGCTGTTTTTCAATTGGTAATTCCAAATCCAATGCTGAACCCATATTTCTGTATGGAGGGGGGTGGGGGGTTTGATTACACTGTGTATTAAATCTAACCAGCAGATACAGGGTTACCTGCCACAGCCACCATAACACACCCCCAATCTACCTCTGTGCACAGTAACCCATTCAGTCCCAGAAACCATTGCAGGAAAAGAGAGAGAGAGAGATTGCATTGCACGTCCCCACCTTCAACAAAGGGGTTAAACAGCCCCTTTGGCAAATTGGAGAAACAAAAACATAATATAAACTGAAGGTGGGGAATAATATACAATGTTACTGAGGATAACTGAAACTACTGCAACTTAATATCAATACATAGAATAATGGGTTAGATCTGGGGGGAAACATATTAAAAAAAATATATATATATTAATGATGAGATGCCTGCAGATAATGATACAGAATTATAATTTTTGTTTTTTAGTAATAAAATATATTTAAGCATTCATGTGATCACATAAAGCTGTGTGCCTTCCAAAATGAAGACACCCTGCTCTCACTGGGGATGCAGAAGTCCTTACTGTAAAATACACGGGATAGGAAGGTGATGTCTGCCCAGATGGCTCACGTTGTCCTGGGTGAAAGGTCCCACAGGCATCCACACAAGTGATGTGGCCCCTGTGGGGGAGGGGGAAGAGGGGGGTCACACAATCCTTTTCCTGTCACCCTTGCACAGGATCTTCTTAAAAGACCTCCTGAAGTCATGGTTGAAGATGGTGTAGATGACAGGGTTCAGGGAGCTGTTGCAGTACCCAAACCAGAAGAAGAATTTGAAGAGAGTCTCAGGAACGTTGCAGCTCTTGCTGCAGATGGCAATGAGGGAGTAGGTGAAGAAGAAAGGGAACCAGCACACAACAAACACCCCAATGACCACAGCCAGGACGAAGGTGAACCTCTTCTCCCTGTTCTGCCTTCCTCTCCACCTGGAGGACTTGGCACTGTTCTCCTCATCCCTGCGGGGCAGGCTGTCACCTGGCTTGATCTGACTCAGCTTGGTCTTCCCTTTGCCCCTCTGAGCCTTCTCCTGCTTCTTCTTGGAGGCATACTGGAGGTCCTCCCGGTGCTCAGAGGATGAGGAGTCCTCCATGTCCCCTCCATTGGCCTCTGCCTCCCTCTGATGCTCCTCTTCGGCATTATCCCCGTTGAGTTTCACGGGCAAGTCCTGGTCTGCCAAACCATTCTGCTTCTTCTCGGGCTCCCCATTGCTCCTCTTGCTTGGGGGGACCCTGGTCCTCTTCTTGGCGATCTGGTAGATCCTGATGTACACCAGGACCATGATGACGCAGGGAGCAAAGAAGGAGCCGATGCAGGAGGAGATGATGTACCACTTCTCCTCATTGATCTTGCACTTGGGTTCCTCAATCTTACCACTCTCCTTCTCGATAGTGATGAGTGGGGGGAAGGAGATGACAGCTGAGATCACCCACACGATGAAAATGATACATTTGATCCTGCGTGGGGTCCTCTTCAGGTTGTACTCTATGGCTTGGGTGATGGACCAGTAGCGGTCCAGGCTGATGGCGCAGAGGTGGACTATGGAGGAGGTGCAGAAGAGGACATCCAAGGCCAGGTAGATCTCGCACCACACCTTCCCAAAGTACCAGTATCCCATCACCTCGTTGGCCAGGGAGAAGGGCATCACCAAAGTGGCAACAAGAATGTCAGCAGATGCAAGGGACACGAGGAACAAGTTCTGGGGGGCTTTGAGGGCCCTGCTGGTAAACACCGCTATGACCACCAGGACGTTGCCAAAGACCGTGAAGAGCATGAGAATACCGACCAGTGATATGAGAGCCAGTGTGACCTGTAGGGTGTAAGGGGGGCCACCTTCCTCGTCTGGGATAGTCCCATTGTGCATGGTGCTGTTGGCACAGTCCCCCGGGCACTCCATGGCAGAGATGCCCCCCCTTTCTGCTAACAAGTTCTCAAAGTTAATCATGAAATATCGATAGGTCCTTCCCTGGGGGCAGAGGACTTCTCTGTGTCGGACATTGACCCTGCCCAGGTGGGGAACGCAGCTCAGGAGAAGTCCATGGTCCTTGCGCCCGGTCCTCCGCTCAGGTGAGGCGCACCGGTCCCCCAGCAGCTCTCTCCGGACCAGCTCTGTATGTGCTGAGTAATAGAGTCCACACTCTTACCCTCCCGAGCAGCAGCCAGCTCACCTGTACATAATCCGGGGGGCAGGGCAGGCGGTGCGCTGCACAGGTGAGTCAGGGTGATCCGGCCAAGAAACTTTACAGAGGGTCATTTGCAGCAGATCCTGTGCCAGGGGTAGATGGGTGCTGCCAGCTTGTGGTGGCACTGTCCGCAGCCTCCTGTGGTGGTGTATAGGGTTCTGCAGCCTCCTATGGTGGTGTATAGGGTTCTGCAGCCTCCTCTGACGATGCACAGCGTTCTGCAGCCTCCCCTGATGGTGCAGAGCGTTCTGCAGGCACTGGCTCTGCATCTGGTGCTGTGTGATCACAGCGAGGAGAGAGGTTTGTGCTGGAGCTGGAGCTCTGCACATTTATAGCAGCACAATCAGTGGTGAACCAGAGAACAGGCAACGTCAGCCCCCACGTGGGAATGTGGCATCTCTACACCCTACACACACCCTTATCCTCCAGCTACACCACGCACAGCACTGCTCTGCTCTGCACACACAGGGCTCCCCCCGCCTGCCGGACCAGCCAGGTACTTACTGCACACGCAGGGAGCACTTACCTACAGCACTGCTCTGCACACACAGGGCTCCCCCCGCCTGCCGGACCAGCCATGTACTTACTGTACACACAGGGAGCACTTACCTACAGCACTGCTCTGCACACACAGGGCTCCCCCAGCCTGCCGGACCAGCCATGTACTTACTGTACAGACAGGGAGCACTTACCTACAGCACTGCTCTGCACACACAGGGCTCCCCCAGCCTGCCGGACCAACCAGGTACTTACTGTACACACAGGGCTCCCCCAGCCTGCCGGACCAACCAGGTACTTACTGTACAGACAGGGCTCCCCCAGCCTGCCGGACCAGCCAGGTACTTACTGTACAGACAGGGAGCACTTACCTACAGCACTGCTCTGCGCGCACACACAGGGCTCCCCCAGCCTGCCGGACCAGCCAGGTACTTACTGTACACACAGGGCTCCCCCAGCCTGCCGGACCAACCAGGTACTTACTGTACACACAGGGCTCCCCCAGCCTGCCGGACCAACCAGGTACTTACTGTACACACAGGGCTCCCCCAGCCTGCCGGACCAGCCAGGTACTTACTGTACAGACATGGAGCACTTACCTACAGCACTGCTCTGCACACACACAGGGCTCCCTCAGCTTGCCGGACCAGCCAGGTACTTACTGTACAGACAGGGAGCACTTACCTACAGCACTGCTCTGCGCACACACAAGGTTTCCCGAGCCTGCCGGACCAACCAGGTACTTACTGTACAGTCTGAGGGCACTTACCTGCAGTACAGCCATGTACTTACTGTACAGACAGGGAGCACTTACCTGCAGTACAGCCAGCTACTTACTGTACAGAAAGGGAGCACTTACCTGCAGTACAGCCAGGTACTTACTGTACACACAGGGAGCACTTACCTGAAGTACAGCCAGGTACTTACTGGTCAGACAGGGAGCACTTACCTGCAGTACAGCCAGGTACTTACTGTACAGACTGAGGGCACTTACCTGCAGTACAGCCAGGTACTTACTGCACATACCGGGGGAACTTACCTACATTACAGCCAGGTACTTACTGTACAGACAGGGAGCACTTACCTATAGTACAGCCAGGTACTTACTGTACACACAGGGATGATTTACCTGCAGTACAGCCAGGTACTTACTGTACAGGCAGGGAGCACTTACAGCACTTACCTACAGTACAGCACACACAGGTCGCAGTTACCTACAGTACAGCACATACAGATCACAATTACCTACACCACAGCACACAGAGGTCGCAGTTACCTACAGCACAGCACTCACAGGTCACAGTTACCTACAGCACAGCACACACAGGTTGCCGTTACCTACAGCACAGCACACACACACGTCACAGTTACCTACAGCACAGCACACACAGGTCACAGTTACCTACAGCACACACACATGTCACAGTTACCTACAGCACAGCTCTCACAGGTCACATTTACCCACAGCACAGCACTCACAGTTCACAGTCACCCACAGCACACACAGGTTGCAGTCACCTACAGCACAGCACTCACAGGTCGCAGTCACCTACAGCACAGCCCTCACAGGTCACAGTTACCTACAGCACAGCACTCACAGGTCACAGTCACCTACAGCACAGCACACACACAGTTCACAGTTACCTACAGCACAGCACACACAGGTCGTAGTCACCTACAGAGCACAGCACACATATATCGCAGTTACCTACAGCACAGCACACAGAGGTCACAGTTACTTACAGAGCACAGCACACACAGGTTGCCATTCCATACAGCACAGCACTCACTGGTTGCAGTTATCTACAGAGCACAGCACAAACAGGTCGCAGTTCCCTACAGCACAGCACACACAGGTCGCAGTTACCTACAGCACAGCACACACAGGTCGCAGTTACCTATAGCACACACACGTCACAGTTACCTACAGCACAGCACACACACGTCACAGTTACTTACAGCACACAGGTCACAGTTACCTACAGCACAGATAGATTGCAGTTACCTACAGAGCACAGCACACACAGGTCGCAGTTACCTACAGCACAGCACACTCAGGTCGCAGTTACCTACAGCACAGCACACACAGGTCACAGTTACCTACAGAGCACAGCACACACAGGTTGCAGTTACCTACAGCACAGCACACACCAGTCGCAGTTACCTACAGCACAGCACACACAGGCCGCACTTACCTACAGAGCACAGCACACACAGGTCGCGGTTACCTACACAACACACACAGGTCGCAGTTCCCTACAGCACAGCACACACAGGTCACAGTTACTTACAGCACAGCACATACAGGTCGCAGTTCCCTACAGCACAGCACACACACGTCACAGTTACCTACAGCACAGCACACACACGTCACAGTTACCTACAGCACAGCACTCACAGGTCACAGTTACCTACAGAGCACACACAGGTCGCAGTTTCCTACAGCACAGCACACACAGGTCACAGTTACCTACAGCACAGCACACACAGGTCACAGTTACCTACAGCACAGCACACACACAGGTCACAGTTACCTACAGCACAGCACACACAGGTCACAGTTACCTACAGCACAGCACACACACAGGTCACAGTTACCTACAGCAAAGCACAGCACACACACGTCACAGTTACCTACAGAGCACACACAGGTTGCAGTTCCCTACAGCACAGCACACGCATGTCACAGTTACCTACAGCACAGCACACACATGTCGCAGTTCCCTACAGCACAGCACACACATGTCACAGTTACCTACAGCACAGCACACACAGGTCGCAGTTCCCTACAGCACAGCACACACACGTCACAGTTACTTACAGCACAGCACACACAGGTCACAGTTACCTACAGCACAGCACACACAGGTCGCAGTTCCCTACAGCACAGCACACACATGTCACAGTTACTTACAGCACAGCACACACAGGTCACAGTTACTTACAGCACAGCACACACAGGTCACAGTTACCTACAGCACAGCACACACACAGGTCACAGTTACCTACAGCACAGCACACACACAGGTCACAGTTCCCTACAGCACAGCACTCACAGGTCACAGTTACCTATAGCACAGCACACACACACACACGTCACAGTTACCTACAGCACAGCACACACACAGGTCACAGTTACCTACAGCACAGCACACACACAGGTCACAGTTACCTACAGCACAGCACACACACACACACACAGGTCACAGTTCCCTACAGCACAGCACTCACAGGTCACAGTTACCTACAGCACAGTACACACACGTCACAGTTACCTACAGCACAGCACACACACAGGTCACAGTTCCCTACAGCACAGCACTCACAGGTCACAGTTACCTACAGCACAGCACACACACATCACAGTTACCTACAGCACAGCACACACAGGTCACAGTTACCTACAGCACACACACAGGTCACAGTTCCCTACAGCACAGCACACACATAGGTCACAGTTCCCTACAGCACAGCACACACAGGTCGCAGTTCCCTACAGCACACACAGGTCGCAGTTACCTACAGCACAGCACACACACAGGTCACAGTTCCCTACAGCACAGCACACACACAGGTCACAGTTACCTACAGCACAGCACACACACACGTCACAGTTACCTACAGCACAGCACACACACAGGTCACAGTTCCCTACAGCACAGCACTCACAGGTCACAGTTACCTACAGCACAGCACACACACACACACGTCACAATTACCTACAGCACAGCACACACACACACACACAGGTCACAGTTATCTACAGCACAGCACACACACAGGTCACAGTTACCTACAGCACAGCACACACACAGGTCACAATTACCTACAGCACAGCACACAAACAGGTCACAGTTCCCTACAGCACAGCACACACAGGTCGCAGTTCCCTACATCACTCACAGTTCACAGTTACCTACAGCACAGCACACACACACACACACGTCACAGTTACCTACAGCACAACACACACACAGGTCACAGTTCCCTACAGCACACACAGGTCGCAGTTCCCTACAGCACACACAGGTCACAGTTACCTACAGCACAGCACACACACAGGTCACAGTTCCCTACAGCACAGCACACACACAGGTCACAGTTACCTACAGCACAGCACACAGGTCACAGTTCCCTACAGCACAGCACTCACAGGTCACAGTTACCTACAGCACAGCACACACACGTCACAGTTACCTACAGCACAGCACACACACAGGTCACAGTTACCTACAGCACAGAACACACACAGGTCACAGTTACCTACAGCACAGCACACACACAGGTCACAGTTCCCTACAGCACAGCACACACAGGTCGCAGTTCCCTACAGCACTCACAGGTCACAGTTACCTACAGCACAGCACCCACACACACGTCACAGTTACCTACAGCACAGCACACACACACGTCACAGTTACCTACAGCACAGCACAGCACACACAGGTCACAGTTACCTACAGCACAGCACACACACAGGTCACAGTTACCTACAGCACAGCACACACACAGGTCACAGTTCCCTACAGCACAGCACTCACAGGTCACAGTTACCTACAGCACAGCACACACACACACGTCACAGTTACCTACAGCACAGCACACACACAGGTCACAGTTTCCTACAGCACAGCACTCACAGGTCACAGTTACCTACAGCACAGCACACACACACACGTCACAGTTACCTACAGCACAGCACACACAGGTCACAGTTACCTACAGCACAGCACACACACAGGTCAGAGTTCCCTACAGCACAGCACACACACAAGTCACAGTTCCCTACAGCACAGCACACACAGGTCGCAGTTCCCTATAGCACACACAGGTCACAGTTACCTACAGCACAGCACACACACAGGTCACAGTTCCCTACAGCACAGCACTCACAGGTCACAGTTACCTACAGCACACACACGTCACAGTTACCTACAGCACAGCACACACACAGGTCACAGTTCCCTACAGCACAGCACTCACAGGTCACAGTTACCTACAGCACAGCACACACACACACACACACACACACGTCACAGTTACCTACAGCACAGCAAACACACAGATCACAGTTACCTACAGCACAGCACACACACAGGGCACAGTTACCTACAGCACAGCACACACACAGGTCACAGTTACCTACAGCACAGCACACACACAGGTCACAGTTCCCTACAGCACAGCACACATAGGTCGCAGTTCCCTACAGCACACACAGGTCACAGTTACCTACAGCACACACACAGGTCACAGTTCCCTACAGCACAGCACTCACAGGTCAGTTACCTACAGCACAGCACACACACGTCACAGTTACCTACAGCACAGCACACACACAGGTCACAGTTCCCTACAGCACAGCACTCACAGGTCACAGTTACCCACAGCACAGCACACACACACACACACTTCACAGTTACCTACAGCACAGCACACACAGGTACTGCTCTGGGCCCTACAGACCCCAGAGCAGACTGCACCAATGCTAGGGCAGGCTCCCTACCGCCCCCAGAGAAGGCTCCCTACATTCTGACATCCCCATGTGCCCATGTAACCCGTACACGCTGGAGTACTGGGGAGTTCTTCCAATATCCCTGTCTGCCCAGGTCACCCCTACACACTGGAGTACTTGGGAGATGTTCTGACATCCTCGTCTTCCCAGGTCACCCCTACACACTGGAGTACTGGGGAGTTGTTCTGACATCCCCGTCTGCCCAGGTCACCCCTACACACTGGAGTACTGGGGAGATGTTCTGACATCCTCGTCTTCCCAGGTCACCCCTACACACTGGAGTACTGGGGAGTTGTTCTGACATCCCCGTCTTCCCAGGTCACCCCTACACACTGGAGTACTGGGGAGTTGTTCTGACATCCCCGTTTTCCCAGGTCACCCCTACACACTGGAGTACTGGGGAGTTGTTCTGACATCCTCGTCTTCCCAGGTCACCCCTACACACTGGAGTACTGGGGAGTTGTTCTGACATCCCCGTCTTCCCAGGTCACCCCTACACACTGGAGTACTGGGGAGTTGTTCTGACATCCCCGTCTTCCCAGGTCACCCATACACACTGGAGTACTGGGGAGTTGTTCTGACATCCCCGTCTGCCCAGGTCACCCCTACACACTGGAGTACTGGGGAGTTGTTCTGACATCCCCGTCTTCCCAGGTCACCCATACACACTGGAGTACTGGGGAGTTGTTCTGACATCCCCGTTTTCCCAGGTCACCCATACACACTGGAGTACTGGGGAGTTGTTCTGACATCCCCGTCTTCCCAGGTCACCCATACACACTGGAGTACTGGGGAGTTGTTCTGACATCCCCGTCTGCCCAGGTCACCCCTACACACTGGAGTACTGGGGAGTTGTTCTGACATCCCCGTCTTCCCAGGTCACCCCTACACACTGGAGTACTGGGGAGTTGTTCTGACATCCCCGTTTTCCCAGGTCACCCATACACACTGGAGTACTGGGGAGTTGTTCTGACATCCCCGTCTTCCCAGGTCACCCATACACACTGGAGTACTGGGGAGTTGTTCTGACATCCCCGTCTGCCCAGGTCACCCCTACACACTGGAGTACTGGGAAGTTGTTCTGACATCCCCGTCTGCCCAGGTCTCCCCTACACACTGGAGTACTGGGGAGTTGTTCTGACATCCCCGTTTTCCCAGGTCACCCATACACACTGGAGTACTGGGGAGTTGTTCTGACATCCCCGTCTTCCCAGGTCACCCATACACACTGGAGTACTGGGGAGTTGTTCTGACATCCTCGTCTTCCCAGGTCACCCCTACACACTGGAGTGCTGGGGAGTTGTTCTGACATCCCCGTCTTCCCAGGTCACCCCTACACACTGGAGTACTGGGGAGTTGTTCTGACATCCCCGTATTCCCAGGTCACCCCTACACACTGGAGTACTGGAGTACTGGGGAGTTGTTCTGACATCCCCGTATTCCCAGGTCACCCCTACACACTGGAGTACTGGGGAGTTGTTCTGACATCCCCGTCTTCCCAGGTCACCCATACACACTGGAGTACTGGGGAGTTGTTCTGACATCCCCGTCTTCCCAGGTATGTGTCTGCATTTCCCTTCTGCTCTGTGATTGCAACAAAGATGTAAAATGATTGGATGCACTGAAACATTGTAGCAACAATGTTGCAAAAGCAGTCATCTTGTCTCTTTGTGAAGTTCTAGTTTAATGAATAAGAGGGAGAGGGGGATGTGGGAGTTTAAACTAACCTTATGATGCCCACTCATCTATTTATACAGGGATTCTATAAAAAGTAATGAGAACTATTTTTTTTCTGATGTGACTGTTGGTGCATGCTCCAGGCGGGTTTGATGGAGGGGGAAGTCAGATCCCACACGCACGCCTTCAACAGTCGCCTACGAGCTTCCGTTCCGTTCGTATCATGGTTTTGGTGGACCCCTGTCCCTAGGCTCGGTTGAAGCTACACCATTAAATTCTATGTGGGACTCGGAAAATCGGCTGTGGAGACGTTGGCCATGATCCAGAAAGTGTTCGGGGGTGAAAGCCTATGAAAAGCTGCTGTTTCATGACCATACACCAAGCCGCAACAGCTTCATAGTCAACAACTACCTGACCCAGAACGGCATCGCAACGCTTCCCAAGCCCCTCTACAGTCCTGATCTGGCCCCGGCAGACTTTTTACTGTTCCCCTGAGTGAAGACAGCCCTCAAAGGACACCGCCATGGGACCGCAGCAGAGATCAAAGCGGCTTTTCCAAGCATGGACATCTCGTTGGCAGAAGTGTGTCGAATCACAAGGGTCTTATTTTGAAGAATTTTAATTGTTTGACATCAGCGCCCGCTCCCATTTCGGCCATCGCCGTGCAGTATACAAGTAACCTGTTTTAATGTGTGTCCCCTGCCCTGCGGATCACTAGCAATGGCCAAATCAAGAGGAACAAGATAAGCATGATGAGGGTAATAGTGCAGGATGTTTGGAGCGAGAGGTCAGTGGGCTGTCAATATGTTAAATTAAATAATACAGATGGAACAGCCGCCAGCCAGCCTTTCCCGATCGCCAGATCTCCTGTGCTGGCGCAGCTACATCTGACGGGGACGCGCAAGCATTTCACTCGCTCGCGCGTCCCCGTCAGCAAGGTGGCGTGCAATGGCTTCCCTTCAGGGAGATGGACAGGAGATCGGGGGGAGATGAGGGCAGAGTGGGCGAATGGGGCAGAGCGAGTCAGAGGGCTGCTACATCCTCTGACAGAATGGGGCGCGCGAGCGTCTCATGAGCCCATCCTCTTCTGTCCACGGGAGCAGCTCAAATGAGAGCTGCTCAATCTGTATATCAAAGAGTATCTAACACAATTAAGAACACACTTCCCCCAATAAATCTCATAGGAGGCTGCTTGTTCCTCTGTATACTCATTAGGTGGATCGTCAAATGGGGCACGGGCAGCAGCCCAGCGTTCAAGATGCCGACGCTCAAAAATATTGTTTCACTCCGGGTAAGGGGGGGGGGGGGGGTTAGGTTTTGGCACTGGTGGGGGAGCTTGGGGGGTAGGATAGGAGAGAGGGGGGTTAGGCTGCGGAGATGGGAATTAGGTTTTGGCACTAGGGGTAGGCTGCGGTGGGTTGTTAGGTTTCGGCTGCGGAGAGGGGGGGTTAGGTTTAGGCACTGGTGGGGGAACTTGGGGGGTAGGATACGGAGAGAGGGGGGTTAGGCACTAGTGGGGAGGGAACAGGTGCCTAATACTGTAGTAGCTCAATGGATTATTATATAGTTGTAAACACATTACATGTACTGTATATACGTGTACCAGACATATGCTTTGTACAAGAACAGCTATTTCCAATGTTGGTGCGCAGGATGTGCTTCTGCTAATGGTGATGTCCTCAGACAATCCCAGATAGTGACGGTTCAGCAATATATAAACAGAAAACAGCCACAACTGTGCAATGCTGCAAGGTGTAAGAGACTGCGCAATGCTGCAAGGTGTAAGAGACTGCGCAATGCTGCAAGGTGTAAGAGACTGCGCAATGCTGCAAGGTGTAAGAGACTGCGCAATGCTGCAAGGTGTAAGAGACTGCGCAATGCTGCAAGGTGTAAGAGACTGCGCAATGCTGCAAGGTGTAAGAGACTGCGCAATGCTGCAAGGTGTAAGAGACTGCGCAATGCTGCAAGGTGTAAGAGACTGCGCAATGCTGCAAGGTGTAAGAGACTGCGCAATGCTGCAAGGTGTAAGAGACTGCGCAATTCTGCAAGGTGTAAGAGACTGCGCAATGCTGCAAGGTGTAAGAGACTGCGCAATGCTGCAAGGTGTAAGAGACTGCGCAATGCTGCAAGGTGTAAGAGACTGCGCAATGCTGCAAGGTGTAAGAGACTGCGCAATGCTGCAAGGTGTAAGAGACTTGTGCTGAATGTACAAATCCACAAGCTGGAACCGTTCAAACCAAATATAACAAATACTAGGTGATTCATCGCGCCCTACGGGCGCTCTTCACACCGTCGTAAGGGGCTGCGCCCCCTTAATTTGTGAATGTTTGTATTGTGAGAAATATGGTTAGAATTGTATGTAAGATGCCTGTATTGCAACTGAGTTATAGGAGAAATGTGTTAAATAGAGAACATATGATGTGGAAGGGGGGGTGTATTGTTTTGTTTAATTAAAAAGCGGTTGTTTAGGTGTGTGTGTGTGTGTGTGTGTGTGTGTGTGTGTGTGCAATAGTATAGTAGGATGTTTTTGAGTCAGCGGCTCCCCACTGGCGGAGGTCACGACACAGGAAAACAGGAGGCTGGGTAGTGATAGGGGTGTGTGGGCATACGGGGGACTAAAGAGGAGGGTGGGGGACACTGTGCAGCTTCTGCCAGTGGATGAGGGTCCAGCGTGGCAGCACAGGAGTACAGGATGGTGACCCTGAGTCAGTGTCTCTTCCTATTGGGTGGGAGTTAGGGTACATGAGAGCAGGAGGCTGGGCTATGAGGCATGATAGGGGTATGTGGGCAACACATCGTCAGTGACTCCCCAGTGGTGGAAGTTACGGTTCAGGAGAGCAGGAAGCTGGGTAGTGATAGGGGTGTGTGGGCATACAGGGGACTAAAGAGGAGGGTGGGGGACACTTTGCAGCTTCTGCCAGTGGGTGAGGCTCCAGCGTGGCAGTACAGGAGTACAGGACGGTGGCCCTGAGTCAGTGTCTCTTCCTATTGGGTGGGAGTTAGGGTGCATGAGAGCAGGAGGCTGGGCTATAAGGCATGAAAGGGGTATGTGGGCAACACAGCGTCAGTGACTCCCCAGTGGTGGAAGTTACGGTTCAGGAAAGCAGGAAGCTGGGTAGTGATAGGAGTGTGTGGGCATACGAGGGACTAAAGAGGAGGGTGGGGGACACTGTGCAGCTTCTGCCAGTGGGTGAGGGTCCAGCGTGGCAGTACATGAGTACAGGATGGTGGCCCTGAGTCAGTGTCTCTTCCTACTGGGTGGGAGTTAGGGTGCATGAGAGCAGGAGGCTGGGCTATGAGGCATGATAGGGGAATGTGGGCAACACAGCGTCAGTGACTCCCCAGTGGTGGAAGTTACGGTTCAGGAAAGCAGGAAGCTGGTAGTGATAGGAGTGTGTGGGCATACGGGGGACTAAAGAGGAGGGTGGGGGACACTGTGCAGCTTCTGCCAGTGGGTGAGGGTCCAGCGTGGCAGTACAGGAGTACAGGGCGGTGGCCCTGAGTCAGTGTCTCTTCCTACTGGGTGGGAGTTAGGGTGCATGAGAGCAGGAGGCTGAATAATAGTGGTATGTGGGCAAGACACTGATAAAAGTTGTGGCGCTGGTGCAGAGGACCGTGGGGACACTTCTGGCAGTGGGTGAACCGGCAGCGCGGCAGCCAGGGCCGGATTTCCCACCTAGGGGCGGCCTATCAGAAGATTAAGTTGTGTGGAAACAGAACTGTCAGACTATCAGTCTATGCTCCCCTGACCATCTATCAGTCTGTGCTCCCGTCGGTCTATCAGTCTATGCTCCCCTGTCAGTCTGTCGGTCTATGCTCCTCTGTCTGTCTGTCTGTCTCTCTGTCTATGCTAATCTGTCAGTCTATGCTCCCCTGTCAGTCTGTCGGTCTATGCTCCTCTGTCTGTCTGTCTGTCTATGCTAATCTGTCAGCCTATGCTTCCCCTGTCGGTCTGTCAGTCTATGCTCCCCTGTCAGTCTGTCGGTTTATGCTCCTCTATCTGTCTGTCTATGCTAATCTTTCAGTCTAGCCTCCCTTGTCAGTCTATGCTCCCCTGTTGGTCTGTCAGTCTATGCTCACATTCTATGCTCCCCTGTTGGTCTGTCAGTCTATGCTCCCCTGTCAGTCTATGCTCCCCTGTCAGTCTATGCTCCCCTGTTGGTCTGTCAGTCTATGCTCCCCTGTCAGTCTATGCTCCCCTGTCAGTCTATGCTCCCCTGTCAGTCTGTCGGTCTATGCTCCTCTGTCTGTCTGTCAATGCTAATCTGTCAGTCTATGCTGCCCTGTCAGTCTATGCTCCCCTGTCAGTCTGTCGGTTTATGCTCCTCTATCTGTCTGTCTATGCTAATCTTTCAGTCTAGCCTCCCTTGTCAGTCTATGCTCCCCTGTTGGTCTGTCAGTCTATGCTCCCCTGTCAGTCTATGCTCCCCTGTCAGTCTATGCTCCCCCATCCGCCTGTCAGTCCCTTGTTCATCCTTCCATCTATGCTCCCATCTGGTACTCTGTCCATCTGGCTATGTCCTACCATCTGTCCATCTCTCTGTCTATGCCCCCATATACAGTTCTGTCAGTCAGATTAATGCCCCCCGTTCTGTCCATCTATGCCGCCATATGGTGCTCTGTCTATCTGTCCTTGTCCCCCAACAGTCCATGCCCTCCATTGTCCATCACCTGTCAGTCTATGCCCCCTCCTACCCCGAATCTGTGCCATAATCAGGTAGTGTCTCTCCTGCCCCCACCGCTTCCCCCTCTTACTGACTCTCTCTCTCTCCTTCTCTCTCTCCCAGTCTTTCCCCCTTACTCTCCATAACACTCTCTCACTCCTGCTCGCACACCTCTCTCTCACACTCCTTTCTTTCCATGAAGCTGTCTCTCCCTCTCTCCCTCCCTCCCTGACACTCTATCACTCCTGAACGCACCCCTCTCTCTCCCTCCCTCCCTCTCTCTTTCTCTCTCCCTCCCTCCCTGACACTCTATCACTTCTGCGCGCACCCCTCTCCCTCCCTCCCTCCCTCCCTCTCTCTTTCTCTCTCCCTCCCTCGCTGACACTCTATCACTCCTGAGCGCACCCCTCTCTCTCTCTCCTACCCACTAACACAGAGTATGCACCTGAGATGGCTGCCGGACGCGGTCCCGACAGTTATTTACCCAACGTCGGGTTCCCGACTGTCAAAACGTTGACAGACGGGTGCCTGACGGCCACCCGCTATTTCCCGTCGTGGGGGTCCACGTTCCATAGAGGGAGAATAGAATAGGTGGCAAACGTAGCGAGCCACCGTGCCCGCAGCGTGGCGAGTGTAGCGAGACCTCAAGGGGCTTTGTTGCGCTCACCATGCTGTCTAAGTCCAGGCAGTCAGGATTCCAGGGGGTGTGGTATAGGGTTCCGACAGTCGGGATCCCAACGTCGGGATGTGAGTGCTACAATGTACATATCAAGACCTAATGACAGCTTTCCGCAACCTTCTTTTTCTGGGAATTCCTTCCCTTGGCTCTTAGGAAATGTTTTACAAACCAGTATTACTTGTTGTGGTGTAACACAAGCTGTTGTACCAATGTGTGTTATCTTTTATCTTGTACTTTTACAATATCAGTTTTAAATATCTTAAAATAAATATGACATTACAAATCCCGCTGCAGGACTTGGCTGCCGGTGCAGATCCGCACAGTACTAATTGCTGTGTTTGTTGTTCTAGTGAATGGGATGTTTTATTAGTCGTCACATTATATCAATGTTATAATATTATTTTTATGCCTATTTACAGTCCAAATTATGACCCGCGTTATACAGTATGTACTGCTCTTCTCCAATACAAACAATCCAGGATCAAAACTGTATAAATGCTCGTGCATTTGTCTGGTTGCTAGGGACAACATCCCATAAGCTTTAGTGAATTTACCCATCAGAGTCGGGGGGGGGGGGGGGGGGGTGATCACCACACACACACACACACACACACACACACACACACATAGCTGTATCAACCATATGGGGGTACTGTGGCATAATGTGAACAGGGGCACTACAGCACATTTGTTATTTATACTTTGTAATAACAGAACATCTGCTGAGAATTTTATTGGATGGGAACCCCCACATTCCCTGGGGCTCCCCAGGGAGTCCTTTGGGTCTGATTCAGCAACTCTGCAATTTTTGCAGATGAACAAAACCATGCTGCACTGCAGATGGGGCAGATGTAACAGGTGCAGAGAAAGTTAGATTTGGGTGAGTTATTTTGTTTCTGTGCAGGGTAAATACTGGCTGCTTTATTCTTACACTGCAGTTTAGATTTCAATTTAAACACACCCCACCTAAATATAACTCTCTCTCTCTGCACCTGTTACATCTGCCCCACCTGCAGTGCAGCATGGTTTTGTCCATCTGCAAAAATTGTAACCTTGCTAATAGGAGGTCTGAATTAGGCCCTTAGTCTTGCTTAGTCTTGTCCTACTCATCTATATATATATATATATATATATATATATATATATATATATATATATATATATATATATATATATATATACAACTAGGAGTGACTCTAGCTACTAACACCTCTCCAGATAACCTACAGCTGTACCATCAATGGCTCAATTTAAAATGTAAGGAGACAGATTACCATTTTCATGGAATCACCCTGTCCAACTATGTAAGGGACAGAAAAATACCGCGAGGTTTTCGCGTTAAAAACGTCCCAACAATAGGGCGATATAACATCCCATTTTGTAAGGTCTGGACTTCTATATTGAACAAATGTTCATTTGACCTGATGGTAGCAGTTATTGAAGAAGTAAAAAGGGAACTGGAGAGTGTACGTGTCAAACTATCCAAGTTTGAGGAGCAACATAAAGATTTCTTAATACAGGATCAAGCAGTCAATTGGCCAGAAAAATTGTCCCAGCAGATGGACAAATATAAGAAAGAATTGCAGCTGTTTAAGCAAAACAAGAAAGACCGCGTCAATCTTGACTACGAGAAGCACCAGGTTTATCCCTGGTTGACGGGTGGAGAACCCCCGTCCAGATTTACAAAGAAACGCCATGGTCCCAGATACAACAGAAGGGGCTGGGACACGGAATCATCACGAGAGGAACATTCATCCACCAGTGAAATGGAGGGAGCAGGCGCAGACTCTGGTCGCCCCCCTTTAGGAGCTCGACCGAAAACAACGAGTTCCCGCGGTACAGGCGGTACACGCGCCGGGGGGGGCAGAACAAGAGAACGGGGGGTAAAAACCCGGACCCAGCCGCCCAGATTCCCCAAGAAATAATTTTCAATTTATCCTCTCGGACGCTAACTGAGATGGAGTCTAGAGTTCTATCTAAAGGACTGAATTTTGTTCCTACAACCAGGACAGATCCATTTAATATCAAAGTGGAACAATTCAAACTCCATCGAAAGTTGAAACTCCGTGAGTTCTTCCAGGATAAACAAATTGATAAAGCAACACCATCGGCACCAATGAATTATCCAGGAAAACTGAAAAAGACCTCTAAATTTGACCCACCGTCATTTAATTCTTCAATAAAAACTTTTTCACGACTAGTGGAACAGGACTCTGTGCATATGTTAAAAACCCCACCCCAGTCAGATCTAACTTCACGAAGGAAGAATGGATCGCTCTCAAAAGTTTGAGAGACGATCCATCAATAACCATACGATCAGCTGACAAAGGAGGGGGCATTGCTGTGTTGGACACTTCTGAGTATGTGGCAGAAATAAATGCCCAGTTGGCGGACAGCAACACCTACTGTCCTCTAACACGTGATCCAACAGTGGGTTATAAGACAGAACTGGATGGACTTCTAGATCAGGCAGTTATTAATGGCCAGATAGATGTTGCCACCAGAAAAGCTTTGAATATCGATTACCCAATTATCCCTGTTCTTTATGCGATTCCCAAATTGCATAAAAATCCAGTCAAACCCCCGGGTAGGCCCATCATATCTGCCCGGGGCTCCCTGTATCAAACCATTTCAGTGTTTCTAGATTACTTCTTGCAGCCGTGTGTGCAGGGTGATGCCAGTTATTTGCAAGATACAACCAGTTTGTTAATCAAATTAAAAAATTTGGGGACAGTTCCCCCGGGGTGCACGTTGAGTACTATAGACGTAACAAGTCTTTACACGTGCATCCCGCATGAAGCTGGTTTAGAAGCTGTTAGAACACTAATTGCTGGCAACCCACTGTACACAGGCCCTGATGTTGATCTTTTTTTGACTTTGCTGGAATTGACGCTGAAGCGCAATTACTTTATGTTTAATAACAAATTTTTCTTGCAGCTTAAAGGGTGTGCGATGGGGTCCTCAGTGGCCCCATCGTTCGCTAACTCATATATGTTCATCATTGAACAAGCCCTGTTTACTCACAACCCGGTCACCAGGGGGTCATTACTATTGTACACTAGATACATAGATGACCTCCTGGTGTTCTGGGTAGGAGATAGTGGTGATCTTAAGACACTTTTAGATAGCCACAATTTAACATGTACTCCAGTAAAATTTACATATGTCATGGACAAGTTGACAGTACATTATCTTGATGTCAACATCATAATCAACAATGGTAAAATTGAGACGGCCCTCTTTAACAAGCCGACAGACAGAAACAACATTCTGCTAAATTCAAGTTTCCTTCCAATTCCACTGAAAAAGGGTCTTCCTTTTTCTCAAATGCTTCGTGTGCACAGAATCACCAGTGCGCATGAGGAACTGGATAACTGTTTGGTAAACATGTCAGCTAAATTTGCAGAAAGAGGATATGACCATGATTTACTTGCAGACACTAGGAGGAAGGTATTGAGTCTTACAAGAGAAGAGGCGTTAACTTCTAAAACTGCATCCAAAAATGTAGATGACAAAGTGATCTGGGTGAATTCTTATCATCCGGCTAGCCCAGCTCTGGGAAAAATTGCTAAAAAACATTGGCCCATTTTGACCTCAGATCCTGCTCTACCTTGTTTTAAAAACAAGTCGCTGATGCATTCCTACACTAGAGGTAGGAGCATTCGGGACTTTGTGGTTAGGAATGACGTATCCTTCCCCCCTCCTAAAAAAAGTTCTGCATTTTGGAGTTCAGCTAAAGCAGGATGCTTTAAATGTAGTGGATGCATCACCTGTTCATACATGATCCAGGGTGATTCTTTTTGTCACCCCTATACAGGCAAAAAATTCAAAATGCACCACAGAGTCAGTTGCAACACTAAATTTGTTGTTTACTTAATAAGTTGCCCCTGTGGACGCCACTATGTGGGCAAAACAGAAAGATCGTTCAAAGAGAGAGCAGCTGCCCATCGTTCAGCCATTAAGGCTGCCATTCAATCTGGCCGTAGTTAACAACCGGTAGCCCGGCATTTTGCCGAGGCCAGACATAACATGGCAATGCTCCGTTACAGGATCATTGACCATGTTCCCCCCCCCAAAAGAGGTGGTGATCGGGCCTTACGCCTACTCCAGCTAGAGAGCCGGTGGATTTTCCTACTAGATACCTTAAGTCCCCGGGGGCTCAATGAGAACCTAGGGCTGGCCTGCTTTTTATAATTATCCTGTAACACCCTTTATAGAACACTCCACAGAAACATCTCTAGAGTTTGTTCATAATCGTGGTAAATTGCTCCATTGTTGTTATTATCCAGCGTAGGCAGATATAAATATGTTCTTGCATTGGTAATAATGTAATATGTACAGACACTGGGAAGAAGTCTAAGAGAAATACAGTTTAATACTGTTCGTTTACAAGATTTCCTATTATAGAGATGACCTATGCTGTATGACTCTATCTACAACAGTACACTTTATGGTGTGTTTTAATGCTTTTTATATGTTTTCTTATGGTGATTTTGTTTGTATTTATGCCGCAGCACTGAGTGAAAGCCGGGGAGCCGGTGGCCATATTGTTTATGGCGGTTGCCCGGCAACAACACAGCACGGGATCCCTCCACGCTACCCGTAGCGTCTTCAAGCGGGTGACGTCATCAATTAGACACCGAGGCGGGAGACGGCGGGTGGCGTGAACGGACGGTAAGGTATAAATGGTTTCTTTTTACATGTATGTTTGTTCTTCCTGCACCTTGACAAAGGGGCTAATAAAGCCCAGAAACGTTGGTTTAACCCGTGTGGAGTTTGTTTCATTGCCGAGTGCCGCCATCCCCCCAAGCCGTCTATATATATATATATAATATATACAACTAGGAGTGACTCTAGTCGCGCCACACAGAAGGCTGCTGCTCTAAAAAGACTCCCCTGTTAGTGGGAGACAAATGGGTATGGATAGTAGAATAAATAGAGAGTGCCAGAGGTTTCCACCACCTTAAGTACAGTGAATGTATCAGATATACAAATGATCAAAACATTTTTTTAAAAACTGACATATTTTATTAAAACGTTTATAAGAAAACGTGTGGTGTAATATGGTGTATATATATATATATATATATATATATATATATATATAGCTGAAACGTTAAGGGTTGTGTCTACAACAAAATGTTTTTTTTCTAGGGACTGTTTATGAACCAAGGAGATAAAAAATTATTTTCGTTCCAGCATCAGGCAAAAATTGCTGGATGAATTTGGATGGCATTTATTACTATTCTGTAGCTTATACCCCTTTCACACTGGGTCCGACCCGGGTTGTTGACCCGAGTCTCTTTATGGTGTGAAAGCAACGAAAGGAAAAACCCGGGTCCATCAACTCAACATTCTAACCCGGTTTAAAAGAAGAGTTTTGCAGGGGTCGGACCCATGTTGCTGGGCAGTGGAAACGGGCAAGCCAGTTCGAGCGACCCGGGTCCCGTTTACACTATTGGGAGAAGGCAGCGTTAGCTTCAAACACTGGTTCCTCCCCCACCCCCCGCACACACACACACACACACACACACATAGCTGTATCAACCATATGGGGGTACTGTGGCATAATGTGAACAGGGGCACTACAGAACATTTGTTATTTATACTTTGTAATAACAGAACATCTGCTGAGAATTTTATTGGATGGGAACCCCCACATTCCCTAGGGCTCCCCAGGGAGTCCTTTGGGTCTGATTCAGCAACTCTGCAATTTTTGCAGATGGACAAAACCATGCTGCACTGCAGATGGGGCAGATGTAACAGGTGCAGAGAAAGTTAGATTTGGGTGAGTTATTTTGTTTCTGTGCAGGGTAAATACTGGCTGCTTTATTCTTACACTGCAGTTTAGATTTCAATTTAAACACACCCCACCTAAATATAACTCTCTCTCTCTGCACCTGTTACATCTGCCCCACCTGCAGTGCAGCATGGTTTTGTCCATCTGCAAAAATTGTAACCTTGCTAATAGGAGGTCTGAATTAGGCCCTTAGTCTTGCTTAGTCTTGCTTAGTCTTGTCCTACTCATCTATATATATATATATATATATATATATATATATATATATATACAACTAGGAGTGACTCTAGCTACTAACACCTCTCCAGATAACCTACAGCTGTACCATCAATGGCTTAATTTAAAACGTAAGGAGACAGATTACCATTTTCATGGAATCACCCTGTCCAACTATGTAAGGGACAGAAAAATACTGCGAGGTTTTCGCGTTAAAAACGTCCCAACAATAGGGCGATATAACATCCCATTTTGTAAGGTCTGGACTTCTATATTGAACAAATGTTCATTTGACCTGATGGTAGCAGTTATTGAAGAAGTAAAAAGGGAACTGGAGAGTGTACGTGTCAAACTATCCAAGTTTGAGGAGCAACATAAAGATTTCTTAATACAGGATCAAGCAGTCAATTGGCCAGAAAAATTGTCCCAGCAGATGGACAAATATAAGAAAGAATTGCAGCTGTTTAAGCAAAACAAGAAAGACCGCGTCAATCTTGACTACGAGAAGCACCAGGTTTATCCCTGGTTGACGGGTGGAGAACCCCCGTCCAGATTTACAAAGAAACGCCATGGTCCCAGATACAACAGAAGGGGCTGGGACACGGAATCTTCACGAGAGGAACATTCATCCACCAGTGAAATGGAGGGAGCAGGCGCAGACTCTGGTCGCCCCCCTTTAGGAGCTCGACCGAAAACAACGAGTTCCCGCGGTACAGGCGGTACACGCGCCGGGGGGGGGGCAGAACAAGAGAACGGGGGGTAAAAACCCGGACCCAGCCGCCCAGATTCCCCAAGAAATAATTTTCAATTTATCCTCTCGGACGCTAACTGAGATGGAGTCTAGAGTACTATCTAAAGGACTGAATTTTGTTCCTACAACCAGGACAGATCCATTTAATATCAAAGTGGAACAATTCAAACTCCATCGAAAGTTGAAACTCCGTGAGTTCTTCCAGGATAAACAAATTCATGAAGCAACACCATCGGCACCAATGAATTATCCAGGAAAACTGAAAAAGACCTCTAAATTTGACCCACCGTCATTTAATTCTTCAATAAAAACTTTTTCACGACTAGTGGAACAGGACTCTGTGCATATGTTAAAAACCCCCACCCCAGTCAGATCTAACTTCACGAAGGAAGAATGGATCGCTTTCAAAAGTTTGAGAGACGATCCATCAATAACCATACGATCAGCTGACAAAGGAGGGGGCATTGCTGTGTTGGACACTTCTGAGTATGTGGCAGAAATAAATGCCCAGTTGGCGGACAGCAACACCTACTGTCCTCTAACACGTGATCCAACAGTGGGTTATAAGACAGAACTGGATGGACTTCTAGATCAGGCAGTTATTAATGGGCAGATAGATGTTGCCACCAGAAAAGCTTTGAATGTCGATTACCCAATCATCCCTGTTCTTTATGCGATTCCCAAATTGCATAAAAATCCAGTCAAACCCCCGGGTAGGCCCATCATATCTGCCCGGGGCTCCCTGTATCAAACCATTTCAGTGTTTCTACATTACTTCGTGCAGCCGTGTGTGCAGGGTGATGCCAGTTATTTGCAAGATACAACCAGTTTGTTAATCAAATTAAAAAATTTGGGGACAGTTCCCCCGGGGTGCACGTTGAGTACTATAGACGTGACAAGTCTTTACACGTGCATCCCGCATGAAGCTGGATTGGAAGCTGTTAGAACACTAATTGCTGGCAACCCACTGTACACAGGCCCTGATGTTGATCTTTTTTTGACTTTGCTGGAATTGACGCTGAAGCGCAATTACTTTATGTTTAATAACAAATTTTTCTTGCAGCTTAAAGGGTGTGCGATGGGGTCCTCAGTGGCCCCATCGTTCGCTAACTCATATATGTTCATCATTGAACAAGCCCTGTTTACTCACAACCCGGTCACCAGGGGGTCATTACTATTGTACACTAGATACATAGATGACCTCCTGGTGTTCTGGGTAGGAGATAGTGGTGATCTTAAGACACTTTTAGATAGCCACAATTTAACATGTACTCCAGTAAAATTTACATATGTCATGGACAAGTTGACAGTACATTATCTTGATGTCAACATCATAATCAACAATGGTAAAATTGAGACGGCCCTCTTTAACAAGCCGACAGACAGAAACAACATTCTGCTAAATTCAAGTTTCCTTCCAATTCCACTGAAAAAGGGTCTTCCTTTTTCTCAAATGCTTCGTGTGCACAGAATCACCAGTGCGCATGAGGAACTGGATAACTGTTTGGTAAACATGTCAGCTAAATTTGCAGAAAGAGGATATGACCATGATTTACTTGCAGACACTAGGAGGAAGGTATTGAGTCTTACAAGAGAAGAGGCGTTAACTTCTAAAACTGCATCCAAAAATGTAGATGACAAAGTGATCTGGGTGAATTCTTATCATCCGGCTAGCCCAGCTCTGGGAAAAATTGCTAAAAAACATTGGCCCATTTTGACCTCAGATCCTGCTCTACCTTGTTTTAAAAACAAGTCGCTGATGCATTCCTACACTAGAGGTAGGAGCATTCGGGACTTTGTGGTTAGGAATGACGTATCCTTCCCCCCCTCCTAAAAAAAGTTCTGCATTTTGGAGTTCAGCTAAAGCAGGATGCTTTAAATGTAGTGGATGCATCACCTGTTCATACATGATCCAGGGTGATTCTTTTTGTCACCCCTATACAGGCAAAAAATTCAAAATGCACCACAGAGTCAGTTGCAACACTAAATTTGTTGTTTACTTAATAAGTTGCCCCTGTGGACGCCACTATGTGGGCAAAACAGAAAGATCGTTCAAAGAGAGAGCAGCTGCCCATCGTTCAGCCATTAAGGCTGCCATTCAATCTGGCCGTAGTGAACAACCGGTAGCCCGGCATTTTGCCGAGGCCAGACATAACATGGCAATGCTCCGTTACAGGATCATTGACCATGTTCCCCCCCCAAAAGAGGTGGTGATCGGGCCTTACGCCTACTCCAGCTAGAGAGCCGGTGGATTTTCCTACTAGATACCTTAAGTCCCCGGGGGCTCAATGAGAACCTAGGGCTGGCCTGCTTTTTATAATTATCCTGTAACACCCTTTATAGAACACTCCACAGAAACATCTCTAGAGTTAGTTCATAATCGTGGTAAATTGCTCCATTGTTGTTATTATCCAGCGTAGGCAGATATAAATATGTTCTTGCATTGGTAATAATGTAATATGTACAGACACTGGGAAGAAGTCTAAGAGAAATACAGTTTAATACTGTTCGTTTACAAGATTTCCTATTATAGAGATGACCTATGCTGTATGACTCTATCTGCAACAGTACACTTTATGGTGTGTTTTAATGCTTTTTATATGTTTTCTTATGGTGATTTTGTTTGTATTTATGCTGCAGCACTGAAAGCCGGGGAGCCGGTGGCCATATTGTTTATGGCGGTTGCCCAGCAACAACACAGCACGGGATCCCTCCACGCTACCCGTAGCGTCTTCAAGCGGGTGACGTCATCAATTAGACGCCGAGGCGGGAGACGGCGGGTGGCGTGAACGGACGGTAAGGTATAAATGGTTTCTTTTTACATGTATGTTTGTTCTTCCTGCACCTTGACAAAGGGGCTAATAAAGCCCAGAAACGTTGGTTTAACCCGTGTGGAGTTTGTTTCATTGCCGAGTGCCGCCATCCCCCCAAGCCGTCTATATATATATATATAATATATACAACTAGGAGTGACTCTAGTCGCGCCACACAGAAGGCTGCTGCTCTAAAAAGACTCCCCTGTTAGTGGGAGACAAATGGGTATGGATAGTAGAATAAATAGAGAGCGCCAGAGGTTTCCACCACCTTAAGTACAGTGAATGTATCAGATATACAAATGATCAAAACATTTTTTGAACAATTGACATTATTTTATTAAAACGTTTATAAGAAAACGTGTGGTGTAAAATGGTGTGTATATATATATATATATATATATATATATATATATATATATATATATATAGCTGAAATGTTAAGGGTTGTGTCTACAACAAAATGTTTTTTTTCTAGGGACTGTTTATGAACCAAGGAGATAAAAAATTATTTTCGTTCCAGCATCAGGCAAAAATTGCTGGATGAATTTGGATGGCATTTATTACTATTCTGTAGCTTATACCCCTTTCACACTGGGTCCGACCCGGGTTGTTGACCCGAGTCTCTTTATGGTGTGAAAGCACCGAAAGGAAAAACCCGGGTCCATCAACTCAACATTCTAACCCGGTTTAAAAGAAGAGTTTTGCAGGGGTCGGACCCATGTTGCTGGGCAGTGGAAACGGGCAAGCCAGTTCGAGCGACCCGGGTCCCGTTTACACTATTGGGAGAAGGCAGCATTAGCTTCAAGCACTGGTTCCTCCCCCACCCCCCGCTCACGTGGCGCCATTACACCCTGCCCCCGTGTGACATCAGCGACCTGGCTATTAGAACAAAGCAATAAAGGAAAAACAGAGCTGAGAGGGGCCACCTTCCCTGTCTCAGTTACATGTGTTATATACAGGGGTGTAGTTACCATAGGTGCAGGTGGTGCCGCTGCTATGGGGCCCAGAGCTGAGAGGGGCCACCTTCCCTGTCACAGTTACATGTGTTATATACAGGGTGTAGCTACTATAGGTGCAGGGGGTGCAGCTGCTATGGGGCCCAGAGATGAGAGGGGCCACCTTCCATGTCACAGTTACATGTGTTATATACAGAGGTGTAGCTACCATAGGTGCAGAGGGTGCAGCTGCTATGGGGCCCAGAGCTGAGAGGGGCCACCTTCCCTGTCACAGTTACATGTGTTATGTACAGGGTGTAACTACCATAGGTGCAGGGGGTGCAGATGCTATGGGGCCCAGAGCTGAGAGGGGCCACCTTCCCTGTCACAGTTACATGTGTTATATACAGCGTGTAGCTACCATAGGTGCAGGGAGTGCAGCTGCTATGGTGCCCAGTGCTGAGACGGGCCACCTTCCCTGTCACAGTTACATGTGTTATATACAGGGGTGTAGCTACCATAGGTGCAGGGAGTGCAGCCGCTATGGGGCCCAGAGCAAAGAGGGGCCACCTTCCCTGTCACAGTTACATGTGTTATATAAAGGGGTGTAGCTGCCATAGGTGCAGGGGGTGCAGATGCTATGGGGCCCAGAGCTGAGAGGGGCCACCTTCCCTGTCACAGTTACATGTGTTATATACAGGGTGTAACTACCATAGGTGCAGGGGGTGCAGCTGCCATGGGGCCCAGATCTGAGAGGGGCCACCTTCCCTGTCACAGTTACATGTGTTATATACAGGGTGTAACTACCATAGGTGCAGAGAGTGCAGCTGCTATGGGGCCCTGAGCTGAGAGGGGCCACCTTCCCTGTCACAGTTACATGTGTTATATACAGGGTGTAACTACCATAGGTGCAGGGAGTGCAGCTGCTATGGGGCCCAGAGCTGAGAGGGGCCACCTTCCCTGTCACAGTTACATGTGATATATTATTTGTTTACCATTGGGTGGTACATAGGGGCCCTTATAAATGTTAGCTATGGGGCCTACAAGCATCTATCACTTATAGAAAGCGCAGCTCAGCGACAGGTCCTGCTTCATTATCACCGTATGTAAGTACATAGCGATCTGTGGTTCCCCGTAGCCATACCTCCCAACTTTTGAACTGAAGAAATAGGGACACTCGAAAAGGGGGCGGGCGTATGCAAATGAGGGCGCTGCTTATGCTAATTAGCCGCGACCTCATTTTCATACGAGAATAGACGCTGTGCACATGCGCACAGCGTCTATTCTACTAGATTGGGGGGTCTCCCAACTGCCACCCCCAGCAGCGGGACAATGCTTGCCGCGGGTGGGACAGCGGGACAGGACACGAAAATCGTATGCCCGTAGCACAGAAGTTAGTCCTGTTTATCCGCAGCGGCTGTTTATTATTATTCACCTTATAATGAGCTGCGGCACCAGCAGCAGACGGGCAGGATAAACATGTTATGCCTCACCGGGCAGGTCTGACAGGGCGATAATTGGCTGCGTTCTGCTGACCCACTGCTTGGCCGTTCTGCTGCGGTCAGTATAAAACACTAATGCGGAGGCGCTCAATGGCCTGGAAGCAACATACGTGTGGATTACTTCACCTGCAGACTGGTTACATGTTACTTCAAGGCATCCAGTAATAAGAGCTGTGTGGCTATCACATTGCGTGCATTTGTGCGGCGGTGGCACCTGTGACTTTATGCTAGTCGTTCCCTGGTACAAAGCCTGACACCGCTATCCCCGCCTGCCACCACGAAACCCCTCCACACAGCCTAACTTTACTCCCCCTTCTCAGTGCCATCGAGTTCAGCGAGGGTGCCGCTGACAACATGATCAACAGATAAAGGAGCCTATGTGTGTAAGGGGGATATATACACCCCCCCCCCCCCACCTGCAGGACAGCAATGCCAGTTATCAGCACATACTGTACTGCGTGAGGGTAAAGTCTGCCAGGTGCTTATTTACCACCCATAAATCTGCTCAGCTGTCTCCCGGCCTTGTCACCGGTACCAGCTGTACACCAGACAAATGAGCGCTTGTTTGCCATTACCTCGTATTGTTGTCCTACCTCCCCCTCCCCCCTAATATATTGATTGCACATGACAGCTTTGTTGCTATCAGTATGTGCCCTGGGATTTATCTATTACAGGGTCACTAAGCGTTCATGTCATTGTAGGTGGCAGCTATGAGAGGTACGATAACATCACAGAGAGTTATCAGAGAGAACACGGGAACAGGTGCAGCCATGCTGGCATATTCCACCGCCGAGCTGGCGCACACGGGCGCCATCAGGTACTGGGAGTCGGCGCTGCTAAGCCACTTCTTCCAGGTCGCCGTGGACTTTGCCTGGAGGTTCATTTTAACAAAGGGCAGCGGTCCAGCAGCTACAGGAATGTACGAGATATACTTTGTATACAAGGGGAGTGGATTAAGGATCCGCAACGGTCCAGGTTTAAAGAATATCCCTGGCTCAGCCCAGATGGTTAAATTCAATTGACTGAGATACTAATTAAGTCACCTGTGGCCAAGCATGGATACACTGGCATATCTATAATGGGTGTAAGGTGTGCACAAATGCCGCTGGGGCCAGGGGGCCCCACACAATGTACACCGTATTGAAAAACAAATTTTGTGCGTGACTGAAAGTTTGCGCTAGAGCAGCTGTGAATGGTCTCTGGAACTCGATAGGGCCTACTCCAGAGGTCCTTAAAATTGAACAAATGGAAAAGAATTTTGAGATCCAGAAACAGTACACAGCGCTAAGACTAAATACAAAAATGATGTGGATAAATAGTGAACAAATCCATGTGCACAAGGACAAAATCAGAAGTACTTCCCTTCCGTATGTTTCAATGGATGAAAGGTAAGTATATCGATCCCTTTTTCGATGAATAAAATAATTCTTGGGATGTGAAGTCCATTTTTTTCATATTGTGTAAACAAGTGAAATATAATACTAAAGTGATTTAGTTCAAAGGTGCTTTGAAGTTGAGGTGTTCTTTTTTTGCACAGGTGTCTATGGGGAATTTGCTTCTCCCTGGTTATGTATCTAACAAGAAGTCTGCTCCAGCAGCGTACCTCCACTCACATAGATATTATATGTTGTAATCCCATAAAGGTTTCTTTTTATTATTAAAGCCCTTTCTATTTATTTGGCAGGAAGGATAGATAAGCGTACCCCCACTCACTGGTTACTAGGTGGGGTGACTCTCATCAAGGTGTCTTTCATAGAGGTTTTCTCAAAGTTATGTTTCAAACAATAAATTTGTGTTGGCGTACCCCTACTCACATCCAAGATGGTGGATGGAAGCACATAAAGGTATCTTTCTGTTATTAATTCAAGATGGTGATTCAAAAGGAATGGCGTACCACACTCACGGTGTTTTGGAATGGAGCCATAGCGCATCAAGGTTTCTGGTACTTATGTAGTATCTGGGCTGCCGATTTTTTGATTGTATGCCTTAAGTTAAGGCATACAATCAGATGCGATGCGATGCGATATCGCATCGCATCGCATCGCATCCGATATCGGATGCGATGACCCGATTTTTCCATAGGAATCAATGTTAAAATGATTCCTATGGAAAAATGGGTCCTTTTCATACCCCTACTATCCAAGTGGGCATGGAGTTGGATATAAACCTGTGGCGAGCGTAGCGAGCCACCGAGCCCGAAGCGTGGCGAGCGAAGCGAGCCCCGCGAGGGGACGGTATTCGTCCCCTCGCGGGGCTCGCTTCGCTCGCCACGCTTCGGGCTCGGTGGCTCGCTACGCTCGCCACAGGTTTATATCCAACTCCATGCCCACTTGGATAGTAGGGGTATGAAAAGGACCCATTTTTCCCATTGAATTCCATGTTAAAATGGACTCAGTCCATTTTAACATTGATTCCTATGGAAAAATCGGGTCATCGCATCGCATCGAATCGCATGGTCGCATGCGATGCGATGCGATCTCCCGATCCGACCCGATTTAGAAATCGGCAGCCCAGATACTACATAAGTACCAGGTTTCTTTCTAATATCCAAAAAGGCCTTTGTGTTTTTCAAAAAGGGTTTGGGTTTCTCAATGTGGATTTTTTTTGGAACCCAAAAAACAAGGAGAATGGTAGGTAGACTAAAAAACTTTAATTTGACAAAATGTCCATAGTTGGACTATGAATACATACAATGTGAATTCATATATACAAAATGGATAAAAACATTCAAGGTAAAAAATTGACTTAAATTTTTTTAAAATTTTTTTAAAAAAATGCAAAAAGGACCTGGTGACCCAGGAGGAAACGTGAAAGCTACAACACAGTCACAAAAACAGTAGATGTTATATGTCCGGACAAAGTGAAAGGTCAAGGCGTCCAACGTTACCTCTGTAGGTCAGGCAGGTCCAAGATGCACGAGGTCCCCTAGTGTCAACGTGTTTCGGCTCTCTCTTCAAGAGATGTCTTGAAAAAGGCTCTTAGAGAGACGAAACGCGGCATATAGATATGCCAGTGTATACATACGGAAGGGAAGTACTTCTGATTTTGTCCTTGTGCACATTGATTTGTTCACTATTTATCCACATCATTTTTGTATTTAGTCTTAGCGCTGTGTACTGTTTCTGGATCTCAAAATTATTTTCCAATGTACACCGCATGCCATGTTCCCAAAATCCTGCGTATGTGCTGCAGTCTACTGCGCCACTGGGAAGAGGAGGTCTGATCGGAGCCTGCAACCCGGCCCCTCCTCTCTTACAGCACCTATGCATGGATATAGAGATGGAGCGCCACTTGTTCATGCGGGTCCTGGCGATTCTATAGCCAATCGCCAGGACCTGCTATCAGATGCAAGGGGGCGTGCGCCCTGTTCCGTCAGAGCCCACTGCCGCCTCCCGTCATTTCCCCACCGCTCCTCCGTCGGTGCCCACAGCCCCCCGCACTCACCAACCCTGCCTATCTCCCTTAAGCAGAGACAGGTAGGGTTTCTGCTATCCGCCGCCAAGAGAAGGGCGCGTGTGTGTGAGAGGCGCATGCATCCCCATCAGATGGAGCGCCTCTCTGCCAGCTCTCGTCTGCGGAGGGCATCTGGCGAGAGCTGGCGCTGAACAAGAGGTGCTCCATCTGTACTTAAAACCAGGACTGTTGGGGTGCCTTGAGGACCACATATGGGAAGGGATGAATAGATTGACGCTCCCTAGAAAGACCATAATTAGGGCAACCCCATTAGTTAGAACATGTCATTAGATCAACATAACAGGGAAGATTTACTAATGCCGTGTTCTCACTGCGAGTGAGAAATACACGGCTTTTCCCCGGTATTGAAATGCCGGGGACTGCCGCGCTGGACCCCCGTTCTCACTGCAAGGCAAATTCCCGGGTGAAGAAGTTCTACCCAGGAATTTTCCTTTTAACACGGGTTTTTCGGCAGTGTGAACGGGTCGACCCGTGTCTGCATACCCGGATCTCAGACACGGGTAAAAAGAAGGGTTTTACCCGTGTCTGAGATCCGGATATGCGACCCGTTCACACTGCCAAAAATCCTGTGTTTAAAGGAAAATTACTGGGCCTACATGCTAGACCTGGGAATTTGGCTGCATTGAGAATGGGGTATAAGATGGGAATTCTATTTCGGATGGGATGTTGCTTACAACTTTCATCTTAGTAAATTTCCCCAATATAGACCAACAGTATCGCTAGACACTAATAATGATGACGATAACAATAAATCTACATTTTAATTATATAATAAGATAGACATACCATAAACAGTGTAACATATTGCCCTGACGAAGAACTGCGAAGCGTACGCCGGCCTCCATAGCCGTGCGGCCGCTCACTTAGCTCTCCCTACCCCTGTCTGACTGCATTTCTAGTCCTTTTCAGGACTCTAATGTCTAGCTTAAAACTGTTATTTTTATTGTGATTATTCAGTCCGTATTGCTGTACCTACCCTGTTCCCTGGTGACGCTGCTATCTCAGTGGCTAATCCTAGCTGGTGGAGCGGGTTACACATAGCCCGGCTCACCCGCCTGGACGCACATATACCACCCTATTAAGCCAACCCACAAGCATATATGAGGTTCTTACCCGATGCCACAAACCGTGGGATATTGGTTTATAGGAAAGGGAATGTTGAAGCGCTATATTAGCCCATGATATTTGCGTACCAGGGTAAAGAGTACACACCAGGCAATATTTGCCCGCAATTTGTATAGACTCTTTATAACTGTGGTGGTCCACTATTGAGTGACCCATACGCTACACAGTAACAAGAAGTATAATATCCAATGTGAACACCCTATAGCTGCGGCATTTGGGTGACTCATTTTCTCTTACTGACCAGAGCAGTGTCAATTAAAACCGACTGACTCAATATCACCACAGCTGAGAACTTTGAAAAAGACATAGTGCACAGACAGGGAGATATTGGTCTAATTTACTGTGAACAGATCTGTCCCCTGGGCGTGGTCCAGGCAACATAGCCGACATGCAGGGAAAGACAACATCTAATAAACAGGAACATTAATAAATTGAAATTGAAGGGAACAGAGTGCTAAGGGACACCGCATGAGCCCTAGTTTTTAAACTGCACATCTCTCACTTGTCCTTGTTCTATGTTATATGTAGTATTGTCATATTTTCGCAGCCTTTTTTATTCAGCATATTTAATAAAAGTTATTAAGTTTTAAAGTGTACAACTAATCTGTGGTGCACCACCATCGAGACAAATCTGCTCTCTTCTTACATTTAACATATAAAGGACCAGATGCACTAAGCTTCAAAAGTGATAAAATGGAGAGTGATAAACAAACAACCAATCGGCTCCTGTCTGACATTTTTCAAACCCAGCCTGTAACATGACAGGTAGGAGCCGATTGGTTGGCTGTGTATCACTCTCCATTTGATCACTTTTGAAGCTAAGTACATCTGGCCCAAAGTTTGACATTATAAATAGATTGATCGGGTTCTAGATGGACAAGGAGTGCAGATTGCACATTTTGTTCTCCAGAAATGCAGAACAAACCACAAAGGTCAAAGTCCCTGTGCAGAGAATACACCTGTGTATTGTGGCTGCTCGCGCCGCCTGAGCAGATAAACTCTGATATTAGTCTACGCTCCGGAGTACAGGGCCCCCCTGTGACCAAATCAATGGGAAAAAGGGGCAGATTATTTGTAACCTTTCAGTATAGTGTCTGCCTGGCGGAGACAGCTCTGCAAACATATGTTGGGGGAATTTATAAGGGCTTCGAAGGAGAATACTAAGGGACTCACCTGGGGTGGGTATATTCGTAGGGGTCATAGGATCTAGCATTGGGGTGAGCAGATTCTGTGATGTTGTATCTCCTTTTGGGGGGGGGGGGGGGGTTGATGTCATACCATTAAGGTCTCCGCATTAGACCTGCAGATTATACCGACAGCCTGGGAGGATTACTATGAGTATGTACTATCGTAACCCCCAGAACATAGTTTTATAAAGTTACAGTATCTGGCGTTGTACAGTACTCCCATCGCGCAGCACCGTGGACATAAATTGCTATAGGAGCTGATTTATCAGACCACCCACTGCTTGCTATCCTCATCCTGCTTCTGCAGGACTTGCCTTTTCCTTTTGTACACTGATTTATGAAATAATCTGTTATCCATCATAAATATATTCCTAATTACAGACTCCATTCTACAGATGGAAGAGTTATGTCAGCACCATGGACAGAACAATGAGCCAGTGCCATCTGCTGGTCGCTCCCTCTCACTGCAGTTACAGCAAACTGCTAGGCTTGTTCCTGATGCTGGATGCTCATGCATGTTGTTGCACTGCAATGCCGAATGCCCACATGCTTTCATTTAAACTGGTTAAAAAATGGGCAAATATAATATTGTACGTGTAAATATTAATGGTAGGACTAATAACAGAATGATAAATATCATTCTTTCTGAATTGTAAGAATGTAGTATTGTAACGTTATTATTGTGTCATGTTGTAATTCCACAGCGATCAGAGGAACCACAGCAAGGACTTAAATACAAACAGTTCCGTGCTCTGCTGTTGTGTCTGTTCTGTACACGAGGGAATCAGGTCATTTTTCATTGCAGCAATTTAATTATTGTAGTTTGTCACCAGAAATTATTGGACATTTATTAGAGGACCGGGAAACTCTGTTCACCAAGCAGGGTGCAAATCATACTTATTACCAGTTATTTATACCCCTTTTAGACATACTACCTGGGATTTTGGCCAGGTTTACCCAGGATTTTCAACCCAGGTCACTCCCGGGATTTTAATAACAGACCCCCATTCACACTATACCTCAAATCTGGGAAAAACCCGGGTATACCCCTTTCACACATAAGCCAGGCTTTTCAAGCATTTCAGTGTTTCATCATTAAAATGGGACACGCCCCAGCAGCAAAAAAAAGCAACATCACATGTTTAAAACTGAAAAACCCGGGTAAACCCATTCAGACATAAGCCGGGTATTATACCCGGGAGTTAAATACCGGGAAAAACCCTGGTCAATTGCAGGTGCTCAGTATCCGGGAGTGAAATCCCGGGTAAACCCTTTCAGACATACACTAGTCCCGGATCTGGGCGCGTTCATGTGAAAAAACCCGGGATTTTCGCATATGTCTGAAAGGGGTATTATATAGCGCACACATTTGAACATTACCATCAGTCCCTGCCCCAGTGGAGCTTACAATCTATATTCCCTACCACATGTACACACACACACACACAGACATTCTAGGGTTAATTTTTGTTGGGAGAAAATTAGCCTAGCAGTATATTTTTCGATTGTGGGAGGAAACTGGAGTACCCGGAGGAAACCCATGCAAGTACGGGGAGAATATACAAACTCTGCACAGATATTGCCATGGTGGGAATGGAGCCCATGACCTCAGTGCTGTGGGGCAATAATGTTAACCATTACACCATCCGTGCTGCCCCTTTGCACGTCTCCACTCCGGGAGAAGCCAAGTACGGGGACCTGGCTGTCACATCATTTAGCCCCACCTCCATTGAGCCAAAATGCCTTGATTTGTGGGTCTGTGGTTAAGGGTGTGGCTAAATTGTCTCCCTATTCTGCCCACTTTTCATTCACCCCACTTCCCCAGGAAGTAGGGGGGGGGGGGGGGGGGACCACTCTTACAGTGGGTATGGGGGATGCCTGAAAAATCATGAGTCTCTCAGAACTTTTGGGGGAGTAAGCACATTCATGTGCCCTAATCAACCCAGCCTCCCCAAAAGCCCTTGCATGCTAAGCATGTGGAGGCTAAGGAGGGCTGTGAGTGATTCAGCAGATCTCATTCTGCACATGCAATTCCCACCATGGCCCTAACTGTGCGGAGTTTGTATGTTCTCTCCGTACTTGCGTGGGTTACCTCCAGGTACTCTGGTTTCCTCCCACAATCCAAAAATATACTGGTAGGTTAATTAGCTCCTAACAAGAATTAACCCTAGAATGTCTGTGTGTGCGTGTACATGTGATAGGGAATATAGATTGTAAGCTCCACTGGGGCAGGGACTGATGTGAATGTTCAACTATCCTCTGTACAGCGCTGCGGAATATGTGCGCGCTATATAAGAAACTGGTGATAAATAAATAAATGTGTCATACACAGTGCACCCACAATTAGATTTGTACGTTAGCACTCGCTCAGATGCTGCCCGGCTGTTCCCGCTCTGGCGTAGGGCTCTGCGCAGCGTTACGTGAAGTCAGGGGTCATGCTGCACAGACCGCACCCACTCACACATCTGCCGTTCGTTCTGCTGCTGCCCGCCTTCCCGCTTAGTGCAGCACTCTTGAACCACCTGCACCGCCCGCTGGACCGACCATGTAAGTAATTGTGTGCGACGCTCAGTTGGGTGGGCATTGATGTTTTTTTAAATTAGGGATGCTTTCCTAATTCCATCTTCAGTAGGTCCCTCTCCCTCTGGCTAGAAGATGTCATCGGGCTGAAAACAACTATTGCCAATCCAGTTCATACAACCGCCCTCGGCCAGGCTGGCACAGCAGCGGTGATGCGAGTGTACAGATGCACAGTAATTATCACCACTGTGAGTTCCCATTATCTAGCAGCTACTGGACACACACAGTGCGTATATCTAACACAACAACGCCGTGCAGTCACTGCCAGTGTGTTTGGCTGGAAACAAATGACAGCGACTCTGCCAAAACCATAGGTGCCTGAGTGCAGTCTGCCAACCAGGTCTGCGCAATTATCCCGAAGCGGAGCTTGGCAATTATTACTTCTGCAGAAGTCTGTTTCCTGCCATAGAACAGATTGTGCTCTAATTATTTAATCATTGCTGGGGAAATAGCAGGTGTATTAACTCCCATAAATAATAGCATTATACTTCACACTTCGTCACTGTTAATCATCTGCGCGGCTTTATTAGAAAATAAATTAACGTTTGTTTCTTGTTATGCAGATTCTATGCCCAGGGAAAGCTGATCATTGTACAACCAGAGGTGCAAGAAAAACCAGGACATTATGGGGCAAATAGCAACATTATAAGGAGGTCTCAGCCACAGTGATTCTGGGAGACTCTGCTGTGGACAGCAGTGGTTCATTTTATGCCCCATAGTAGTGCCCTAGTTACTGTTATGCCCCATAGTAGTGCCCTAGTTACTGTTATGCCCCATAGTAGTGCCCTAGTTACTGTTACATACCCTCCAACATGACCCATTCTATTAGGTACAAAATGCTCTGTTTCTGGACTTCCTTACAGGGAAGTCCAGGAACAGAGCATTTTGTACCTAATGGAATGGGTCATGTTGGAGGGTATGCTGTTATGCTTCATTTTTTTAATACATTTATATCACTTCTTTACCCTCCTTCACCCTCCCCACCTGCCAATATCAATGTGCAAAAGCTTGCTTCCTTCTTCAAGGAAAAGATTGCTAAAATCCAATATGAAATGGCATGCTCTTCCTCAGCCAGTGACTTGCTTACTTCCTTTCCTGAGCCCTTTGCCACTTTCTCCTCATTTGACCCCACAAGTGAGGATGAAGTATTCACACTATTCTCATCTTCCTACTCCACTAACTCTCCTCTTGATCCTGTACCCTTACAAGTCAGTAAAGCTCTGTCTCCTGTGCTTATCCCAAGCTTAACTAAAATCTGTAACCTCTCTCTCTACTGGTATCTTTCCTTCTCTGTTTAAGCATGCACTTATTACTCCCATTCTGCACTTATTACCCCATTCTGCACTTATTACCCCATTCTGGACTTATTACTCCAATTCTAAAAAAAGACAATTCTGATCCAAACTGTCTCTCTAACTACCGTCCTATCTCTCAGCTCCCATGCCTCTCCAAGCTACTTGAGAAACTTGCCCACACTCGCCTCACATACTTTCTTAACTCCTACAACTTATTGGACCCACGTCAGTCATGATCTGGCCACTGCTTAATCTAAAGGCCTTTTCTTACTTCTTATTCTTCTAGATCTCTCAGCTGCCTTTGACACTGTCAACCACTTTCTTATCATACAAACACTACAATCCCTAGGTCTTCAGAACACAGCCCTTCCATGGTTCTCTTCCTACTTAACTAATCGCTCTTTCAGTGTTCGCTTCTCTGATTCTATCTCCTCCTCACTACCTCTGTCTGTTGGCGTACCAAAAGGCTCAGTCTTAGGTCCTCTGCTTTTCTCAATCTATACCTCCTCACTTGGCAAACTAATCAGCTCTTTTGGATTTCAGTATCATCTGTACGCTGATGATACTCAAATCTATCTATCCTCCCCGGAATTGTCACCATCAGTATTGCTCCGTGTCTCTAAATGTCTTTCTGCAATTTCATCTTGGATGTCATCTCGCCACCTCAAACTCAACATTTTCAAAACAGAATTAATAATATTCCCACCAGCCAAGAGTAGTTACCAACCTGAGATCTCCATCACTGTTGAGAACACAACAATTAATCCTACCCCACAACCTCGCTGCCTAGGGGTCATCCTTGACTCTGAACTGTCCTTCATTCCTCACATTCAATCTGTCTCTAAATTGTGTTACATGCATTTAAAAAACATATCCAAAATTTGTCCAAACCTTACACAAGACACTGCAAAAACTCTAATCCATGCACTCATTATATCCCGCATTGACTATTGCAACGGTCTCCTTACCGGTCTTCTTAAGAAAAGAATCTCACCACTACAATCCATTTTGAATGCTGCTGCTAGGCTGATCTTCTTGGATAGACGCTCATCGTCTGCTGATCCACTCTGCCAGTCTCTCAATTGGTTGCCTGTATCATACCGTATTCAATATAAAATACTGCTACTTACATACAAAGCCATTACTCTGACTACACCGGCTTACTGTATATCGCTTTGCTTATCTCACAATATATCCCCACCCGACCTCTCTGCTCTGCACAAGATCTGCGTCTCTCATCCACACTCATTACTCGCTCCCACTTACACTTGCAGTATTTTTGTCGGGCAGCGCCCACCCTATGGAATGCCCTTCCACGCTCGCCTCTAGCCTCCAAACTTTCAAGCATTCCCTGAAAACTCACCTCTTCAGGCAGCTTATCACATTCAGGAACCTCCACACAACCTCCAGTAACATTTATATCTATTTGCATCCCATCAGGACTGTCTAGTAATCTGATGGGACTGCCATGCTATAGAATCCTATCCTTATGTATCCCTCCTATTATCCCTATAGATTGTAAGCTTGCGAGCAGGGCCCTCCTACCTCCATGCCAGTTTGTATCTACCCAGTTTGTTTAATCACTGTTGTTTCCAATTGTAAAGCGCAACGGAATCTGCTGCGCTATATAAGACACTGTAACGGAATCTGCTGCGCTATATAAGACCCTGTAACGGAATCTGCTGCGCTATATAAGACCCTGTAACGGAATCTGCTGCGCTAGATAAGACACTGTAACGGAATCTGCTGCGCTATATAAGACGCTGTAACTGAATCTGTCGCGCTATATAAGACGCTGTAACAGAATCTGCTGCTCTATATAAGACGCTGTAACGGAATCTGCTGCGCTATATAAGACAATGTAACGGAATCTGCTGCGCTATATAAGACACTGTAACAGAATCTGCTGCGCTATATAAGACGCTGTAACGGAATCTGCTGCGCTATATAAGACACTGTAACGGAATCTGCTGCATTATATAAGACACTGTAACGGAATCTGCTGCGCTATATGACACTGTAACGGAATCTGCTGCTCTATATAAGACGCTGTAACGGAATCTGCTGCTCTATATAAGACACTGTAACGGAATCTGCTGTGCTATATAAAACACTGTAACGGAATCTGCTGTGCTATATAAAACACTGTAACGGAATCTGCTGCGCTATATAAGACACTGTAACGGAATCTGCTGCGCTATATAAGACACTGTAACGGAATCTGCTGCGCTATATAAGACACTAACGGAATCCGCTGCCCTATATAAGACACTGTAACGGAATCTGCTGCGCTATATAAGACACTGTAATGGAATCTGCTGCGCTATATAAGACGCTGTAGCGGAATCTGCTGCGCTATATAAGACGCTGTAACGGAATCTGCTGCGCTATATAAGACGCTGTAACGGAATCTGCTGCGCTATATAAGACACTGTAACGGAATCTGCTGTGCTATATAAGACGCTGTAACGGAATCTGCTGCGCTATATAAGACACTGTAACGGAATCTGCTGCGCTATATAAGACACTGTAATGGAATCTGCTGCGCTAGATAAGACACTGTAACGTAATCTGCTGCGCTATATAAGACACTGTAACGGAATCTGCTGCGCTATATAAGACACTGTAACGGAATCTGCTGCGCTATATAAGACACTATAACGGAATCTGCTGCGGTATATAAGACACTGTATCGGAATCTGCTGCGCTATATGAGACACTGTAACTGAATCTGCTGCGCTATATAAGACACTGTAACGGAATCTGCTGCGCTATATAAGACACTGTAACGGAATCTGCTGCGCTATATAAGACACTGTAACGGAATCTGCTGCGCTATATAAGACACTATAACGGAATCTGCTGCGCTATATAAGACACTGTAACGGAATCTGCTGCGCTATATAAGACACTGTAACGGAATCTGCTGCACTATATAAGACACTGTAACGGAATCTGCTGCACTATATAAGACACTGTAATGGAACCTGCTGCGCTATATAAGACGCTGTAACTGAATCTGCTGCGCTATATAAGACACTGTAACGGAATCTGCTGCGCTATATAAGACACTGTAACGGAATCTGCTGCGCTATATAAGACACTGTAACGGAATCTGCTGCGCTATATAAGACACTGTAACGGAATCTGCTGCGCTATATAAGAACCTGTAACGGAATCTGCTGCGCTATATAAGACACTGTAACGGAATCTGCTGCGCTATATAAGATACTGTAACGGAATCTGCTGCGCTATATAAGACACTGTAACAGAATCTGCTGCGCTATATAAGACGCTGTAACGGAATCTGCTGCGCTATATAACACACTGTAACGGAATCTGCTGCGCTATATAAGACGCTGTAACGACATCTGCTGCGCTATATAAGACACTGTAACAGAATCTGCTGCGCTATATAAAACGCTGTAACGGAATCTGCTGCGCTATATAAGACACTGTAACGGAATCTGCTGTGCTATATAAGACACTGTAACGGAATCTGCTGCACTATATAAGATACTGTAACGGAATCTGCTGCACTATATAAGATACTGTAACGGAATCTGCTGCGCTATATAAGACACTGTAACGGAATCTGCTGCACTATATAAGACACTGTAACGGAATCTGCTGCGCTATATAAGACACTGTAACGGAATCTGCTGCGCTATATAAGACACTGTAACGGAATCTGCTGTGCTATATAATAACGACATGGGTCTAGGTCGACAGGTCATTAGGTCGACACAAGCATTAAGTCGACAGTGTCTAGGTCAACAGTCAAAAGGTCGACCTGGGGTTTTTCACTGTTTTTGGAGCCAACATGAGCCGACAGGCGGTATTTCATGCCCTATCATCCACTAGGGCATTGTGGGAGAATAACATTTGTGCCCGAAGCATTGCGAGCGAAGCGAGGGGATGCGGTGCACTTCAAACTGTGTCCATGTCGACGGTGTCGACCTTCGGGTCAAAAACTGTGAAAACCCCATGTTGACCTTTTGACTGTCGACCTAATGCTTGTGTCGACCTAATGCCCTGTCAACCTAGAACCATGTCGACATTTCCCCATGTCGACTTAAATGTGTCAACCTAATGCTTTTCGACCAGCATACTGTAGACCAAACGATGCCAACCCCAAATATGGGCTGTCTATTGCAATACAAGGGCATCTGGGTAACTTTTGCACAATGTAGAGCAAAGGGTACATTCAGATGGCATTATCTGCGCTGGCCAAGCTTTCATAGTCAATGATAAATGGGCTGCGTAGAGAGGTGTTAGATAACATTTATTAGGATGCAGGGTGCAGCGACTCCAAATGTTCTGTAATGACCATAGAGATACATGCTATCTACATATAGAGGAAAGTTACAGTATGTGACTACAGTGCCGTGTGCGTGTGGATATAGCATTTATCATTGTCTAACTGCAACCACACAACCACATCTCCTAGCAACTGCCAGAGGACATGTATGTATATACATAACGACACGCATTGTGTACATATAGAGGCAGTTGTGTACACAGCACTTGGCCCGATTACCAAACTGACAGCATTACACATTACAAGTGGCTCTCAGAGTTCCTCTGTGCTCGAGCAAACTGTTCACTTACCAGTAATCAGACCTGAAATCCTGGCCTGCTCTGCATGAACCGTGCAGTGACTACCAGATCATCGAGGAATCGCTAGTCTGATAAATCACTAGAGGATAGGGGAACAATCACTTTTTTACATAAGATAGGCGCAGATGGTCACTGTATATAGTAATATAAATACTAATAATAAAAGTTTGTTTGGGGAAATGTTTTACTGAAAATAGTCCACTTCCCCTTCGACTTTTAGGGGGAGGACGCACCTGTGGACTTCTTAGGAATTATAGAGGAAACTCTTAGGGGTAAATTTTACTAAATCCTCTTAAAATGAAAAAGGTGACCTTCCCCCCAGGAACCAATCAGATCCTGTCTATCATATCTTTATTAAATCCTAGAAAACAGAACAAACTGCATTTGATAGGTTGTTATGGGCAACATCACCATTTTTCATTTTTAGAAGCTTTAGTACATTTACCCTTAGGGGATAATTCTGATTCACTCCTTCTGGCAAATTCCTTCTTAAATGGACAAAACCATGTGCACTGCAGGTGGGGCAGATGTAACAGGTGCAGATAGAATTAGATTTGGGTGAGTTATTTTGTTTCTGTGCAGGGAAAATACTGACTGCTTTATTTTTACACTGCAAAATAGATCTCACTTTGAAGTAAAACCCCACCCAAATCTAATTCTCTCTGCACATGTTACATCTGCCCCACCTGCAGTGCACATGGTTTTGTCCATTTGAGAAGGATTTTGCCAGGAGGAGTGAACCAGAATAACCCCCTTAGTTCGGTTAGCAACATACGCCGATGATCCATGGTAGGGGTTATTATATAGGATGGAGCCGCCAAGTAACATATCGGGGGAAATTTACTAAGAATATGGCCCATGGCCATAACCAGCACCAGGCTCAAAGAGCCGGTGCTGGTTTTAAAAATTAGAGAACCAGACAATTAGGGGTCCCCTGTATTTTTTTAAACCAGCACCAGGCCCAACCAGCACCAGGCCCAACCAGTCAGCAGGGAAATGCCACAGCCGGGGGTAGACTTTTTATACAAGTCCCCCTGGCCAAAGCATTAACCCCCTGACCGGTCATCCTGGGCAGGGACCCTGGGGAAGTGGGAACCCTCCCCAATGAAGGGCCCACCCTTCTCCAGAATTTACCTGCCCAGACTGAAGCCTGGCGCTGTCCCCAGTGCCCTTGGGCATTGGGCACCAGGCTGATGTTTGTGTAAAATATAGATATAACTATTGTGTATTGCTGTGGAACTATGGGTCCCAGCAAGCCTGCACTGCATGCAGGGACCTGGAGAACCACAAGTCCCAGCATGTGGGACATTAAAGGCTTGTAGTCCCACAACAGTAAAAATAGTTAAATAAAAACACACACCATGAGTGTATAACTTTATTACATCCATAGCCCATACATACACTTACCTACCTTGACACGTAGGTAGGTATCCATCCGTCCACTGGTCCTGAAGAAAATCCATATGGGGTACCTGTGGAAGGAATCCATACTCACGGGGGTCCTCCGGCGTAGATCATCCCGGCATCCCGGGGACTTGGAAAAATAAAAAACCGACAGGTCTCGATCCCTGCACGGACTGAGTTTACTTGTTTACTTTCTGTGGCTCCACCCCCAAATAGCGATATTAGCTGCCTAGCGACTCCTGATTGGCTACAAGGCATAGTAAATGCAGAAAATACAAATACGCCTAAAACAGGTGTATTTACTTATAGGAATAAGCCTATTTTAGGTGTACAGCATTTCCCTTAGTGAATTTCCCCCGTGGTGTGATTGTGAACGCACCCATGTACATACAAGCGTGGCTCATGCACCCAAGCACATACATGGCCTGGTCCGATAGTAATGAGACTAAGGACACAATTCAGACCTGATCACTGGCCTGTGTATATTTGCTGCTTAGCGATCAGGTAAAAGCTTACATATCCGCTCGCATGCAGCCACGCAGAGGAAAATTCGATGTTCACTCACTATCTAATGATTTTTCCTCCCGTGGCAGATAAAAGTAAGTCTATATTTACTCTTATCTGCGCGGTGATGGTCGAAATGGGGGCGAGTGCTAATGTCTTGTGACATCAGCAGCCCGCCCTGAGCAGCTATGGGCACGCCCAGTGTTTCCATGGTGCACCCACCGTTTATGTGGGCACCTCCACAAAACACTGTGCTGACCCCAATGAGCATCGATACACCGTGGCCATTGTGTCTACCAAGCTTGGTACACCTCCTGGAAGGCAATAAGCGGAACGTCCTTGAGTGCCCTTGTCGCTGCAGCTTCCACTTCTAAAGTCTGGGTACGGTGTCCTCACAGGCCATATTTGTTCCAGGGAAACAAAAAGCACGACCGCTTAAAATGCACCTTTGACAGTTTGGCCGGTAGGTAGAAATACCTTGTGGACCACACCCTTTGAGTTGAAAAAGACAATGAGCATGGATTGGGTCTTTCATTTGCTCATTTGGTCCTTTTTGGGGCAAGGCGACGATGGTGTGTGCAACTCTGCGCATTTCTTTTTGGTCTCCTGAACTTACTCAAAGATCCAAGTTTTGTCACCTGTTAAAAAAAAAAGGGAAATCACCACACGCTTGTCTTTTTGGATAGTGCCTGATTAACCAATAGGCTGAAGCCTAGGGTTTGAGGATGGTGGTGGAGGCGCTTTACAGTTAACTGCCGGGGAATAAAATTAAGGCCCAATTTATTCCATGCTTTTTAGCTATCAGCCATCCAGATGCACAGTGGAGAGTACATTTCTAAAGGAAGGAGTAGTATGGTGGTCTAGTGGTGAATTATATGTGGAAGGCAGGACTTATGTGCGGAAGGCAGGACAAGTGTGGTGGTCTAGCAGATACATATGTGGAAGGCAAGACTAGTTTGGTGGTCTAGTGGAGACTTATATGTGGAAGGGAGGACTAGTTTGGTCGTCCAGTGGAGACTTATATGTGGAAGACGGGACTAGTTTGGTGGTCTATTGGAGACTTATATGTGGAGGACAGAACTAGTATGGTGGTCTAGTGGAGACTTGTAGGGAAGGCAAGACTAGTATGGTGGTCAATTGGAGACTCATATGCGGAAGACAGGACTAGTTTGGTGGTCTACTGGAGACTTGTATGCAGAGGTCAGAACTAGCATGGTGGTCTAGTGGAGACTTGTATGTGGAAGGCAGGACTAGCATGGTGGTCTAGTGGAGACTTGCATGCAGAAGGGAGGGCTGGCATGGTGTACTAGTGAAAACTTCTATGCAGAAGGAAGGACAAGTATGGTGGTCTAGTGGAGACTTGTATGGAAGGCAAGACTAGTATGGTTGATTAGTGGAAACTTATATGTGGAAGGCAGGACTAGTTTGGTGGTCCATTGGAGACTTATATGCGGAAGACATGACTAGTTTGGTGGTTTAGTGGAAGGCAGGACTAGCTTAGTTGTCTACTGGAGACTTGTATGCGGAGGGCAGAACTAGCATGATGGTCTAGTGGAGACTTGTATGTGGAAGGCAGGACTAGCATGGTGGTCTAGTGGAGACCATAAAAAATGTGGTGGATGAAAAGATTGAGTTCAAAAAGACAATGAGCATGGATTGGGTCTTTCATTTGCTCATTTGGTCCTTTTTGGGGCAAGGCGACGATGGTGTGTGCAACTCTGCGCATTTCTTTTTGGTCTCCTGAACTTACTCAAAGATCCAAGTTTTGTCACCTGTTAAAAAAAAAAAGGGAAATCACCACACGCTTGTCTTTTTGGATAGTGCCTGATTAACCAATAGGCTGAAGCCTAGGGTTTGAGGATGGTGGTGGAGGCGCTTTACAGTTAACTGCCGGGGAATAAAATTAAGGCCCAATTTATTCCATGCTTTTTAGCTATCAGCCATCCAGATGCACAGTGGAGAGTATATTTCTAAAGGAAGGAGTAGTATGGTGGTCTAGTGGTGAATTATATGTGGAAGGCAGGACTTATGTGCGGAAGGCAGGACAAGTGTGGTGGTCTAGCAGATACATATGTGGAAGGCAAGACTAGTTTGGTGGTCTAGTGGAGACTTATATGTGGAAGGGAGGACTAGTTTGGTCATCCAGTGGAGACTTATATGTGGAAGACAGGACTAGTTTAGTGGTCTATTGGAGACTTGTATGTGGAGGACAGAACTAGTATGGTGGTCTAGTGGAGACTTGTATGGAAGGCAAGACTAGTATGGTGGTCAATTGGAGACTCATATGCGGAAGACAGGACTAGTTTGGTGGTCTACTGGAGACTTGTATGCAGAGGTCAGAACTAGCATGGTGGTCTAGTGGAGACTTGTATGTGGAAGGCAGGACTAGCATGGTGGTCTAGTGGAGACTTGCATGCAGAAGGGAGGGCTGGCATGGTGTACTAGTGGAGACTTCTATGCAGAAGGAAGGACAAGTATGGTGGTCTAGTGGAGACTTGTATGGAAGGCAAGACTAGTATGGTTGATTAGTGGAAACTTATATGTGGAAGGCAGGACTAGTTTGGTGGTCCATTGGAGACTTATATGCGGAAGACATGACTAGTTTGGTGGTTTAGTGGAAGGCAGGACTAGCTTAGTTGTCTACTGAAGACTTGTATGCGGAGGGCAGAACTAGCATGATGGTCTAGTGGAGACTTGTATGTGGAAGGCAGGACTAGCATGGTGGTCTAGTGGAGACCATAAAAAATGTGGTGGATGAAAAGATTGAGTTCAAAAAGACAATGAGCATGAATTGGGTCTTTCATTTGCTCATTTGGTCCTTTTTGGGGCAAGGCGACGATGGTGTGTGCAACTCTGCGCATTTCTTTTTGGTCTCCTGAACTTACTCAAAGATCCAAGTTTTGTCACCTGTTAAAAAAAAAAAGGGAAATCACCACACGCTTGTCTTTTTGGATAGTGCCTGATTAACCAATAGGCTGAAGCCTAGGGTTTGAGGATGGTGGTGGAGGCGCTTTACAGTTAACTGCCGGGGAATAAAATTAAGGCCCAATTTATTCCATGCTTTTTAGCTATCAGCCATCCAGATGCACAGTGGAGAGTATATTTCTAAAGGAAGGAGTAGTATGGTGGTCTAGTGGTGAATTATATGTGGAAGGCAGGACTTATGTGCGGAAGGCAGGACAAGTGTGGTGGTCTAGCAGATACATATGTGGAAGGCAAGACTAGTTTGGTGGTCTAGTGGAGACTTATATGTGGAAGGGAGGACTAGTTTGGTCATCCAGTGGAGACTTATATGTGGAAGACAGGACTAGTTTAGTGGTCTATTGGAGACTTGTATGTGGAGGACAGAACTAGTATGGTGGTCTAGTGGAGACTTGTATGGAAGGCAAGACTAGTATGGTGGTCAATTGGAGACTCATATGCGGAAGACAGGACAAGTTTGGTGGTCTAGTGGAAGGCAGGACAAGCTTGGTGGTCTACTGGAGACTTGTATGCAGAGGTCAGAACTAGCATGGTGGTCTAGTGAAGACTTGTATGTGGAAGGCAGGACTAGCATGGTGGTCTAGTGGAGACTTGCATGCAGAAGGGAGGGCTGGCATGGTGTACTAGTGGAGACTTCTATGCAGAAGGAAGGACAAGTATGGTGGTCTAGTGGAGACTTGTATGGAAGGCAAGACTAGTATGGTTGATTAGTGGAAACCTATATGTGGAAGGCAGGACTAGTTTGGTGGTCCATTGGAGACTTATATGCGGAAGACATGACTAGTTTGGTGGTTTAGTGGAAGGCAGGACTAGCTTAGTTGTCTACTGGAGACTTGTGTGCGGAGGGCAGAACTAGCATGATGGTCTAGTGGAGACTTGTATGTGGAAGGCAGGACTAGCATGGTGGTCTAGTGGAGACTCCAAAGAATGTGGTGGATGAAAAGCCAGTTTGTAGGTGCAAATGTGGTATGTATAATTAACAGAACTGAGGGTCAAGGTGAGCGTCTCCTGAATGTTAGGTGGATGGAGGAGATAGTCCCGGAATATTACCCAGCAGAGGGATCCAAGTTGATTCAGAAACCTTGGCAGGGAAGCAGGTTGAATGCTGTATGGAAATCAGACTTATGCCAATGCTGTTAGAAGCCAAGGTTTGTAGAATCCCAAAGTTCAAGAGGCTGGTCCGGAAGGTCTGGTAAACAAGGGTACAAACTGGAGCAAAGATTTGGAGGCTCAACGCGTTTCGACGCAGTACTGCTCCTGATGAAGACGTGTTAACATGTCGAAACGTGTTGAGCCTCCAAATCTTTGCTCCAGTTTGTACCCTGATTTAACAGTACTGCTCCTGATAAAGACGTGTTAACATGTCAAAACGCGTTGAGCCTCCAAATCTTTGCTCCAGTTTGTACCCTGATTTAACAGTACAGCTCCTGATGAATACGTGTTAACATGTCGAAACACGTTGAGCATCCAAATCTTTGCTCCAGTTTGCACGCGTGTATACCAGCATTACATGCACTAGAGCAGTATGACTGGTGAGTCCCTGAGCACCCATACACGTGTGTATAGCAGCAATACATGCACATGGGCAGGTGAGTCCCTGAGCGCCCATACACGTGTATATAACAGCAGTACATGCACATGGGCAGTATGACTGGTGAGTCCCTGAGCGCCCATACACGTGTGTATAGCAGCATTACATGCACATGGGCAGTATGACTGGCAAGTCCCTGATCGCCCATACATGTGTGTATATCAGCATTACATGCACACGGGCAGTATGACTGGTGAGTCCCTGAGCGCCCATACACGTGTGTATAGCAGCATCACATGCACATGGGCAGTATGACTGGTGAGTCCCTGAGCGCCCATACACGTGTGTATAGCAGCATCACATTCACATGGGCAGTATGACTGGTAAGTCCCTGAGCGACCATACACGTGTGTATAGCAGCATTACATGCACAGGGGCAGTATGACTGGTGAGTCCCTGAGCGCCCATACACGTGTGTATAGCAGCATTACATGTACATGGGCAGTATGACTGGTGAGTCCCTGAGCGTCCATACACGTGTGTATAGCAGCATTACATGCACATGGGCAGTATGACTGGTGAGTCCCTGAGCGTCCATACACGTGTGTATAGTAGTAGTAGTAGTAGTAGTAGTAGTAGTACGTTTATTTATAAGGCGCCACAAAGTGTCCGCAGCGCCGTACATAGCAAACAAAAAAAAAAAAAAAAATTACAAGGTAACGTACAGGGTGTGTAGAAAGATACAGTATAAATAGGGGTATAGCTGGTAGAACTAAAATCAGCATCAGTTCAGAAGTAGGTGTCAAAATAGTCAAGGAGACCGAAGATGAAGTAGAGGAAGGGAAGAACAGGACAGGAGCACATGTGAGGTAATGTAGTGTATAGCAGCATTACATGTACATGGGCAGTATGACTGGCGAGTCCCTGAGCGTCCATACACGTGTGTATAGCAGCATTACATGCACATGGGCAGTATGACCGGCGAGTCCCTGAGCGCCCATACACGTGTGTGTAGCAGCATTACATGCACATGGGCAGTCCCTGAGCTCCCATACACGTGTGTATAGCACCATTACATGCACATGGGCAGTATGACTGGCAAATCCCTGAGCGCCCATACACGTGTGTATAGCAGCATTACATGCACATGGGCAGTATGACTGGCGAGTCCCTGAGCTCCCATACACGTGTGTATAGCAGCATTACATGCACACGGGCAGTATGACTGGCGAGTCCCTGAGCGCCCATACACGTGTGTATAGCAGCATTACATGCACACGGGCAGTATGACTGGCGAGTCCCTGAGCGCCCATACACGTGTGTATAGCAGCATTACATGCACAAGGGCAGTATGACTGGCGAGTCCCTGAGCGCCCATACACGTGTGTACAGCAGCATTACATGCACATGGGCAGTATGACTGGCGAGTCCCTGAGCGCCCATACACGTGTGTATAGCAGCGTTACATGCACATGGGCAGTATGACTGGCGAGTCCCTGAGCGCCCATACACGTGTGTGTATAGCAGCGTTACATGTACATGGGCAGTATGACTGGCGAGTCCCTGAGCGCCCATACACGTGTGTATAGCAGCGTTACATGTACATGGGCAGTATGACTGGCGAGTCCCTGAGCGCCCATACACGTGTGTATAGCAGCATTACATGCACATGGGCAGTATGACTGGTGAGTCCCTGAGCACCCATACACGTGTGTATAGCAGCACTACATGCACATGGGCAGTATGACTGGTAAGTCCCTGAGCGCCCATACACCTGTGTATAACAGCATTACATGCACATGGGCAGTATGACTGGTAAGTCCCTGAGCGCCCATACACGTGTGTATAGCAGCATTACATGCACATGGGCAGTATGACTGGAGAGTCCCTGAGCACCCATACACGTGTGTATAGCAGCGTTACCTGCACATGGGCAGTATGACTGGCGAGTCCCTGAGCGCCCATACACGTGTGTATAGCAGCGTTACATGCACATGGGCAGTATGACTGGCGAGTCCCTGAGCGCCCATACACGTGTGTATAGCAGCGTTACATGCACATGGGCAGTATGACTGGCGAGTCCCTGAGCGCCCATACATGTGTGTATAGCAGCATTACATGCACATGGGCAGTATGACTGGCGAGTCCCTGAGCGCCCATACACGTGTGTATAGCAGCGTTACATGCACATGGGCAGTATGACTGGCGAGTCCCTGAGCGCCCATACACGTGTGTATAGCAGCGTTACATGCACATGGGCAGTATGACTGGCGAGTCCCTGAGCGCCCATACACGTGTGTATAGCAGCGTTACATGCACATGGGCAGTATGACTGGCGAGTCCCTGAGCGCCCATACACGTGTGTATAGCAGCGTTACATGCACATGGGCAGTATGACTGGTGAGTCCCTGAGCACCCATACACGTGTGTATAGCAGCGTTACATGCACATGGGTAGTATGACTGGTGAGTCCCTGAGCGTCCATACACGTGTGTATAGCAGCATAACATGCACATGGGCAGTATGACTGGTGAGTCCCTGAGCGCCCATACACGTGTGTATAGCAGCGTTAAATGTACATGGGCAGTATGACTGGTGAGTCCCTGAGCGCCCATACACGTGTGTATAGCAGCGTTACATGTACATGGGCAGTATGACTGGTGAGTCCCTGAGCGCCCATACACGTGTGTACAGCAGCATTACATGCACATGGGCCGTATGACTGGTGAGTCCCTGAGCGCCCATACACGTGTGTATAGCAGCATTACATGCACATGGGCAGTATGACCGGCGAGTCCCTGAGCGCCCATACACGTGTGTGTAGCAGCATTACATGCACATGGGCAGTCCCTGAGCTCCCATACACGTGTGTATAGCACCATTACATGCACATGGGCAGTATGACTGGCGAGTCCCTGAGCGCCCATACACGTGTGTATAGCAGCATTACATGCACATGGGCAGTATGACTGGCGAGTCCCTGAGCTCCCATACACGTGTGTATAGCAGCATTACATGCACACGGGCAGTATGACTGGCGAGTCCCTGAGCGCCCATACACGTGTGTATAGCAGCATTACATGCACACGGGCAGTATGACTGGCGAGTCCCTGAGCGCCCATACACGTGTGTATAGCAGCATTACATGCACAAGGGCAGTATGACTGGCGAGTCCCTGAGCGCCCATACACGTGTGTACAGCAGCATTACATGCACATGGGCAGTATGACTGGCGAGTCCCTGAGCGCCCATACACGTGTGTATAGCAGCGTTACATGCACATGGGCAGTATGACTGGCGAGTCCCTGAGCGCCCATACACGTGTGTGTATAGCAGCGTTACATGTACATGGGCAGTATGACTGGCGAGTCCCTGAGCGCCCATACACGTGTGTATAGCAGCGTTACATGTACATGGGCAGTATGACTGGTGAGTCCCTGAGCGCCCATACACGTGTGTATAGCAGCATTACATGCACATGGGCAGTATGACTGGTGAGTCCCTGAGCACCCATACACGTGTGTATAGCAGCACTACATGCACATGGGCAGTATGACTGGTAAGTCCCTGAGCGCCCATACACCTGTGTATAACAGCATTACATGCACATGGGCAGTATGACTGGTGAGTCCCTGAGCGCCCATACACGTGTGTATAGCAGCATTACATGCACATGGGCAGTATGACTGGAGAGTCCCTGAGCGCCCATACACGTGTGTATAGCAGCGTTACCTGCACATGGGCAGTATGACTGGCGAGTCCCTGAGCGCCCATACACGTGTGTATAGCAGCGTTACATGCACATGGGCAGTATGACTGGCGAGTCCCTGAGCGCCCATACACGTGTGTATAGCAGCGTTACATGCACATGGGCAGTATGACTGGCGAGTCCCTGAGCGCCCATACACGTGTGTATAGCAGCGTTACATGCACATGGGCAGTATGACTGGCGAGTCCCTGAGCGCCCATACACGTGTGTATAGCAGCGTTACATGCACATGGGCAGTATGACTGGCGAGTCCCTGAGCGCCCATACACGTGTGTATAGCAGCGTTACATGCACATGGGCAGTATGACTGGCGAGTCCCTGAGCGCCCATACACGTGTGTATAGCAGCGTTACATGCACATGGGCAGTATGACTGGCGAGTCCCTGAGCGCCCATACACGTGTGTATAGCAGCATTACATGCACATGGGCAGTATGACTGGTGAGTCCCTGAGCACCCATACACATGTGTATAGCAGCGTTACATGCACATGGGTAGTATGACTGGTGAGTCCCTGAGCGTCCATACACGTGTGTATAGCAGCATAACATGCACATGGGCAGTATGACTGGTGAGTCCCTGAGCGCCCATACACGTGTGTATAACAGCGTTAAATGTACATGGGCAGTATGACTGGTGAGTCCCTGAGCGCCCATACACGTGTGTATAGCAGCGTTACATGTACATGGGCAGTATGACTGGTGAGTCCCTGAGCGCCCATACACGTGTGTACAGCAGCATTACATGCACATGGGCAGTATGACTGGCGAGTCCCTGAGCGCCCATACACGTGTGTATAACAGCATTACATGCACATGGGCAGTATGACTGGCGAGTCCCTGAGCGCCCATACACGTGTATATACCAGCATTACATGCACATGGGCAGTATGACTGGTGAGTCCCTGAGCGCCCATACACGTGTGTATAGCAGCATTACATGCACATGGGCAGTATGACTGGTGAGTCCCTGGGCGCCCATACACGTGTGTATAGCAGCATTACATGCACGTGGGCAGTATGACTGGTGAGTCCCTGAGCGCCCATACACGTGTGTATAACAGCATTACATGCACATGGGCAGTATGACCGGTGAGTCCCTGAGCGCCCATACACGTGTGTATAGCAGCGTTACATGTACATGGGCAGTATGACTGGTGAGTCCCTGAGCGCCCATACACGTGTGTATAGCAGCATTACATGCACATGGGCAGTATGACTGGTGAGTCCCTGAGCGCCCATACACGTGTGTATAGCAGCGTTACATGTACATGGGCAGTATGACTGGTGAGTCCCTGAGCGCCCATACACGTGTGTATAGCAGCATTACATGCACATGGGCAGTATGACTGGTGAGTCCCTGAGCTCCCATACACGTGTGTATAGCAGCGTTACATGCACATGGGTAGTATGACTGGTGAGTCCCTGAGCGTCCATACACGTGTGTATAGCAGCATAACATGCACATGGGCAGTATGACTGGTGAGTCCCTGAGCGCCCATACACGTGTGTATAACAGCGTTAAATGTACATGGGCAGTATGACTGGTGAGTCCCTGAGCGCCCATACACGTGTGTATAGCAGCGTTACATGTACATGGGCAGTATGACTGGTATGTCCCTGAGCGCCCATACACGTGTGTATAGCAGCGTTACATGCACATGGGTAGTATGACTGGTGAGTCCCTGAGCGTCCATACACGTGTGTATAGCAGCATAACATGCACATGGGCAGTATGACTGGTGAGTCCCTGAGCGCCCATACACATGTGTATAACAGCGTTAAATGTACATGGGCAGTATGACTGGTGAGTCCCTGAGCGCCCATACACGTGTGTATAGCAGTATTACATGCACATGGGCAGTATGACTGGGGAGTCCCTGAGCGCCCATACACGTGTGTATAACAGCATTACATGCACATGGGCAGTATGACTGGTGAGTCCCTGAGCGCCCATACACGTGTGTATAGCAGCGTTACATGTACATGGGCAGTATGACTGGTGAGTCCCTGAGCGCCCATACACGTGTGTGTAGCAGCATTACATGCACATGGGCAGTATGACTGGTGAGTCCCTGAGCGCCCATACACGTGTGTATAGCAGCATTACATGCACATGGGCAGTATGACTGGTGAGTCCCTGAGCGCCCATACACGTGTGTATAGCAGCATTACATGTACATGGGCAGTATGACTGGCGAGTCTCTGAGCGCCCATACACGTGTGTATAGCAGCATTACATGCACATGGGCAGTATGACTGGCAAATCCCTGAGCGCCCATACACGTGTGTATAGCAGCATTACATGCACATGGGCAGTATGACTGGCGAGTCCATGAGTGCCCATACACGTGTGTATAGCAGCATTACATGTACATGGGCAGTATGACTGGCGAGTCCCTGAGCGCCCATACACGTGTGTATAGCAGCATTACATGCACATGGGCAGTATGACTGGTGAGTCCCTGAGCGCCCATACACGTGTGTGTAGCAGCATTACATGCACATGGGCAGTATGACTGGTGAGTCCCTGAGCGCCCATACACGTGTGTATAGCAGCATTACATGCACATGGGCAGTATGACTGGTGAGTCCCTGAGCGCCCATACACGTGTGTATAGCAGCATTACATGTACATGGGCAGTATGACTGGCGAGTCTCTGAGCGCCCATACACGTGTGTATAGCAGCATTACATGCACATGGGCAGTATGACTGGCAAATCCCTGAGCGCCCATACACGTGTGTATAGCAGCATTACAAGGGGCTCTACACGTGCATTAGCCTGGGGTACCTGGAATCAGGCCCTGATTAACATTCCCAGAGGTACAGTAGTCATGTGTGATGCGCAGTGTGTAATACTATACAAAGACCTGTTTATGTATCTGGTATCTCCCTACATTTGCATCTTCCATCTGCATACCTCCCAACTTTTGACCTGAAGAAATAGGGACACTCCGAAAAGGGGGGGGGGGGGTATGCAAATGAGGGCGCGGCTTATGCTAATTAGCCGCGGCCTCATTTTCATACGAGAATAGACGCTGTGGGGGGTCTCCCAACTGCCACCCCCCGCAGCGGGACAATGCCTGCCGTGGGTGGGACAGCGGGACAGGCGCCGAAAATCGGGACTGTCCCTCTAAAATCGTGACAGTTGGGAGGTATGCATCTGTGCTGAGGGTTACCATAAAAACCTAAAGGGAAGTGTTGCAGATGTTTTGCTATATACTGTAGATTTCTTGGTTTTATTGGGGGGGGGGGGGGGGGGGATAATAGAGGTTAACCCTTTTCTTGTGCTATTCGAAGGCTGCTCAAGTATGCACATAGGGATTACACCAACGTGTCTCACATTAGGATTATAGCAGCAACCACTAGGTGGCACATCTGCATAGGTGATCTAGCACTTCGTTTACATGTAAGTGTTGTAATAATGTGGTACAAAGGGCCTAATTTAGGTTGGCTTGCAAAAGCAAATTCTCTCTCTAATGGGCAAAACCATGTGTAATGCAGGTGGGGCAGATGTAACAGGTGCAGAGTGTTACATTTGGGTGGGGTTTGTACTACAAAATGATATCTATAGTGCAGTGTAAAAATAAAGCAGCCTGTATTTACCCTGCACAGAAACAAAAGAACACCCAAATCTAACACTCTGCACGTTACATCTGCCCCACCTGCAGTGCACATGGTTTTGTCCATTAAAGAAGGAGTTTGCTTTTACACCCCAACCTGAGTCACTGCCAGACCAATACTCATCATATCCATACTGTTCTCTGTCCTGGTCGTTGTTAGCTATGCCAAGGTAAAGATATGTACAGTAGCGTACACACTGCCCCCTAGAGGAGAAATCATTAGGAAAATAGAAGATTATTTTATTTTTTTATTTGGGGGGGGGTAATTTATCATCTGTTGTTGTAATAAACAAATAATCCTTCCTCCGCTGCCAGACTCATTAACCACCAGTAATCCTGCTCTGTGTATGGGGTAGGATAAGAAGCAAGAACAGGAAAAAGGTTTCGGGAAGAACCACTCCAGTGGGATTGGGGGACAGTTCGGCATTCCCAACAGGAAGTGCTAGCAACGAGGTGGCCTCATAGAAGACAGCGAGGAGACTTTCACATACCTCCCAACTTCTGTCCTGATGAAGCCGCGCGAGCGTCCGAAAAGGGGGCGGGGCGTATGCAAATGAGGACGCGGCTTATGCTAATTAACCACAACCTCATTTTCATACGAGAATAGACGCTGTGCGCATGCGCACAGCGTCTATTCTACTAGATTGGGGGGTCTCCCAACTGCCACCCACCGCAGCGGGACAATGCCTGCCGCGGGTGGGACAGCGGGACAGGACCCGAAAATCGGGACTGTCCCGCTGTAATCGTGACAGTTGGGAGGTATGCTTTCAGCTTCATTGTTCATTTATCACAGGGCTGGCCAACCTGCAGCTCCCAGCTGTTGAGAAACTACACATCCCAGCATGCCCTGCCAGTTGTAGCATTCCCTAATAGCAAAACTGTGGCAGGGTATGCTGGGACTTGTACTTTCAGAACAGCTGGTGGCCCAGGCCTGAATTATCACAACGATGAAATGAGGTTGGAGGTCGGCAGAGAAGGGGCTTTCAGCTAAAACATTAATCAAATTGCAAAGACAGATAATGAAACTGAGCATTTACCCCGCCCCCTTCACGTATGATGTACGAGAGCAGCGTCATACCAGGAACACGCTTATATGCCGGGAGAGAGAAGAGAGGCTTGTTCACCACCAACATTTCCTGCTTCAGGTGGTCTGTAAATCTCTGACCTGACCGTTATGGGGTCACATGTAACATGCATTAATAGTTGTGAGACAATTGCAGGAAAAGGACATGCAATGTGCCAGTTATCATGCAATCCATCACAGCGGATTCAGTATTGAATCCCGGCGGTCGGGATCCCGGCGTTCAGAATCCCGACGCCGGAATCCCGACAGCCGAAATGCCGACAAGGGGGGGACGTGGATCGCCCCCCCCCCCCCCCTTGCGGGCTCGCTGCGCTCGCCACGCAGCGGGCCCGGTGCCCCGCTACGCTCGGCACACTAATTTATTCTCCCTCCAGGGGTGTCATGGAGAATGTGTCGGCATTTCGGCGGTCGGGATTCTGAACGCCGGGATCCCGACCGCCGGGATTGTAACTGCATCCCATCACAGCAATGTATGTGAATCGCATGAAGACAGGCCATATTGTACTAGCGGACGGGGGCCTTGACACATTCCTGTATGGCTGCTGAGATACACTTCAAACACTGCAACTTCTGCTCTGTATGTGGAACCAAAATCCAGCTCCGCTGCCATAAAATCAAACAAACCTTGCAATAGTGTGCCCATAGGTGGGAGACCGTACGGGAAGGGGTATTACCGCTACATTAAGACCTAAACCACCGGACTTACAAGACATAGTACAACGCTTTTCAAATCAGTGATTAAGGGATGAAGGATTAATCTATTGGGATTTAAACACAATTTAGTCACTTGTGACTCCTAAGCATTTTTATGGTTCATCTAACACACACACACACACACACACACACACTGCCCAATTCAAAGCTGCAGACAATGCTCACATAATTAAGCGATTTGCAACCGTACATGCAGTAAAACATTGGAGGATACGTACCAAGGCGAAAAGGCATTCTTACGGCAAAGAGTTGGGCATTGGCTACTAGGGCACACAAAACAGGGCTGTTTATTGGGCAAGCAGGGGAGGCCTTAGTCAGGTGAGGATACCATGTTTAAATTATATCAAGTACATTGTGACTTCTTTCCCCTCCTATGGGCTTCCCTTCAGCATCCACACTGTAACTGATGCAAAACAAGTTACCTTGAGAACAAATTTAACTAAGGGAAAAGAAAGAAGGAAGACCGTTCTAGCACTGCAATCTGTTTGTCGGCCAAGAGCTGCTGCAGAGAGAGAGTTGTGTGGGCTGGCGCGTTATCCTGGTGGAGGATGAAGCCATTTTTACACAATTCCGGCCCTTTCTTCTGATTCTTTCTGGCATTTTTGTAGTATAGTTGATGCCCTTTTGCACCATCTGTTCCGCAGCCTGTGCAAGAAGGCTAACACTTGCTAACCCGTTTTAGTATAGGCGGAGGTCAGCGTCGCTCCCACTCCCTTTTAACTCACTCAGTTTGGTTTAATTTTTAAAATTAGTATCTCATTATTTAATTAATAACCCTCCTTTCCCCCCTCCTTCAAACACGTCTGGTCTCCCCAATTCTCAAAAAAACAAATCTGGACCCCAACTCTCCATCCAACTACAGGCCCATCTCCCTCCTCCCTTTTGCCTCCAAGCTCCTAGAATGTCTGGCCTATAATCGTCTCCTAAGCCAACTTCCTGCTAACTCCATTCTAGACCCCCTCCAATCCGGGTTCCGCCCTTTAACTGCCCTGACCAAAGTCACCAACGATCTACTATCGGCTAAATCCAAAGGCCTCTTCTCTATCCTCATCCAGCTTGATCTGTCGGCTGCCTTTGACACTGTTGACCACCCTCTCCTGCTCAACACCCTCCGCTCCTTTGGCATCACTGGCACTGTCGTCTCCTGGTTCACCTCATACCTCTCCGATGGCTCCTTCTCTGTCTCCACTCCGAGTCCTTCTCTCCTACTACCCCGCAGCCAGTCGGTGTTCCCCAAGGGTCAGTCCTTGGCCCTCTCCTCTTCTCCCTCTACACCACCTCTCTGGGCACCCTCATCAGCTCCTATGGTTTCCATTACCACCTTTATGCTGATGATACCCTAATCTATCTCTCCTCCCCCGACCTATCCCCATCACTCCTGTCCAAGGTCTCTGAATGCCTCACGGACATCCCGTCTCACAATGTTACACTAACTGCATTTACAATAATAGATGTCAGGAGAACGCCTCCTAGTAACAAATAATCTATTCACAATGGCAGATGGGGAGAGGTAGATCTAGCCTCATTGATGCTGTAACTGGCTCCAGTTCTGAGAAACTTTGTAGCCCCGGATCAGTGAGGGTCACTGTGACCTAGTTCCTGCAGCAGAGTGATCAGAGTGACAGCTGGGGAGATGTACTAATGGTCCCCATACATTAGGCTGATGCTACCTATCACATGCAACTCCCGGGGAGACAGGAGCCGAGCAGCAAAAAAAAAAAAAACCCATACAAATGAATGGGCAGCCACTGATTGGCTGAGAGCTCTGCCCAATCATTTGTATGGGGGTCTTTTTTTTATTTGCCTGCCTGCCTCTGCACCGGCTTGCGCCATCCCCCTGTCGGCTCCCAGCATTCCCTCGCCCGGCTCCGGGCTGCACATAAAATTTATCTTATATGCAGCCCGTCCGACTCCGGACCGCGCATTGGATGTCATACACATGAGATTTAGGACGATTTCAAGGCCCTACCCATTGGATCGGGTGAAATCAGGCCCAAATCGCACAGTGTATGGGGGCCTTCCTTAGGTCTTGGGTCCAAATGTAATTGGGTGCGACAATAAGAAAGTGAGAATTTTTGGGAGCGTTTTCCCATTTTCTTTTAAAGCGGCAATGAAGTTCGTGTAAATGATTGCCGCTTTAAAAATATGGGGAAAAACTCTCACTTTGATTCTCACACCCCATTACATTTGGCTCGAAAAATGTCAGTTAGGAGGTGATGGGTTGGTCGTTTCTCACTCTTCAAAGGTTAGTACATCTGCCCCGCTCTCCACAAGTGTGTAACACACAACACTGAATGACCAAAGAAAAGACACAATACACAGTTTGAACATTTGTTTAATTTGATACTTGCTGACATTTATATTTACAATGATTAAGAGGGAGGCAAACCAGAAAAAGTGCAAACGTCTGCCCCTAGAAGAGGGGGAGAAGTCCTGGGACTCTCCCCAGGGTCTGTGCCTCGTCTTACCACAGATTACATGTAATGTCCCACTGACCAGGGAGGGAGAAGCACTTTCTGACGCCAGATTCCGTGGCCCAGGGTCAAAGGCTGCACCCAGAGCCACCAAACGCTGCTGTTCCTGTGTGGTCTGACTTTTTATTCTATTTTTTCTTAAAATGCATTAAAGCCGGCAGGCATCTCCGCAACATCAGCAGAGGAGTAAAAACCACATGCAGTGCCCGCATCAAAGCCACAAAGGAGCAAAATAACACTGGCACCCCTCGCTTACAGTGCCAAAGGGGGACAAAAATACTTCTTAAAATATCATTCATCAGGGAGCAGTAAAATCTCCTTATAATGGGGAGGATATATCAAACTAAGCGTTCTGCGTTTCTCTGATCTGCCCATAGGAACCCATCTGGTTCTTGATCTAGAACTTGCTTCATTGGGGTTTTTTCTGGACTGTACTCAAAATAGAGCAGCCAGGGGGATCACTGAGCCTGGCACACATGCACCTTTGTGGTTAAAATTGGCTTAAATGAGGGGAAAAAGTTGGAAAATGGAGCAGGTGTGATATGCCATGTATCTGCCATTCAGGAACCAACACTCAATATGTATGTACAAGTTTCAGGAATCGCACTACCGAAAAAAAAAACAGGAAGGCATGATGTAAAAAGACACAACAGAACGGATCGCACATCCGGAGAGGCTCATAGGATGGGACTGGTTATCAGACAGTCAAAATCTAGTGGCACCACCTAGAGGCCACCGGCGCGCAAACACTTGAATTCCCCCCAATGAGATGAGGGGCAGTGTTCGCCTTTTAGGATATAAGATGTGGATTTTGGCAAGGTGTAGAGAATTACGGCTTCAGGTTTACTTATTAGAAGAATGGATTGTGTCCACACACTAGATGATATATTAAGCGATACGCAGAATAACGACTGTTAACAACGATAATCTCCGCCTTATCCTCTAGTGTGTACTGACTACAGTATGTGGTTAACAAAGTTGTGGCGTCTGTACACGCTGGATGACAGAGGATATCGCTAGCGAGAGACTTGCTGCAGAATGGTCCCCACTAACCCTCCTCCCTCCGCGCGTGTGTATGCACCCCGACGGTTCTGGGTGCTGGGTACCCATAGTCTAATGCAGGGGTTCTCAAACTCGGTCCTCAGGACCCCGCACAGTTGCTGTTTTCCAAGTCACCCGGCAGGTGCACAGATTACTCACTGACACGTTTTAAAAAAAGGTCCACAGGAGTAGCTAATTATTCCACTATTCTGTGAGGAGACTTGGAAAACGTGTGGGGTCCTGAGGACCGAGTTTGAGAAACTGTGCTCTACTGTGTATCCAGCTTAAGGTTTAGGTCACATACTGTGGCATTCAAAGGGTAACACTAAGCACAGCTTTCAATTGAAAAAAAAAACAATCTATTTTCCTTTGCTGGTCAGTTACCAGGGACGGTCTATAAATGTGTCTTCTATTTGTAATTTGTTCATGATCTAATCCATCTCACCCGTCAAGCAAACAATGTGCCAATTGCTGACTTCACATATTTGTGCAACCCCTTAAAATGACAATCTAGACACAGACACTATCTCCACCAGACACTTGTGGCACCTATAAAAAGAGGGCCATTTTCAGCTCCCCCTCACCTGCAGGAAAGGCACCTTTGCTTGGACTGAATTCCTGGGTAGCTCTGGCTGAACATACGACCCCACTGGATGAGACACGTACACGTGAAGAAGCAGCAATGTGCTATTGTAACAGTAATGTAATGAGTCTGTGGTCGGAGAGGAAGTAAAGGGTTAAAGAGAGCAAGCCGGAAAGTGGAGCGGGTACTTTACAAATCAGTGTAAGCTCAATGTACAACATTCACACGGTATAGTCATATCCCCACCCCATCATACATATCCAGGATATACAAGGATCCCAACATCTGTACAGCGAAGGGCATCACAAGCTGCAATTTATAGAAAACTGCAGATTTTTCAGTGGCCAAAGTCTGTGCAAGCTGACCAGATAAGAGTATACACTGGTCGCCCACACACAGAGGTGTCCGTTGCTGGAGTAACTAGAATGCAGACTACCCATTAATTAGGTACTAGTGCTGTGACAGACGCGTTTCGCTTCCTTGTGAATGGACAGACAGCCCATGGGGTGCGTAGACCAGTTTATTAGACTGTGGGTTTTCTTAAAAGTAGAGGAGACCTAAAACTTACAACAGTATGGGACAGAGCGAGGAACCGGCTACAGAGAAATGTCTGGGCGTTGCGTTATGTGAATGGTGAAACGCGTTAGTCTCTAACGATTGTAAAACAGGAGGTATGAAGATGGTAAAGTATACATTACCAAGTATAGAACATTGTATAGATCTGTGGGGAAGAAGGTGAAAAGGGCAGTTTTGTGTTGGATTATTGCCAGTCCTGGCTACTTATGTGAAGTAAAGAGGTTACGTCATACTCTCTCTCTCTACCCAACACCCCCGATCCATCCTTCAATCTAAAGTAATGGATTACTAACAATACAACAACATATTAGTGCTGGGAGCTACTGGTGGGGAATGGGCGATGACCGGAGAGGTCATGCCAGAGTCCGATTTGCCCATGGAGCGCTCCGATTTTTTCGACAGCTCCTTCTGTTGTGCTAGATAACTGCAGTAGGAGTAATACTATTATCTCTTATTATAGCAAAACCCGTTCTAGTTACCAGGACAGTAACGGGAATACTGACAATTCATCAAGGGCCAGAGCAGTACAAAGCATTCTGCTGCGGACACACAGGGAACTCAGGACATAAGAGGAGGGGCTCTAGAAAAGTGGAAGGTAACTGCATACTCCCGGTGCGGTGTTGCAACAGAAGAGCAGACCAGACAGACGATCACCGATCCCTCTCAGTGCAGACTGAACGCCCCTTTCTAGTGGAAATACTTCGGCCCAGGCTGTGGCAGATACTGACATGCTTGTGTTTGGCATAAGAAAAGATATGGCACATTGCGGGTACAGTGCGGAACGTGAAACATGACTGTACTATTACATTACTCACGTAGGAGAAGGCAGGCATATTTTGGCAAAAGGAAAAATATAAAACAAAGGTTCTAACCCTATTGGCAAAAGTATAAGAATTCATCCAAACGGCGCTACATTGTGTGACATCACATGTTCCTGACCAATGACAAGCCAGCCACAGGTCAGCCACCCCCCCTGTAGCAGGGAGTCGGGAAGTCTAGAATCAGGTGTTAATATCGGACAGGCCCGAGGACCACGGATGTAGATGTAACAGTACTGGTAAATGCGTGTAAAACCTCTCTACCCACCGCTAATGAGCACTTAGCCTCACACTTACTAATGCTTTCAATATTTAATGGATCCTAATGAGAAATGAGGGATAAATTGGCATATAAAAAACAACACAACAACAACAACATAATTTGCTTTTCACAATCCCCCGTCATGGTCTGCACCTACTCCCTGAAACGCTCGAACATCAACGCCAAAACCATTTCCATTAAATCATTTTATTTCTATTGCATAGACTGTCGGATGGTGGGCTCCACTACGAGCTACTTGGCAACTGAAAGCCACAGCAGCTGCAGTAAATCTCTATTACAGAGGGAAGCCAATTGCATACGACTGATCTAAAAGGACTGTAAACAGAAATTAACTCCCACAGCAGCTTCAATACCAAACGGCAAGCTGGCCAATCAAATTTCACATACTTAGCGGCTTACAATCCTGTAAGATAAAACGGCACCACCTAACGAATCACAGATAAGATTGGACAGGAACCGTGAGGACAGGCGGTAAAAGCTGTAACCCAGATCTATGAGCTCACGGGCTAGACCTGGGGTAGCCAACCCTAGTCCCCGAGAGCTACCAACAGTGCATGTTTTGCAGGTCTCTTCACAGAATCACAAGTGAGCTAATTAGCTCCATCTGTGTAGCTTTTAAAACGTGTCAGTGATTAATGAGTGCAGCAGCTAGGTTGTCTGGAAAATGTGAACTGTTGGTAGCTCTCGAGGGCTAGGGTTGGCTAACACTGGGCTAGAGGATGCTGGACATGACCGAATATGTCCAGACTGACCACCCTACAAGGTAATTATAATTATCAATAGGACCTATGGTTGATTTAAACATCATTACACGCATGAACAAAGACCAAGTAGTGTTAAACACTGCCTGTATTAACAGGTCATGTAGGACACCAGTCACCCAGACATTTGCCTGGTCACAATGGACACTAGTCACCCTGCAGCAGTGACTACCTGCCCAATAGCCAAGTTGAAAATGGTCACCAGCTACGTATCCTTGTCACAATGGATACCAGTCATCCAGCCTAGACAACATAAGAACGGAAATTAATCTGCAGCACATTGCATCATATCAATACAGACTTGAAAAAGAATAAAAAACTTTTCCCCGAACAAGCAACATAACTGTGCCAGGCTTGCCTCTAACCTGCCCAACTTACCAACCGTACAAACACCAGGAAAGCCACTGGCCAACAAACATATACCGCCACAACTGCATCGCTCCATAAGGAAGTCTTACGGGTTCTCCTCCAAAGCAAAGCGACAGTTCGCTGTAACTCAGAGACCAATATGGATTTGGTGTCATAATTCATAACTCGACTTCAGCAAGCCCAACAGGACAACCGGAGGATACATTTACCACAGGTATATCCATATACACACAAAGAATTTGGTACAGTCATACAGTCACGTTCTGTTGTTTGATATGTTGTCCGTGTTATACGAGTACATTCCCGACCACTGCTTATTTGGGGGGGGGGGGGGGATAATTTGGTTAGATGTGGAAGAGTTCTCTCATCCGGATCGTGTCACTTCCATTGGACAATTAAATACGGATACACGTAAAACCACAGACAGACTGACAAGATTGAATCGATTCCACTGTAAGCATTAAACCTCCACGCGGATATAACAGAGCATATCATGGTCAACAATACAGTGATTCACCCCGACTGTAAACAATATAGAAAAAAAATAAAAAAATAAAGAAGAAAAACACATTTATATAATAAGTTAAAGACGATATCATGACCCGGGCTGTTACAGATCAGTGTGACGTGTTGTGTGGGGGTGGGGGGGGGGGGGGGGGGGGGGGGGGGGGGGGGGGGTGGTGCATGGAATCTGGACGCACACAGAAGCCATTTTGTTTTGTCATCACATGATATAATGGGCATAAAAAAAGAAACAAACAACACAGTAACAAGCTTTCGTCAACTGTGATCACTACCAGATACTGTTGGCAACTGATTAGAACCGTGGTGGCAATAGAGATTACAATGACCAAAAAAAAGGTAAGGAGACAATAAAAACAAAAAGTACACCAAAATCAGCAAAGAAACAGCTCCAACAAGCAATTGATATTTTTTACGTAATAATAATAATAAAAAAAAAAATCTAAATGGCTATGATTCCTCTATTAGCAAAAACACATAATGCAGTTTCAAGAAACTTGTGTGTGAGTGTAAAATATATATATATAGAATATATATATATATATTCCACATCCTTGTTCTAGATATATACATGAACACGACATGAATGCAGTTTGTACAGTGTGTGGGACTTGCATTAGACCATGGCACGGTAAGGGCCTTGCATTTTGAGGAACTGAATAATAAAGGAAGGTCCCCCGGCTACAATCTGCGGTGGGAGATGGCTGAGAGGACAGTTCTCAATGCTCATAATGGACAATTTGCTGCACAGAGCCAGCTCGAAGGGCAGGCCGTGTAAATTGGGGTTATCATTCAGATACAGCTCCTCCAGGTTCTCCAGTGTACCTGTAAGAGGAGGAGACATGAGGCGTTAGGGGGGCGGGAACCTGGGACACTGTAGAGACACCTCAGCCACCAATCACTCACCTATTTCCTCTGGTAGGTGTGTCAGGAGGTTCTCCCCTAGACCCAGGTGTGTTAGGTTCGTCAGGTGGCCGATTCCTCTGGGCAAGGTCGTCAGCTGGTTATTAGTCAGCACCAGTTTCTGAGGGGGGAAGACAACTTCTATGTAACTCAAGTTTTAACAAAATAACAAAAAATAAAAGCAAAAATATGCTGGAGTCAATTTGTTAATATTATTATAATTAAAGTATATATAAGGTGTGCCTAAAAGAAAAAGACTAGGATTGTATGTAAAGAATAATTTAATTAAAGAATATTTAATTACAGTAACATTACATACAACACATAATTGCCATTGCACTGATCCCAGCACGTAGGAAGGGGGTGGGTGGCTTCAGTGTAGAAACTCCAGGGTTGCTGATGGATCCAGTGTTCCACGGTTGTTGTGGATTATAGGCCCCATACATTTGGCCCCAACTTCCCCTGAGCTCCCCCGGCAGATCTTGATAAGATTTGGCACTTGATGTGCCATTTTTTACATGTGATAAATCAGATTCGATTTATCACAGGTCCCGGGGGGAGTTGCAGGCGGGGAAGCGGCAGGGTCAGTGGTAGCGACAGGCGGGGTAGCGGCAGAAGAGCAGGGTCCAAGGTAGCGGCAAACTGTGGGAGAATAGAAAAAAACCCTATTCAGAAGACTGGGCAGCCGCTGATTGACCGAGCTCTCAGCAAATCAGCGGCCGCCCAGCCTTTTGAATAGGATTTTTTCTGTTCTGCCACCCACTGCTACTCCAGACCCTGCTCTCCGGTCCCCACCTGCAGCTCCCCCGGACCCTGCTCGCCACACCGGGGCCCAGCTCCCCTGGACCTCGCTCCCTGCCGCACGGGATCGCGCATTGGATCGGAGGTCATACACTATGCAATTTGGGCTATTTCACATGATTTCTCGGCCTGATCCTCCAGAATTGGGTGAAATCGGGCCCAAATCGCGTAGTGTAGGGGGGCCTTATGTGATGCACGGTTCCCTTGATTATTGACAGCACAGCTGCAGTCTCACATGTGGTGATTCGAAGATTCAGTCGAATGAGATCCTCCACAACCGAAATCGTGGCAGGGTTGGTGACTACGTGGACCTGCCCGGGCCGTGGCATGTCCTTGAAGCTTACGCGTTCCGCCTCATAACGCATACATACAGGAAAAAGCCATTTAATTGAATTATCAAAAATGAAAAGGAAATTTTTATTTCCTGTATTAAGACTTGACTGCGTCAATTATATCTGGTCAGTTCTGCCTAGACACTGGCGAAAACCATATCCCCAGAAAGACCTCTACAGCAATTCAATCAGAACAGGTATGGCTCACATCATTGCAAAACGCGTGAATACAAGTATCTCTGTCACTAAGTTACCATTAGCCATGAAACACAGCAGGTTACACTACAAGACACTGCCTCATCCATACCAGGGTGTGGAAAGTTAGAAGGAGAATTAAAAGTTCTTCTCTCTTAAACGGGACAGCTCTTTTGGGATTTGTAATATCCTTATAATTGTCCGGTTATCTTAATAACCCTAAAATAAAACTCACAGCAACTACCATACAAACAGCATAACCTGAAGAGGATTTGCGTTGCCCGGCAATACCTGCAGGTCTTTCAGGTAAGCAATCTCGTTCGGCAGGGATTCCAACTTGTTTTCTTCCAGATCCAACTCCCGCAATTTGCGCAGATTACCGATACCGTGAGGAAGCTTCTTTAAGAGATTGTTTGACAAAATTAAGACCTAAAACAAGATAAAAAACAGGGATTTAATACGATGGTTCGGTGTCAATCATGTAGCCACGGACTAGAACAAACGCTCATCTCGTTGGGAAACCAAACAAACGCGTTGCTCTAATAGTTACCTCGATGGACACTAAACCAGACACGTCCTCTGGGATTTTCGTCAACTGATTGGTGGCTAGATTCAATTCTACCATACTGGTCCATGTGCCGAAATCCAGCGGTAGAGAAGTCAGCTGATTGTCCTAATACAGGGTGATAAAGACGTTGAATATACAGTGACCGCACAACAGCCGCCACGCAGTGTTTATCGCTAGAGTAAGGAGACAGGACAGCGACTTAAGGGGTCGTCAATTGCAGTGAGGATTCCCAAACAAACTAACGCACGTCCGGCTTTATTAAAAAGAAAACAGCTGACGCAGAACAATACCAGTTGAAGGCGCAGCAAGCAGTTCACATGATCCCTGGATCTAGGAGGGCATAATGGCAGTGACCCACCACTGAGACCAACCATGGGATACGGGGGCAGACAAAGGTCCCCTACAGCAGGCATGGGAACAATGTGTATCCAGCTGCTTCTGCCATTGGAACACACCAATGAAACAAACACTTGCAAAAAGGACAATGGATTTGCTGCAGCATCTCTCAGACTCCATTAAACACCACAAAATAAAAAAGTTTAACTGGAGAAGAAATCAAAACGTATCCTCAGCCTGAGTGATTACATCCAAACACAGAACACTGTATTTTGGTTTTGTTGACATTAATAAAACTACTACATTAAGATCTATAGAACTACAATCTGTCACAGTACAAAATGCTCTATCTGGCAGAAACCAGGCAATGGGGCCAATAAAAAAAGAAACTGTAAATTCGGAAAACGCAGTGTTCATTCTAGCTCCCAGCCCCTTTCCAAAGCAGTTCTTCTTTCCTGCCTGGGGTATTGCTCTCTGCTGTGGTGGTTCTAGCACAGTCTAATCTGTAATTAAAGCAGAGATACAGACCAAACTGTGCTAGGAAAGGAAAGTGCAGCAGTGCTATAATGAACACTAGGAAACGTAAAACTAAGGTTCAACTGAGGTATAACCAGGAGAAAATGTTTTGGGGTTAGAAATGTACACACAGTGCAATGCAGGATGGACGAAAGGGCCATGCAACGGATAAGGGTGTATAAAATTCCAGCAATGTTATGCTTCTTTATAAACCACAGCGCGCACACCCCCACCCCGTAACAGAACACAATTACGGTACAAGCTAGGGATGGTTAGAACCGGACTCACCTTCATATTCAGCTTGCTTAGAACTTTAGCTCTGGAGAAAATGCCAAACGGGATTTTATTAATACGATTATGCTCCATGTTGAGAGAGTAGATGGTGGAGAACTGGGAGGGTCCGCCCACAGGGTAAGACTGGAAACAGTTCCTGGCCAGGGTCAAACTGGTCACTTTAACTAGGCTGGACAGGAGCCCCTAAGGAAAGGAACACACAGGGGTAAGACGTTGTGGTTACCTTAAAGGTGATCTCTGTCCTCAGAGACTGCTACTGTCATGGGTCTTGCACTGCCGAGGGTTGTTAACGATTCCCGGTCATCTGAACATGTATCAAATTTGACTACATCCTTAGCGCTTACATGTTCAAAGGGGATCGGGGTGACGCCGCTCAGTGATATCGTTGTTTTAGCGCTATATCGTTCGCACAGGAATTCAAGCAATATCAGAGTGTGTACCTGGCTTAACACGTTCCTGTTACATACTGTATACCGAATCTGCTAGCAGGAACCTTATTCGGATGCAACAGATATTTCAGCAGCTGATTATAGTAGTTAGAGGTGAAGGAGGAAGGAAAGAACGTAACTTGTACACACTAGAGATCAATGGACGTACAATACCGCCCTCGCCTGGCTGCACGGACAGCGATGATCAGCAGAGGGCACCCTAGTACCATGTCGGGACAACATTTCAAACTGTGTCCATGTTGACTGTCGGGTCAAAAAACAGTGAAAACCCCCATATCGACCTTTTGACCTAATGACCCATGTCGACCAACAAACTGTAGACCAAACAATCCCCCCACCATACCGCCCTCGTCTGGCTGCACGGACAGCGATGATCCGCAGAGCGAACCCTGGCACCATGGTAGAGACTAGATTTTGATTACAGGATGTGACGTTCAGTGAGGGCAGAAGTTGTTAGATGCCCTCACAACGTTTTTTATTTTATCTGTAATTCACGTAGGTGTCGGTTAGTTTGTTTTATTTTAGCTGCACTGTACCCTTGCGGGCTCGCTACGCTCGCACGCTTCAGGCACGGTGGTTTGCTTCTCTCGCCACAGATTTATATTCCCCCTCCAGGTATACGTGGACCCAGGGCATGATGGGAAAATTGTCAAAACTGAAGGGGATCTAGACACTACCCGGGCACCATGTCAGGACAACAGCCGTTGGGGAGAGCAGCTATGATGGACTACAAAGGCTGAAGAGGAATTACAGAGGAGGATCTTCTCTCTCATCTGAGGAAAGTTTTATTGGGGGAAAACAAAGAGGAGGATTTCACATCTAACAATACTTTAGGATTTACATGTGGATGTGGATTTAGATATCGGGGCACGCCTGGAGAAGAGAATGCAAGAAGTGGTTCTTTAACATGCAAAATTCACTTCCTAAGTTTTGTGCTACAGTAAAAAACAGATTATCCAAGTGTCAGCAGGTATGGGTCATTGGGTCGAAATGCATTGGGTGGACCACCGAAGGTTGACATGCTTAGGTCGACACATAAAATAAGTCGACATGTCTAAAGGTGGCCATAGCAGCGTGCAATGCGACAGCAGAGTGCAATGCGATGCGCGGTCCCGCAGGCATCACATCGCACAGTACAGAAAGTATGCGCTGCATGGGAAGCCGTGAATAGGTAATTTCCCCATGTGAAATCTGAACCGTCCCCATCAGTACCAATAATGTCATATTATCAGTGTTCTAACATATTGTAAAATGCAGTTTGTACTGGATGAAAGAAAAGAGGATGTACGTTCTTCTGTTCTCGCACGTCCCAGTCACTCAGCGGAGGCGATCCGTCTCCGCTTCAGCTAAAATAAAGTGAAAAACTCATGGCGGCCTTTTAACTGCCGACCTAGCCATTGTCATGCTAATGCTTTTAGTCGACATTCCAACCCAGTCGACATTAGCCACATCGAACCTATTTTATGTGTCGACCTTCTGTGGTCGACCCAATATCTGTCAATCTAACGACCGTATACTGGCATTGAGAGGGGAGAGAACAGAGGGTGGAGGTTTAGAAGGAGGGGCGGTAGGTGGCAGATTGCCTGGAAATTACTCCCACAACTACTGTAGCTTCTTTAGTGCGCTCCTAGCACCTTTCCTTCAGACTACCTGGATCTCCAGCTCCAATCACCAGTGACAGCATTAAGGCAGGAGCAATGTATCACCGCACTGGGGTCATGTAGGAGGTCCTACAGTAAGGAGGACACAAGGACTGAGAACATCAGGTTTGGAAGTCCCGTCACCTCCTGAAGAAGGGAGACATGCAGGAAGTGGAAGGACTAGATGCCACTAACCCACATTTTAAAATAAATTAGATTTCGGAAAAATTGTTAAATCCCCCCCCCCCTCTGCTACCTCCTGTATCACACATGAACTCTTATCGCCAGGTGAGGTCTACCAGGCTTGTTGAACCCTCTAACCCAGACAGGCATTCTGTATCAGCACCGTCTCTGGAAGCCTGCCGTGTGACCCTGGTAGGTTTCCACCCACCGACACCCCCCCTTCCCACGCTGCCTCTCCTGTAAGTGGAATGCGGCAAGGCTCTTGCTTAACCCCATCATCACCGCTGGAAGGTGCATAATGCAAGTGGTGTGCAGACTACCATGGGCATCGCCTCTAACAGGGAAAAGGTTAAGTCCGTAAGGATGCTGAAACCTTTTATCGAGAAGCTCGGGCTTTTTAGTTTGAGAGAGGGGGAGGATCAGACGAGAAAACCTGAGCTTCGGTTTGGTACCAGCAAATCCAGGATTAGGGTGTGTTTACAAGCAAGTTTACAGAAGAGAGAAATGATTGGCAATTGCTGCAATCCTGACTAATTTATGAGGCAATTTGCAGAATGTTTTGCTCACCACGTTGTCAGTAGCTGTGTGTATTCTGGTCTCCGGCGAGAGAGTGTGTAGGGAATAATATGATAGAATCAGTCACACTGAATGCCGGACGGTCACCAGGACCACATAAGACACAGCAGTCAGGCCCTGTGTGGTCATGTCACAATCAGATGGAAGAGACTGGGAATGTAAGGGGGCCGCCATAACCCGGTTCTGCCGCTTCTACCTGTCCAGAAAGTAGGATCCCTGATGTAGCACCTATACATGTCTGGAAGGCAGGTGATCCATGGGTCGACAACTAATGGTTGACACCTGGAAACAGTCGACATACCATAAGCCGGCATTGACAGAAGGTTGACTCAAGCTTAAGGTCAACATGGACATGGCTGAAACTCAAAAGGGCACGTTTTCACTTTGGTGTAGACCAACTTGGTTCATACTTCATACACTAAGACCTGCTTTATGTCGACCATTTGCAGGTGTTTTCTTAGTCATTGTTGAGCATAGTGGTCGCCCTAGACCAGGTCTATCCCTTATACCATAACGGTCTGGAAGACGGTGTACAGTCAGTCTATACTGTACAAGATTCCTATTATTCCCCACGCACATCTAGGTGGTAGCAGGGCTGGTGTGAGGCACCGCTCACCTGCCTTGGGGGGGGGGGGGTTGTTGATGTGGCCGCCGAGTTGGGGGGGGGAGGGGGTTGATGCAGCCACCGAGTCAGACCTGCTGCTCATCTGGCTCCACGGGGGCGGAGCTGCTCCCAAATGCTGCCCTCCAGTGGCCGACGCCCCAGCCAAATGCCTAAAGCTGCCTAGTGGTGGTGCCGGCCCTGGGTGGTAGCGCTAAAGCACTACGTCCTCGCACCTTCTGTTGCGGTCTATGTTACTTCTAGAAGCGCACTCTCCCTACTGTATGGTGCGTTTCCCTCCGCCTCTTACCTCCGGGAGAGTGGATATATTGTTATTCTCCAGATTCAGCTCGTCCAGCTCACAGCATTTCGCCAGGGAGCGGGGTATCGCAGACAGCCTGTTGTACCGTAGTCCCAAGCGATTCAGACTGGAAAGGTTTCCTGCGAGGGGGGGCAGATTACAAACACGGAATTACAGACACGGGTTAGAATGTTCCTTTAGCATAGATAAAGTTTCCAACACAAAACCAGTCCAGATTACAATCTATGGTTCCAACTGCCATTTCTGTCAGCTGACCAAACCAACTGCCATTTCTGTCAGCTGACCAAACCAACTGCCATTTCTGTCAGCTGACCGAACCAACTGCCATTTCTGTCAGCTGACCAAACCAACTGCCATTTCTGTCAGCTGACCAAACCAACTGCCATTTCTGTCAGCTGACCGAACCACTGTACTATGACCAATGCTCTTTAGAAACCAGGGACATAATTACTGCCTGTTACTCCTTTATTACACCACACACACACACACACACACACACACTAGGCATCTTCTGTGCTTCGCAGACACCAATCAGCAAATCACATGTCACCGTACTGAACATCCCCAGAGTAAATAATGACAGGGAATTAGCGGCACAGCTAGCAAAAGGCACACATAAATCTGCACCGTAACAGGTCAACGGCAGAGAACGTCAACTCCGCCTGCCAAACACAACCCTTACCAGCGTTCAGGGTGGTGCATCTGCCCAGAGGTGGCCGGTGGAGACAGACAAGACACTCAGCGCTTATTAAATATGTAACAGGGAAGATGATTTATGGTGAGAGGCGCTCGTTACACGGCCAGTCTGCCTCCAACACGCAGGAAAGCTTTTATTTTATATGACAACAGAATTTGCATGAACACTAAAAACAACAAGATCTGGCAAAGGCGGGTAACGGAGCATCTTAGCCACGCCCACCTCCCGCCGTACCAGCGTTCTCCTATAGCAGGGACACCCGGCTCACCGAATGTGGCCTCCTTGTACACAGTAATTATAGCACGCATACACACAGTCTACAGCTGTGGTGCTTCTAGCACAGTGTGGTCTGTACTTCAGCACTGATACACAGACCAGGTCTGTGCTAGAGAGTGCCACCCCAGTCAGGGAAGAGGAACTGCACGGCTTTTGCAAGATGCAGAGTTCTGAGCTCTGCACTTTACACTGCACCAAGTGACGAGATATTGTGTTCCCGGGTACTTTGTAAGCCAACATCTCTGTACAAAGAACAGCAGCCTAACCCACCACACAGTACCTACTGGTGCGCCGCCAGACACTGCTGGTCCTTTATGCCTCTCGGGGCCCTCTATAGTGCAGACCACTCAAAGGAAATGTAAAATAACTATACTAATAGCTGGAAACACTAAACCGTTGTAATCAGTAGATAAAGTTGCAGGCACGGACTAACACAATACAGTGTTGTGACATTGCTGTGTTATCATGCTAAAACCGCAACTGTGGTGTCACTACAGGTCACAAGAGGAAGCTGGAGATACCGCTACACGTTAATCACACAGATCATGTATAGAACACAGCAGGCGTCCAATCTCCCACCGGGACGTGTCTAATGACCCCCACCCTCCCCTCGCATCAGGGTAATGTTCCTATGTAATACAGACGGCCATTAACGAATCTCAGAACTGGTGATAAGCATGCAGAGAGATTTATACCGTACATTATAGGATAATACACTGGGCTGAAAGAGCAATTCCAGTATGTGTTACTCCCCGATACAGATTATACAAGTGCGCTGCGGTAAAGACCCTCCAGGGAAATACTGAGAGGCCTCCATAAAATGATCTGTTAAATTAGTGTTTTCCATTAATGTGAAAGGAAACCATTGATTACCTGCTTCACAGTCACTTTATCCCAGATAAAGCAGATTCCACATCAGCCTGACACTTACCAGGAACATCCTCAGACTCCAAACATTCCCACACAACCACAGATGTATACATAATATACACACACTAGAACATACATCTGTGCGGACATTGTGTGCAGGCTTCACACACACACTCTAATTATGGGAGTTTAAATGATGGAAGTTGACCAATCATATACAGTTGGAGGCGGAGCCAATAATGAAGAATGCAGTGGAGACAACAGCTGTATTAGGTGGCTGGTAACCAATTCCTGCTCCACAGGGAAACACGGCAACAGCTTTCACTCGCTCACTTACCGCCACTTGAGCATAGCAACATAATTCTATATGAAGTCTGATCAAATTCTGGGTAATGAATTAAATGTGGTTGTGATGAGAATTTGCCTAAAATTGCAAGGAGAAAATGACTCTCTTCCCTGGAATTTAAACAGAAGCAGCCTTTACCGCAATTTTTAGGCCGGTGTTGGATTTTTTTTATATAGACACAAATGTGTTCACCTATAAATCCCCACCCAATGTCGTGTGGTGGGCTTATACGTACATGCACATAACTACTGTTGGAGTTCTGTGCACGCTAAGAGGTAATATGATGCTAAGATGCACACGAGAACAAAGTGATGCACAATGCGATGAGCACCAGGTAAACGATGCAGTATTTTATATATCCAACAGGAAGTATCGCTGTATGGGCAAACAAGGCTAATGCTGAGCGGAATACTGGCATTATTATGGAATATGTTCCCAGCCTGGGCGACCATTGCATTATCACTCTGATCGTGTCCATGTAGACAGCGTTACATGGCTAAACCCCTCTAAACAATTGAATTGCTCCAACTCATTCTGCAGTGAATTGAGGCGATGCCCAATTTTCCTGATGACTGGGTCAAGTCACTGGTAAAATCCAACATGTTGCAAATTCTCAATTCACAGATTGCCGCTGGAAATCTATTTGGATTGGGGAGTCGGGGACTTTTAACATGATGTATTTGGTGGATTCCCCGATGGATCGTGTGTCAGCGGATCAGACTGGAATCAGCAGGGAATGGATGTATGGTCTGCCTAAGATATGTTTATCGTTACTGTATAGGACAGGGTCGGTAATCTGCAACGCTTCTGCTCTTAAGGTGCCCACACACTAGAAAGATCTGCGATCTTAAGATGTGCACATAAATTAGCCTTGAAATCTTTTGTCCGCCCTGTACCAAAGATTTCAGGCAAGTGCACATCTTTACCAAAGATTTTTCTTAAGATCCCCTGTGCGTTCCTATGGATCTTTTGTTAAATCTTCTGATATTTTGTGCAGCACGTAAGATCAGAAGATTCAGCTAAAGATCCACGGGAGCGCGCATCGGACCGATATCGGCCGATTTTCAACCGATTATCGGTAAATATCGTACGTTATATCGGCCGATTTATCAAAAAACAGACAATCGGCCAAAAAATCGTTCTAGTGTGTGGGCACCTTTAGGGAATGCTGAAATTGTGGCATGCTGGGATGTGTAGTTCTACAGCAGCTGGAGTGCCGCAGGCTTTCAAATTGTAAATGAGAAAATTCCATCCATGTGTATTTGCATGGTGGTTGTGATAGACAGATATATCTATATAGATCTCTATATCCTTGATACATCCAGTAACTAGTGTTACAGAGAACTCGGAGAAGCGGTGTAGTGTACTGGAATGGGCGTGGTTAGAGTACTGGCATGGGCGTGGCTTATCAGGAAGTGTGGCCATGACGAGCGAGTTGACTACCTGGACAGAACCTGCAGGAGTTTATACCTGCAACAGCATTATAACAATAGGGCAGACCAGGCGTTATTCACCTATTGTATCAGGCAGGTCCAGGAGCTCGTTGTGCTGCAGATCCAGGTTGGTGATCTGGGTACAGTTCCCAATCTCCTTGGGAAGATGCTCCAGCTGATTGTGAGCGACGTCCAGCGTGATTAGGTTACACAGCTCCCCTACAGAGAGAGAGAGAGACACAGCAGAGACTGAGTGCAGGATGGTGGCTGACCACACCCAGGGCAGGGACATAGCTGTGGTATTATGATTGTACATGAGACAATGGGAGTTATAATGCACGCTGTACAGTCAGTCGCTACGACAGCTGTTTGCTGGTGACCTATAACTCCAATCTGGGGTAAAAGCAGATCTGGGGATTATACACAACGATGATCAAAGAGGTCAAACTGGCAAAAAAAAATTAAAACTTCTGATACATTCTGCAATTTAGATACAGCAGTGCCGTCATCTCTGGCCATTATAGGGTTGGTTGGGGGGGGGGGGGGGGTGGGACTGTTAAAAAAATATATATATTTTTTGCATTCCGTTTGTTATAATACTGTGAAACATTGCTATGTATTTGAAACCTTGATCAACCACTATTTAACCATTTGAGCACCAACATCTGTGAGATGTTCAAAATATCCACTAAAAATTCCAGCGTCCCTCACATTTGTTATATCAATTCAAATAAAAAAAACATTGTGTGAAAAAAAAAAAAAAAAAAAAAAGATTTCCCATATAAAAGGGAAACATTACAGGTGATTATGAGGAATAAAACGGTTTGCTTTGCAATTTTTGACAGCAATTTTGACAAATTTACTTGGCACTCAAGCAATGTTCCCTCTAATTTTACGAAGGCTGTGTGCGGCAAAAGATTTTAGCTGTGCAACTTTGGAAGGAAATTTACATTTTTGTGCGTCAATTATATATAACTGGAAAATGACGTCCAGCATTTGTGTTAACTTTACTTCAAAATGATATTAAACATTTAAACATTCAAAACACAGCACACAATGTAGTTAATGGGTGAAACACACATTAATTGAGTCCACAAATGCAAAAAAGGGTCCACTGCTGCTTTGTGCGCTCAGTTGTAATGTCTGTGCGCACGCTCGTCGAGTTGTGTGCGCGCGCACGTGCGCACAGCTTAGAGGGAACACTGCACTCAAGGGGTTAATGCTTTCTAACATTAAAGGGGAACATTTACTAAGATAGAAGTTCTATTGAAGATGGGATGTTGCCCGTAGCAACCAGATTTGATTTAGCATCTTCTAGAACACAGGTTCCCAAACTCACACGGTTCATGTTTTCCAGGTCTCCTCACAGAAGTAATTAGCACCACCTGTGGCTCTCCTATAAAAAAAAACTGCAGGGAGTAATGACTGCACCTGCGCACCTGTCGGGTGACCTGGAAAACGTGAACTGTGTGGGGTCCGGAGGACCGAGTTTGAGAACCACCGTTCGAAAAGGAGCTAAATAAATAAGTAGAATCTGACTGGTTGCTAAGGGAAACATCCCCTCTGCAGCAGAACTGCCATCTTAGCACATTTTCCTCTAACAATCCAACGTTATTGGGCTTTGATACAATTTATTAGAATTGGAAATCTTTCAATAAAACCAAATTTTAGACTAAACATAATTAAATCAGACAAAAGCAATTTTCAGAGGAACGCACAAAACACGAAGGAATTAAGCATGAGCAAATGTGTCACGGGCATGAAACAGTCTGAATAAAACACTAGTTTAGCCGCCTTTTCTGTTCCCGATCTGTTTCGAAGCTTTGAGTGAACTAAACTCAAAGAAGATAGTATTTTTGCACTAGCTGAAGATGATGGAGCAGTCCGAAGGAAATACGTTAGGATTAATGAATGTTGGAGGAGCCGCTCGATGCTAGGCAGACTTAGCACCTCTCTTTTCCGACTCACCTCCCTATATGTCTGTTGTGCGTGTGATTTACTGCATTGCACAGGACATTTTGCATAAAGCATTCGGCTGCAGACCAATAAAGCTGCGGCAGAGTGGCTGGTATAGTATTAACAATACAGTAACAGTCAGCAGACCTCACGGTGAGTGATGAAACCTTTGTGCGGGTGAGATAAATACAGCTCAGGCGATGCATGGCCTCCACAGAGATGCGATCGCTGATTTCGGTACTTGTTTCCTAGCAGGTTTCTTACGTACGCAAACGTAGTGAAATCGCATCTCATCGCATTGCATGGTACGTTTTAACCGTGCAATTTGTGCAATGTGATATTTCATTGTACAAGCACCCATGCCATGAGATGTGATGGATGCTTACAATGAGATGTGCTGGGTGCTTACAATGAGATGTGATGTGTGCATAGTATGTGATGTGATGGGTGCTTACAATTGTAAGCACCTGCACCGACACCATTGTTTAGCGTCAACCCTAGTATCCACGCCACCCCAAAGCGTGACGAGCGGCGGCATAAGGCGTCCTCCGACATTTTCATAGCCCCACTATCCACGTCGGCGTGGAGTTGATTTTAGATAATGTGGCAAGCGCAGCGAGCCCCGCGGATTACTTTACATGTATTCTGCGTCCGCTCACCATGTTTCGGGCTCACCACACTATCTAAAATCAACTCCACGCTGACGTGGATAGTGGTGGTTTGAAAAGGTTGGAGGACGCCTTACGCTGCCACTCGCCGTGCTTCGGGGTGTCGTGGATACTGGGGTTGATGCTAAACAATGGCGTAGGTTCAGGTGCTTACAATTGTAAGCACCCATCACATCACATCACATACTATGCACACATCACATACTATGCACACATCACATAGCATCACATCTCATTGTAAGCACCCATCACATCTCATGGCATGGGTGCTTGTACAATGAAATATCGCACCGCATCGCAATAGACGGTACACAATGCGATGAGATTTTCCTACGCAGAATAGCACACTATTTGCTTAGTGGGCCCCTGCTAGGAAACAAGTACCCTGATTTTATTTTGACCTTTCACAAGAAAATCTAAATAAAGTAATTAAACAAATTAAATTGCTTTGTTAACCAATACAATACCTCGTACCTAGGATAAGCAATAAGGTCAGGGATTTTCTTTTCTCTAGCTCATTAATAGAGAGTGGTGACTACTATTAGGGTCAGTACGGATGGTGTAATGGTTAGCATTACTGCCTCACAGCACTGAGGTCATGGGTTCTATCCCCACCATGTGTTATATATATATATATACGGGCAGTACGGATGGTGTAATGGTTAGTATTACTGCATCACAGCGCTGAGGTCATGGGTTCTATCCCCACCATGTGTTATATATATACGGGGCAGTACGGATGGTGTAATGGTTACATTACTGCCGGACAGCGCTGAGGTCATGGGTTCTATCCCCACCATGTGTTATATATACGGGGCAGTACGGATGGTGTAATGGTTATATTACTGCCTCACGCCGCTGAGGTCATGGGTTCTATCTCCACCATGTGTTATATATACGGGGCAGTACGGACGGTGTAATGGTTAACATTACTGTCTCACAGCACTGAGGTCATGGGTTCTATCCCCACCATGTGTTATATATACACGGGGCAGTACGGATGGTGTAATGGTTAGCATTACCGCCTCACAGCGCTGAGGTCATGGGTTCTATCCCCACCATGTGTTATATATACAGGGCAGTACGGACGGTGTAATGGTTAGCATTACTGCCTCACAGTGCTGAGGTCATGTGTTCTATCACCACCATGTGTTATATATATACGGGCAGTACGGATGGTGTAATGGTTAGCATTACTGCCTCACAGCTCTGAGGTCATGGGTTCTATCCCCACCATGTGTTATATATACGGGGCAGCACGGACGGTGTAATGGTTAGCATTACTGCCTCACAGCACTGAGGTCATGGGTTCTATCCCCACCATGTGTTATATATACGGGGCAGTACGGATGGTGTAATGGTTAGCATTACTGCCTCACAGCACTGAGGTCATGGGTTCTATCCCCACCATGTGTTATATATACGGGGCAGTACGGACGGTGTAATGGTTATAGCATTACTGCCTCACAGCACTGAGGTCATGGGTTCTATTCCCACCATGTGTTATATATACGGGGCAGTACGGACGGTGTAATGCAGGGGTGGCCAAACCTGTCCTCAAGATCTACCAACGGTGCATGTTTTCAAGGCAACCTGTGGATCTATAGTAGGAATGAATGCAGCTGGTTTGAAAATGTGACAGTTAGTAATGACTACAGCTGTGCACCTGCTAGGTGATCTGGAAAACATGGACCGTTGGTAGATCTCTGGTGTAATGGTTACATTACTGCGTCACAGCACTGAGGTCATGGGTTCTATCCCCACCATGTGTTATATATACGGGGCAGTACGGATGGTGTAATGGTTACATTACTGCCTCACAGCACTGAGGTCATGGGTTCTATCCCCACCATGTGTTATATATACGGGGCAGTACGGATGGTGTAATGGTTAGCATTACTGCCTCACAGCGCTGAGGTCATGGGTTCTATCCCCACCATGTGTTATATATATACGGGCAGTACGGATGGTGTAATGGTTAGTATTACTGCATCACAGCGCTGAGGTCATGGGTTGTGACCCCCACCATGGCCCTAACCGTGTAGAGTTTGTATAGTCTCCCTGTTCTTGCAGGGGTCATGTGACCTAGGCGGCAGAGGACCATGCCTGGCTATCCTTAGAAGTGTAATGAGTTTGGGTAAAACCTGGAAGGTGAAAGGTGTTGCCCAAATCCTGTAAATGGGAGGCAGCCTGCACTGTGTGAGACGGGGTGTAACAGCGCGCAGGCAAGAGGGTATCACAATATTGGATTTCTGTTTGCCATAAATTTTCAAAAACTCCGAACAGGTCATATGAGACGGATAATAGGAGGATGAGCGGAGAGGATAAGCAGCGGAGGGGAGTGTGGGATTCTGTGCTGGACATCTGATGTGAAGCAGAGGCTGTGGTTCCCCAGCTGTGCAGTCCGAGGTCAGCGGGAGACGTTCCCACCCATTAAATCTCTGTGTAACTGCAGGAAGCACATCCCGTGCATTGTGCCTCTGTGCACGGCTCTCAAGCAGCTACTGAGGAGGCCAGAAAAGTCCCTGCCCTCTCATCAGGCCAGACCTGACTGGTGGCATTACACCAGGGGAGTACAACGACACCGACCCAACACACTGAGAACACGGCCGCCGTGTGCTCCTGCTAGCTGACTTATAGGGATGACCGGCCAGATGTGCAGAACAAAGGGGCGGGAGGGAGATGATACACAAGTCACTGCACCCACATGTTCCCCTACTGCAACTCAGACTTGTGTTCTCTGCTTCTGTACCATCATCCCCAATTAAGGCAACAGTAATCGTAACGACTGGGGTGGTTTACCCCAACACTCAATGCAGAGATGGACCTCGTTATATCAGGTTGCAAGTCTCCTCGGATTGGCATGACATGCTGGGACATGTAGTTCCACAGGTTGCCTGCCCATGCACCAGATAACCCGGTTTCCAATACATCCACATCTGTGTGCAATTCTATGTATCTGGGTTTATGGCACATAGGGCCAGATGTATCAAGCTTCAAAAAGTGATAAATCGGAGAGCGATAAACAACCTGCCAATTGGCTCATAACTCCTGTTACAGACGGGGTTGAAAATGACAGTTGGGGGCTGGCCACTGTCGCTCTTTGAAGCTGGATACATCTGGCCCTTAGTAACACAGCCAACAGATGTCAGTGCCACAGCTGTATGTGCGGACACATGCCGAGGGCAGTCAGCGCTATGAATTACGGTTAGGTACAGATGCATCTTCATGCAATACGGGGTAAGGTGCTGATGTTCTGGGAGGAGGGGCATGCCGTATGTCTCTTTATATTTTAGACCTTAGCCTCACTGCGGATGTACTAAAACGCTGCTCCCAGGGTGCAAGACGCTAGGCGACTACAGTAACTGGTTTTACACATGTGCCGACGGACCTTGGCAACAGGAGGAGCCGCGGCTGCATCGGATTCTGACAGCGTCACACAGATGTACAGACTGCGCCAGTGGGATGATATGAAGTTTTGGTTTTCTTCCAGTTGCTGTAATTCTGACATTTTAACATATAAAGAAGCTGGGTTCTGCCGAGTTGCCCAGGACATGGGCACTGAGAGGCCGTTTGGCACAGTCTCACATCTGTAAGCCTCTAATGTGCAATACAAAGATGCTGTATCCGAGTTTCAGGTGTCGTGTGTACAGTGTTGTTCCCATACCCCTCGTGTATAACAATTAAATCATTGCATGGAGGATTTTCTGAGTACAGCGGTGAACACCCAGTTCTGTGCGGAGGTGACCCCAAGACCCGCGTTCTGCTCCTTCAACCTGCTGACTACCAGAGCAGAGGCCCCTGGAAAGCGCGATGAAGCCATCCTGATATCCTGGCACTGGGAAACTATTTTACGTAAAGGAAAAGGAATGCACTGGAGACTTCATTGGGAGGTCACTGCTCAGGAAGATTACACAAGAGTTCAGAGATTAACCCTCCGCAGCTGAATTCCTGGCTACTAAACAGACGCAGGGTACAGTAGGAGTAGGCTCCCTCCCGCATCGCCCCTCTGGCGTGCAACACAATTCATGCCCCAGATCAGAGAGATTAAATCTGCAGCTTATTCCTAGATCAGACGGCAATGCGCTGGAAGGGCCCCGAGGCTGCGCGTACAGTACGGATTTGTCTCTCTCACCTCTCCACAGATACTGACGGCGAGTAGAAGGTCTTCATTTCGCTGGATGTGATTCACTGACGAGACATCAATAAGGACGACAGAGCGCGCCGCTCAGCACGGATCCAAAATAACAATATACAGAAGAGGATCCCTCCGTGATATTCTGCCATTTCAAAGCCCCTTGTAACTTTTTCTGTAGAAGTTCTGTAAGCTAGTAGCCTGAGGCCATCAGAAAGTTCCAGTACAGCACCCGCAACTAAGTAGGCGTTCTGTGGGGTACTGGGCCGAAACGAATCATCTTTATGTTCCGAACGTTGACATAGTCGACATGTCAAAGTAAAGAAGTGCACTGTAACCACCTTCTTTTCTGAATGCGCTCACCCCAGGCTGCTGCTCAGACATACAGCCGCTGCACCCCCACACTGGGCTCTCTCTGCTGCGCTTGGAGTCCACAAATCGCCAGTGCGCATGCGAGAGAGGGCTAAACCGCCACAGTCCTGTCCCGAGACTGAGTGTGCCGGGTCCGCGGTGCCGGCGCGTGACATTATGAGGCATGGGCCGCTGGCTTGCAATGCACCCTTGGGAACGGGCGCTTGGCCCGGGGAGCGCACCACTGACACAGGCTGGAGCCAGGAGGAGAACGGGCACCACTGAAAGCCTCTGGAGCCAGGAGGAGGACTATGGAGGGCAGCGATCCAGTCCGGATCGGGTCGCGGGCCGTAGTTTGCCCACCCATGCCCTAGTGGATGATAGGGCCTGAAATACCAACTGTCGGCAGGTCAGCTCAAGAACTTCAGACTTGTAAATATATTTGTAGCTATTGCAGCGGTTCCAGTAGCAGAGAGCCTTGGAAGCACAGCTATATTAGGAGGCCGTGTCTAATATACTATTATGCACTTGTAATCTAGGCCAGGGACAACGCCAGGATCAGAGTATTACACAGCGCTGGCAGGGAAGCGATGGTAAATCACACCGGACAGCTTAAAAGGGGAAATGCAGAAGAGCATTTACATCACACACACACGTATCCACGGAGGAATGGTGTAACTGCAGCGGGGAAATATTGTCCTTACTTCCTCTTACTGTGCACATAAAGAGTTTCCTTCTTTTCAAGAATTTTGCACGTTCGTCACCTATCGCCTTCATCGTGCCTATTCCCAGATGCCTTTCTCTGTGTTACAGCGACTAGTGCACCGATACAGGGCGACACTGGTCCGGAGAGGTCAATATATGCTCACATTAGATCAGCCACATTATTCACATCCAAACAGTAGCACCGATAGCCACAACAGACGGCTGGTAATCTGGCCCTACTTAATGTGCAATCAGCCCAACATCACTCAATGCAAAACTGGGGTGTAAATGCCAAACGGGGAGGTGGGAAATGGTTAAACAGGAGAGTAATTATAGGAGCAATTTCTTAAGAATTATTTGTATTTCCCTGTACTGCAGCCCACCACAGGTATCCAGTATCCACAGACAGTGACTATAGATCGTATGCTTGCGAGCAGGGCCCTCCTAACCCGATTGTTTTATCCCTATTTACAATTGTAAAGCGAATCAGAACTGCTGCACTGTATAAGTAATTAATAAATAAACTGATGTCCCAGCAACACTAATCTGTTTATATAAAAAAGGTATTTTAAAAGTGTTGTGCCTCAGTTCCTGACCGATGTCCCGCAGCTGCGGTGAGTGCTAAGAAATGCGCTTAAATGTATACATTAAAATAAATGTAAATAACGCATTTAAATAAAAAACTTATACACTGGTGATCGTCAATTGCTCCGGTTCCGGAGGATGGGAATCTGGTAGCCCACGAACCAGCGTGAGCTTTAGGTTGTGATCCTGCCGTGGGGTCTCTGGTACTCTAGTGTTCTAGAAATCACAGATTACAGAAGGTGTAAGAATTCATGAGAGGTCTGGGGGGGGGGGGGGGGGTGTATGCAGCAGATTTGAACAGAGAGAAATGGTCATGATATGCCAATCTCCAAATATTCCTCACTCCTCACAGGGATGCTGGAGCCGGTTCTATGCCGCAGAACAAATTATGGGAATTACACCGTATACGCCTGCCTCCTGGGTTATGTGGTCTACATAAATCTGCAGCGGTAACAGAGGATGTTCATTGAATTGTTGGTGGATTGATTTTCAATGTATCAGGAACCTATGTCTCGATTATAGGAGGGGGGGGGGTGTATGACATTGCGGAGAGAGATAAAATGAAGACACTATGAAAACAACTCATCTTCTAACAATTTATCTAACATTTATTTAGAGCTGTCAGTGAAATGACAGTTATTGATAAATCTTCCCCATTGGGTGGGTTGCCCCTGCTGCATTGAAAGTATCCATCAAGAACACCTGAACTTCTAAAGAACCTGTTACATGCGGTGTATCCACACCTTCATTTGAGAATACGGTACTTTTTAGGACATTTTTTTGGAGCTGAAATACTGACCTGCTTCCAGCGTCCATCTGCTGCATCCTGTGACCAGCCGATAAGTGCCAAGGTTTATCTGTTCTATAATGGGGCCCACACACGTAGCGACTCCCGGGCTGTTTCTCAGCAATGTTACTTCATTTAACGCCATCGTTCAGAAAATGCCCCAACATCGCTGTGTGTGTAGGGGCACAGCGAAAGCAATGTGCGGGACCGCGAAGTGCGATCGCCCGGCGATTCATATCCAGCGTGCTGGATAAATCTATAAATCGCCGGGTGTCAGGGCCTGTGTTCTCATGGAGAACACAGGCCCTGACAGATCGCTGTACAGTGCTGTGAGCTGAACAATCTAGAATCACTCATCTACACACATCGCTATGTGTCGACCTAGACAATGTCTACCTTTTTCACGTGTCCACCTATTGCCCATTGACCAATAGTTGTTAACCTCTTCATTGAAAACCATTTCAGGTGTCGACCTAAGGACTGTTGACCTTCAGTGGCCAACCCTTAATAGGGTCGACACATCCCGTAAACACAGGCAGGCCAAACGTCCTATGGTCATAGTGGTATCAAGCCGCAGACTGTCCCATGTCAGATGGCCAATAGGAATTCTGCACCGAATACTGGACCAACCTGCACTTAAGGCAGGGAAATATAAATGCGGTTCCATCACCTTGTGGCAATACACCCCACACATCGGTCATTCCATAGGCACTGCTGTCTTGCACAGGGATGAGAGAACGATGGGAACGGTTCTTGGGCAGAACGTCTTGTGGTTATTGATTAGACCACATAATACACTCAATACTTCCGGGGCATTGACTATACCACAGCGCAGCCATTAGGAACATGTCCAAACCCACATTACACAGACCTGGAACTAATCAGGGCTGCTCAGTCACCTAACTTATGTCATCCGAATCCAGCCATTTCTTCTAGGTTCAGAAGCCCAAGAAAAAAAGGCCTTGCGGTATCCTAGGTAACGCATGTTCTGTACAGAAGGCATATTGACGGACAACAGAACAGCCAATGAAGTTGTAGTGGTTAATGGACACAGAACACAGTATTTATGGCTTTCGGAGGGGGTTGAGCAAAGGATATTTGACTTTAGATTGCAACGCATTACGTTAGGCTAAACTGCACATCACCTAAAGTATAAATGTGGCCCTGCACAGTGTGGGCTTGTTTGAGAGTTGCAGCAATGTTTTTTGCAGATGCATTTAGAGAATGGTCGCATGCTATGGAGGGGTTGCGGGCTGCATGCACATATTTGCGCACCAGGCCCAATTCAGAACCGTGCCCTGCTCAGGCATTTCTCCGACATCACAGCAAAAGGAAGTTTATGGGTCGTAACTAAGCACAAGCAAAACGTGAATGCACGCAGGAAAGCCACCTGGGGAGCGTGTAGCCGGATTCCAGTGCCTAGCATGGGGTGCCAATTACACTAAAGTCTGCTCTAGCGCATGTAAACTTGGGAAAGTACAATCCCCTATATGTGGATAGTTAGTGTTCATCCTAGCACCCTGAACCTTTAAAAACCCCATGTACTTCCTCTGTCCTGCCTGGGGTGTCAATCTCTGCTGTGGTACTTCTACCAAAGTCTGGTCTGTATTTCCAACGAAATACAGACCAAACTGTGGTACAATCACCACAGCAGTGAGTGACACCCCAGGCAGGAATGGGGAGTTGCATTGTAGCAGGCATCCATAGTAGCGCTGGTCCAGCACATACAAGGGCATGGTATATACTCGCTCTATATATGGCTACATTTTGTCCCCGAGCCTTGGTGTATATTGATGGGATTCTCTTCAGTGCAAAGAGAAATAATGCAGGTGAGCTATTCAACCGTTACAAATGCTAAATCTAATACATTTTTACGTGTTTCATAGCCTGCAACCTTCAAGTGTGCAGATCAATACGATATAGAATATACAAAGGAGAAGCACTTTAGAACACCTTTTATTTAAATGTATTAAGCCTAAACAAGTGTTCAAGTAGGGCGATAAAGTACCAGCCAATCAGCACCTATCATTTCTCAAGCACAGATGGTAAGATAGCAGTTACTGTAGGAGCTGATTGGCTGATACTGTATCACTTATTAAAACCTACTACACTCGGCCCACCGTCACCTCTGTAACACTGTAATATATAGTAGCTGAGCTCACTTATCTAATACTTCTCTTGCTATTTCTCACTAGTACAGAGCCTTGGTGTGGTTTGGTTAAGCCGGTTTGGGGGTCGCCCTAGATTGAACCCCAGGATTAACTGCAAATGTAATAATTAGTGATTTATTAACAGTGCATCTGCGCTCTCTTTCTTTGTGTGTGGCACTACTAGTCCCAGGAAGGTAGTAGCACCTCTCACTACATGTACAGTAGTTCGGGTGTGGGCTGGGCTGTATTATCAGGCGCAGCGCCTTGACCTTTCACCAGCACCCTGCTGTATAGATGCGTGCCGACTATTCACAGGACATGGAAATCTTGTGGCAAGCCCATCCCCTCTATAGGCGCCAAGCATGCCCTCGTTATTGACACTGAAATAGCCAGCCCCCAATGGTGAAGCCGCCTGGGCCACCCCGCTCCCCAGTGCCCTACACACATCCTGGTGGGATCACTACCTATATAATAGCACAGTTGCTAGTAGGAAGGTGACTGGCTTCAAATCTCAGAGACATTAAACATCCCCTTACCGATCTCTGCTGGCAGCTGTTTGATCTTGTTCTCCCGGATGCTCAGCATCGTCAGCTTCGTCAAGATTTTGATGTCCTTCTCCACAGTAGTGAGCCGATTAAAGCGTAAGAAGAGCGTGGTGAGAGAGCTCAGCCTGTACACCACAGCCGGTATCTCTCGTAGCTTATTATGCCGTAAGTCCAGCATGCGCAGCTTCTTCAAGCTGTCCAGAGAGTCCGGCAGGCTGGTTAAAGAGTTCTCACTAAGAGCCAACGTCACCAAGTTGACCAGGCTGCCCACCTCCGCTGGCAACGACGGTAGCTTGTTACCATATAAATAAAGTTCCGTTAGTTGCGTCAGCTCTTTGATAGAGACCGGAAGTTGGTGAATGGACTTTTTGGCCAAATCCAGGCGCGTGGAATTCTCTTCCCGACACTTGTTCAGTTCCTTAATCACCTCGGCGTTGCTGGCCTTTTTACGCATCCCCGGCGCCGGGTTCGGACGTTTTATCGTGTTGTCCACAGAAAAAGCCACGCCGGGCTGCGCCGCACTGGCGTCTTTCTTCCCTTCTTTGGCATCTTTCACTTTGGTCTTCAGGTCCTTGTCTTTGCTCTCTTTTACAGGACCCCCCGAGGCCTTGGGCTCCTTTTCACGGTCCTTCGCTGTGGTGGGCGCTTTGTGCTCTTTATCCTTGGGGTCCTTCTCTTTTCCTATGTTGCCGCTCATGGTGATGGATTGCAAACCAAGAACCTCATGAACTCCACGTGAGCACAGAGCATGAACAATCCCTTGTCTCGAAAAATTAAGAGTAGATGCGGAATTAAAAATATCACCCAGCTACATATTGTATCCTAGAGAAGATCCGCGGGTCAACAAGCCGAAGAGGATGGAGGACGATGAGAAGGCTCGCAGGTTAGACCATCTGTAAAACACAAAGAAGAAGCTGTAACGCAATGCAACGTACTACACATAGATACACAGAACAGGCTACATTTCTTTAAGCTTAGGGCATGGAAGGCCGTCAGTAGTTTACAGATTGCGTCCAACACTTTCCCGGGTGACGGCTAAAGGAATAACCGGCACAGAACGCAAATTAACAAAAAGTTTTTATTGCATATGGAATGTTCTATAAAATATAAATGATGGATAATCAAACTCAGTTAGGGAAATATGCTCATTAAGATTTTTATGGCGTAGGTCACGTACAATGAAACCTTTTAAATTGATCTTTGTTAAGTGCGGCCTCTAATTTGTCTTTGGCTATCTAATGAGGCTGGGCGAAATACAGAAGAACCTGGGATGATCAGCTGGGAGTGGGGAAGGCAGCAGCACAGTGCTAACATTTGAACAAAACATCTCTTTGGCTTCGTGTAATCAGATACAGTATCCTTTTTAATATAAGAAATCCTCAACTATCGATACCGTGACCATACTGAGAGGTGGCTGCCAAGATGCAATGATTCTGAACTTTGGCAACGGATTTGCTAAGAAACAGCTTTTCTTGCACGCGACAGACTCCAGCCAAACTCATCCAATACTAAGGAAGAACCTCTCTCCTCCTATCCAATCATATAACACTATCTTTAAACGGCCATCCTGTTTGCATGGAGTTGATGGCAGACAGAGGTACAGACACTGTAAGGAAGGGAACGGGCTGGAATGATGCTTGTGTAACACAATGTCTTTGTGCATCACACTTACAGCATAGTAGACTCACAACCCACATGAACAACGTCTATCGATGTTGTGCGTCCAGACATTTCACTGCTAGTTGTGCCAGACACACAACTATTTTACAAAACATGCAAATCTACAAAACACAAAAGAAATACTTTTTAGTGAATGCAGTTTTGAGTGCAGGTGTACCTGGGTGTACCTGTACCTGGTGCAGGTGCTTCCGTACCAATACGGACACGCAACATTAAATAGGAAAACAGTCTCTGTCCCCTCCTGATCCAAGGACTCTGAGCACGGTCCTGTACAGCCAGGTGACAGGCACACTGACCGACCAATAGCAGACGATTCACTATAAATGGACAATCGCCCATCATATACCCAGGCAGGAGAATTGCACAACAATGAGGGAGACTTCCCTCCGCATTAAAGCCCAGGCCAGGGGTGTGGATATTTTATCACACACTTAGGTCGACAGTTATTAGGTCGACATGTGTCTAGGTAGACAGGTGTCTAGGTCGACATATCGTTATGTCGACAGGTCAGAAGGTCAACATGGTTTTTTTACCCGGATGTCGACACAGTCGACATGGACACAGTTGGAAGGCAACCGCAGCCCCTCGCTGCGCTCGGCACACTATTTTATTCTCCCACCATGCCCTAGTGGATGGCAGGGCCTGAAATACCCCCTGTCGGGACATGTCGGCTCAAAAAACAGTAAAAAAAAACATGTCGACCTTTCGACCTGTTGACATAACCCATGTTGACCTAACGCTACGTCGACCTAAACCCATGTACACCTTGTCCTGTGTCGACCTAGACACCTGTCGACCTACACCTATGTCGACCTAGACACCTGTTGACCTTCCCCCCTGTCGACCCAACGGTGTTGACCTAATGACTGTCGACCTAAGTGTGGTCATAATTCGACCGTATCACCAGGCCAGGGGGGAAAGAGACATCTGAAAACTGGACAAACCTGAACGTTGGGTCAAGTTTCTCCAAATTAATAATGATCACGGAGTATTAAAAGGGAGAAAAACCATCATTTTCTGTAACACTTTCTCCTGTTGTGTCCCTAGGGTAAGTCATTACTCCTGTAGTCCGCGCCATCTCCCCAGCCTTACAGAGTTTGCAGGTGCAGCGATATCTACTTCACCAATCAATATAGTATCAGTGCTGGCATCATATTGTAGGTGTCCCTAGCGGTCAGACAAGCTGGTAACCTGGCAGCTAAGAAACAGCAGCCAAGAGACAGCAACGGGGACCACGATGGGAATAACAGAGCACACACAGAGCAAATGGTCCTGGTATAGGGGATCGACGTCTAGATCAACAATCGAGTCGATTTAAAAAAATAAAAAATAATTTAAAAAAACAGTAGGCTGTCTGGATATTGAGCATGTTGGCATGTCTTACTAGTGCCTGTCTAACTTTAGTGCCTGTCTAACTTTAGTGCCTGTCTAACTTGACTGTTTCTGCCGTGAGAAGGGAATTCCTAGGAAGGCGTACCCAGGTTACCCACAAACTCATTGCGCACAGCACTTCTTGCAGTATATATGCCAGATGTAGAGAAAGTTCTCTGCCCAAGTATCAGGGAAACAGACGTTGTGCCCATGCCCGGTGAGACCCGGGAAGCAGAGGTTACATTGTATTTATCTGTCTGGGTTCTAAGAAACACACAAAACAATGCAAATGCTTATAAAATGAAGCCTCAGCCTTCCTAACATATCTTTACAGCTTTATACAAGCAGGGTGTGTGTGGCGTGAATGCACAGACGGCTCTAAGTCTGCAGAAGCTTTCTAGCCTGCTACCTAGAAACATAGAATGTGACGGCAGATAAACATCTAGTCTATCCTAAATGCATGCACGCGCGCGTGTATACACACACACTGGGGTTCATATATATGAGGAGCCAGATAACCTATCATCATGTTTTTGGGATTGTGGGAGGAACCGGAGAACCCTGAGGAATCCTGCACAGGCACAGTAAAACTATACAAACTCAACCCTGTTAGGTCCGTTGAAGGAATCTAACCCACTACCTCAGTGCTGTAAGGCCAGAACGCTAACCGTTGCACCGCCCGTACCTCTCATCTGGCAAGAGGCTGACCCACCAAGCCTGCAACAAATGATGAATGCAATATGGGATGCCGTTTAAATCCCGGCGTTCAAAATCCCGACGCCGGAATCCCAACACTTTCTCCCCCCGTGGGTGTCCATGACACCCTCGGAGGGAGAATAAATTAGTGTGCCGAGCGTAGCGATGCACCGGGCCCGCTGCATGGCAAGCGCAGCGAGCCCACAAGGGGGGGCGATCCACATCCCCTCTTGTCGGGATTTCGGCTGCGGGATTTTGAACGCCTGGATCCCGACCGCCGGCTTTTCATGCCGAATCCTGCCAAATAATAAGTCAAGTCACTGTAACAACGGTCAAATGTATCAAGCTTCAAAAAGTGATACAATGGAGAGCGACAAAAAAAAACAGCCAATCAGGATTGGGGGTGTGGGTGACCGGTGTGCAGCGTCAGGGTGGGACAAGCAGTCCGCAGTGTCTGGGAAGTACCAAGCGGACCTGTGGCCAGCAGCATTGATTTTTTTTTTTTAAAAAGACAGGCTGGCCGTTGACCATGCAGCAGGTTCAATATGTAGGGTCCAACCCGATACGCACAGGACCACACATTGGGTCGGAGGGGATGTAAAAGACAACCGATTTGGGAAAATTTCTCGGCCCGATCCATCGGGATCGGGTGAAATCGGCCCAGATCGGATAAGTGTATGGGAACCTTTAGTTGTACATAGTTCAGTCACATCTCGACTTGCAACTGAAGGGTTGCGAATTTATGTATTATGGTAGGAGAGTAACTGTAGCAGTGGCCAGTTTGTAGAACTATTCTTGTTAGAAGATTGATCCTTTTCACATAATACTGGGCTAACCCAAGTGCGCATGAAGGACGGTAACCAGTATCAAATGTAGGTAGAAGAGCCGCAATTATCTCCTATCTAATACACTGTCAACACTTCATTCACGAATAGTGACACCTATGGGATAAGCTACCTGAAGTCATGAAATGAAATGAATGTAGCAGAAGAAACCAACAGGAGAGACCAGACCACTGTGCAGGGATCCTCAGAGACCCAGTTACAACATGCATGCAGCAGACACACTTTACAATTTACGGTACTTGTGAGTTATCTGGGCGCCCGATTTCGAAATCGGGTCGGATCGGGACATCGCATCGCATGCGACCATCGGATGCGATGCGATGCGATGACCCGATTTTTCCATAGGAATCAATGTTAAAATGGACTGAGTCCATTTTAACATGGAATTCAATGGGAAAAAGGGGTTCTTTTCATACCCCTACTATCCAAGTGGGCATGGAGTTGGATATAAACCTGTGGCGAGCGTAGCGAGCCACCGAGCCCGAAGCGTGGCGAGCGTAGCGAGCCCCGCGAGGGGACACAGAATACCGTCCCCTCGCGGGGCTCGCTACGCTCGCCACAGGTTTATATCCAACTCCATGCCCACTTGGATAGTAGGGGTATGAAAAGGACCCCTTTTTCCATAGGAATCATTTTAACATTGATTCCTATGGAAAAATCGGGTCATCGCATCCGATGGTCGCATGCGATGCGATGCGATATCGCATCGCATCTGATTGTATGCCTTAACTAATGCTGCTTTCCCACTGCCTACACGGGTAAAGACCCGTTTTTTTTAAACGGGTCTTTAAACGGGTAAGAGCCATAAAGACTCTTTCCCACTGCAGCTTTTAAACGGTAAATTACTGTTTAAAAGCTGTTTTTGTCACATTCACACTTACCCGTTTAAAACCCCGTTTAAGCAGTGTAAAGATAGGGGGGGGGGGGAGAATTTAAAAAAAAAAAAATGGCGTGGGGTCCCCCCCACTGCCGTAACCAGCACCAGGCTGAAAGAGCCGGGGCTGGTAATAAAAAATCAGGAAACCCGACAAATAGGGGTTCCCTGATTTTTTACAACCAGCCCCAGGCTCCAGGTCCGGGGCTGGTTCCCAAAATACGGGGGACAAAATGACTAGGGGTCCCCCGTATTTTAAGAACCAGCCCCAGGCACAACCAGCCAGCAGGGTAATGCCACAGCCGGGGGACACTTATGATATAAGTTCCCGCGGCCAAAGCATTAACCCTACCGACCAGTCAGCCTGGCCAGGGGTCCCCCCCCTCCAGGACTTACCTGACCAGGCTGAAGCCTGGTGCTGTCCTCGATGCCCCTGGGCGGTGGGCATCGAGCTGATGGTATTGTGTAAAAAATAGAATAAAAACCATTGTCTTTTACTGGTGAACTATGAGTCCCAGCAAGCCTCCCCCGCAAGCTGGGACTTGGAGAACCACAAGTCCCAGCCTGCGGGGCATTAAAGGGCCCGCTGGGTCTTGTAGTTCCACAGTAAAAGAAAGAGTTAAATAAACACACTGACACACGTGAAAAATAAAAGTTTAATACATACATAACACATACATACTGATACTTACCTATCTTGAGCCCGTAGGTAGCCCTGGTCCTGATCCGTGTCGGCGTCTGTATCCAGTCGGCATCCCTGTCGGCGACGGCGTCGGCGGTCCGGAGTCCGAAGAAATCCATTTGGGAAGCTGTGGAAGGAAACCATACTCACCTGTCCCAGCGCGACGTAGTCCAGGTAAGGTCTTTGCAAAAAAAACAAACCGACACCCGAACCAAGCGAACAGGCAGAGAGCCGCACGGTGTGTTTACATCGTGCGGCTCCGCCCCCGAATGCCGCTATTGGCCGCCTTGCGGCCTAGCGGCCAATCAGGAGCCGCTAGGCCGCAAGGCGGCCAATAGCGGCATTCGGGAGGCGGAGCCGCACGATGTAAACAAACACACGTGCGTCTCCGTCAGTCCGGTCTGGTTCGGGTGTCGGTTTGTTTTTTTTGCAAAGACCTTACCTGGACTACGTCGCGCTGGGACAGGTGAGTATGGTTTCCTTCCACAGCTTCCCAAATGGATTTCTTCGGACTCCGGACCGCCGACGCCGTCGCCGACAGGGATGCCGACTGGATACAGACGCCGACACGGACCAGGACATCAGGACCAGGGCTACCTACGGGCTCAAGATAGGTAAGTATCAGTATGTATGTGTTATGTATGTATTAAACTTTTATTTTTCACGTGTGTCAGTGTGTTTATTTAACTCTTTCTTTTACTGTGGAACTACAAGACCCAGCGGGCCCTTTAATGCCCCGCAGGCTGGGACTTGTGGTTCTCCAAGTCCCAGCTTGCGGGGGAGGCTTGCTGGGACTCATAGTTCACCAGTAAAAGACAATGGTTTTTATTCTATTTTTTACACAATACCATCAGCTCGATGCCCACCGCCCAGGGGCATCGAGGACAGCACCAGGCTTCAGCCTGGTCAGGTAAGTCCTGGAGGGGGGGGACCCCTTTATTGGGGGGGTCCCCACTCCCCCAGGGCCCCTGGCCAGGCTGACTGGTCGGTAGGGTTAATGCTTTGGCCGCGGGAACTTATATCATAAGTGTCCCCCGGCTGTGGCATTACCCTGCTGGCTGGTTGTGCCTGGGGCTGGTTCTTAAAATACGGGGGACCCCTAGTCATTTTGTCCCCCGTATTTTGGGAACCAGCCCCGGACCTGGAGCCTGGGGCTGGTTGTAAAAAATCAGGGAACCCCTATTTGTCGGGTTTCCTGATTTTTTATTACCAGCCCCGGCTCCTTCAGCCTGGTGCTGGTTTCGGCAGTGGGGGGGGGACCCCATGCCGGTTTTTTTTTTAACGGGTAAAGGGCTACCCCTTTCCCACTGCCGAAAAAACAGCTATTACACGTTAAAAACACTGCTTTTTACACGGGTAACAAAAACCGGTATTTGTTACCCGTGTAAAGCAACCTGGAGCTTTCCCACTGCAGCTCTAGCCATTTAAAAAGGCTAAAAAAACGGCATTTACACGTGTAAAGCCTGCAGTGGGAAAGGGGTATTAAGGCATACAATCAAAAAATTGGGCGCCCAGATAACTCACAAGTACCCAATTTACTCCTGTAACAATAGACGGCAGGTACTACCCTATGTACAGAGACATTTACCACTGGAGGTAAACATTAATACAATGCTACAGAAGGGCAGTGAAGCAGAAAGAAAATAGATCAGGCCCTGGCCATCCTGCTTTTTCAGCTGTTGTGAAACTACACATCCCAGCATGCCTTGCCACAGTGTAGCATTCCGTAATAGCAAAACTGTGACGGGATATACTGGGATTTAAAGTTTCAGAACAGCTGGAGAAGCCATAGGTTGGCCAGGCTTGCCCTATATCATTAAACTACCTCTGTACATCTATGTAACTGGTGCAAAGATCAAATCAAGAGTCTCCATACTGTTTCACCCATATTTCACCAATAAAGCAAGGCACTGAAGGGACAGATCACTTCAACTACTGCTGAACAATTGGCTCGAACAAAGGGAAAATTTCATTCTCGTCACATTTATTCATTTGTTATGTCAATATCATATCTTCTTAAATTCAAAACGGGACCCAATGTCATTTTCTAAAGAAATGGCTTTATTTACAAACTGGCAGCTTTTGTACGCCACCAACGTAAGCCACCGCTTCCCAGCGACTTGAAGCGGTACTTACAGTCAGTATAAGCCACCGCTTCCTTAAAAAAAAAAAAAATGTATGAGAACCAGGGTCCTATGGATATGATTGGCTGCCGTATGAACGCAGCTTGCCGTATTGCGACGGCTGGGCATACGCGAGAACGCAGACTACAGCTAGTGTGTGTATTCCACAAAGAATCGCTTAAGGTTTTATTTACATTTTAACCCCTTTAACAGCCATCCATGTTCCTACAAAAATATCAGCAATTGCCTATGTAGAACCCTCACAAATTAGACCTGTATTATTTTCTCAGAGTTTCCGAAGAATAATATTAGTTTGCATATTAACCCCATAACACAACCACAATGGTCACACAAGTGTGTATACGAAGTAAAATTGCAAAAAAAACTCAAACATTTTTCCTAACTGCCACAAAGACAGGAATGAGTCTTGCATTTCGGTGTGGGGAGGTGGAAGGGGTGGTCCTCTGTCATATTCACTAATCATTGGCCAAGTCCCACGGGTGCTGCCTACTTCAATGTTAAGCAGGTGGCCCGTAGGTATGATAAATGGCTCTTCACTGTATAATGATGCAAACTGGGGCCGTAAATACAGGGAGGGAGAGCCAATCTGTTCACTGATGTTCTGGGGAGGGAGATGTGGACATTAGAATAACCACTATCTCAGTACTTCTTAGCATGTGTAGTATAGGGCAGTGGTTCCCAATCTTTTTTGAAACACGGCGCCCTAAGGGTATCAACATTTTTTCACGGCACTCCTAGACCACACATAAATTTATTAGATTGGGTTTATATGCAATTCCAAGGTCAGTTATGTGTTAAAGACAGGAGTTTGCTTCTGTTTGTACATATTTTATTATTGGCAGCCACCAGCACTGGTTTTGCACATAAATAATTAACCATAATTAATTTGAATTGGTCCGGAACCACCAGCCCAGGGCACCCCTGCAAGTGTTTCAAGGCACCCCAGGGAGCCACAGCAAACAGTTTGAGAACCACTGGTATAGGGTGTTAATGACTTCAACATGATGACATAGTAATGACATCATCTAGCCCCGCCCATGGTCCAAATGAGAACTATAAGGAGGAATTTTAGGCAAGGTTTCTAATCCTTTTCAAACTCCTGCAGGGCTAAGGACAAGTAACCTGTATCACAAGGTATAAGCAAACAAAGTATTATTACAAGAAATAACATCATTTTTGTGGGTACTGCATTACAATTAAGGGGGGTATTCAATCTCGGCCAAATTTTTAGCAAAGCGAAAAGAAAATAAAACGCTAAAATTTGCCAATCAGTATGCAATGGGGGTTTTTTTAGTACATTTTTGCCCCTTGCCATTTCGCTTTTGTTTGGGGGTGAATCGGTATGGGCACAAATGGCTGCAAATTCACCAAAACCACATGAATTTGCGGCAATTACGCCGATTTGCACAGTTTTCGAGGATGTAGGCGAAAAATCAGTGCGGGATTGAATACTGTAGTCGAACTTGCCCTAAAAACAGGCAAAAAAAGAGATGGTTTTTCGCCTGGTGAAAAAATTTGGCCTGGATTGAATACCCCATTAAGTAACTTTTTTTCTTCTTTTAAATAAACCGTGATGTGAATTATAAAAATACCACACCCCCCCCCCTCCCCATCTCCCCCAATCCTGGCACTGACATACTAAGGGATACCCTTATTTGAAAGAGTAAATTTCCCCCTTCCAAATAATGTGACCCCCAAGTAGTTATTCACTGGTGATGATCACAGAGCCCCCCCAAACCGCAGAAATCATTATGAAGTCTAGGTAATGTTCCCCTCACCATAGTTGCCAGACTATAGCAGTCTATGCTACAGAAATAAACCCAGACTGGGATTACACATCCAGAACTAGCACATGCTGCCATCAATAAACACGCTAGATGCAGGAGACGATCTTTGCAGTGGGAAGTTCACAAACTGTGGAGGGAGATGACACAAAATATAAACGAAATACATAACTTCTGTGTGATCCTCACAACTAGTAATTACAGATGCTGGTGTTGGCACAAAGTCCCAAATTATGCTAATCAAAGGGGTAAATGAAAAAACTCCAGAATGAGACCAAAGTCCGAAAAATGCACCTCCACTTCTCTTCCGCCTTTGGTTTATAGGCTGAGGATGAATTATACTCACTGATTATTTGAGTAAATGAGGGGGATTCCTCTGTGTATGAGACTGCCTTGTTTTGTGACGTATTCTAGTTCACACTTGGATGCAAATTCCTTCTTAGATGGACAAAACCATGTGCACTGCAGGTGGGGCAGATGAAACATGTGCAGAGATAATTAGATTTGGGTGAGTTATTTTGTTTCTGTGCAGGGTAAATACGAACTGCTTTATTTTTACATGGCAATATAGATCTTGCTTTGAAGTTAAACCCCACCTAAATCTAACTCTCTCTGCACAAGTAACATCTGCCCCACCTGCAGTGCACATGGGCCTTATTCTGGTCGGTGCGGACGGAGCCGAATATGCGGGCAGGACCGTGCGTCCTAAACCCCGCCTTTCGTACGGATCGCTCACTCCGTCCGAACGCGGTAAGCCGCTGACCGCACGGAGCACGAGTGGATTTCTCACGGATACACCTCCTCCATCTCTTGGAACCTCCCCCATCATTCGATGGTCGCAGACCATCGAATGCAGGACCGAGTGGTCCGCCAGCTCCCGCAACCTCAGACCACACGGACATTTCTCTGTGCAAAAGCAGGGATCTGGGCGGGCAGCTGACATCCGGCAATGTCATATGTCTGCCCCCTACACGTGCGTCACGACCGCATTACCATACGTACGCCCAGCGTTTTCATGGGAACGCCCATGAAACGCGGGGTGTAAACATATGGTAATGAGCCCAAACAGCTCTTCACTCCCCTCTCCATAGTGTACACATTTCATGCAGAATTTGGACGTGCGTTCCGTTCGCACATGTGCAGACACAAAACATCGGCGGCATGAACGCACGCGGACATTACCGCACCAACCAGAATAAGGGCCATGGTTTTGTCCATCTAAGTAGGGTTTTGTCAGAAAGAGTGAACTAAAATAACCCCCACTGTGATCCTCTCTCACCTTCTCCCACATAAACATTTAACAGTGACAGTTTTAATGAAAATGTCAATTCGATTATTGCAGCCAGGCAGTGAACCCCCCACCCCCACACTAGAAAGGGGTAAAGGGGCAAGGACCAGCGCCACTGCTGCACGGGAGTGGAGCAGCAGCAATGTGGGCTATTAACCTATTGTAACATAATAAAAGGTTTTGAAAGACGCAGGGTGCTAGAATGGACACAAATAATGTTTGGTGCAGCAGAGGAGAAAAATATTCAGCACCAACAAGGTTAGAGATCTTGGTAGATTTGCCAAAACTTCTTTAACAAAATAAAATAATCGCTATACTTGGTTTCCAGTAGCAACCAGCTTCAAGCACATTACAAAACAATGATAGCTAGGTTGGTTACCAGGGGCAACAGCTTCCACATCCACTTCTAAATTTCACTTCTAGGGCGGGTTGAAATGCCACAGAGTTCCTCAGCAGTGTGTTCCTGGGTGTTTTTTAAAGGGGCAATTACTTACAGAGCAAAATCATGCCTTGTAAATGATCTCCCCTTTAAAAAAAAATATGTCCCAAGTTCAGTGGGCATCCTGCACAGCCGCCCTTAGACTTTGTAGTTCCAGGGGGTAGAGAGGACCAGGCTTCAGGAGTCACCCTGGCAGTCTGAACAGGAATGGGAGGGTGCAGGACACATCCCTTGCCAATGGAAGTAATGTTTTAAAGTGTGAAACCATGACGACTGGTTACACATCCAGCCTGTCACACACCTCTGACCACCAAGCCAGCTTCCCACATGCACTCATCACCACCATGTGCCAATGCAACCACAGCCAGGCAGCCCCAGCAGGATCAACAAGGTGGGAGTGACCGAGGTGTCTGAGCCACAAATCCAATCCACAGGGCACAATCACAGGAGAAAAGGCTCCTGCAATGAAAAAAAGGTCAAATATACTCTGTGATCATAGCCAGAGGAGGTGCTGGCATATACTGTACAGTGTTACTCTCTACTAGGACTATACCATCCTACTCCTTCAGTAGTTACTAACAATGCAACAGGCCGGGCACTCTGACCTCTCTCACCTGACATTTCCTCTGATGTTTTGCCCTTACGTCTTATTGTCAGCAACCTGCCCCTAGTATGGTGATACACAACACCATGCAGGTAAGAGACTCAGATGCCCATGATGGCGTTGGTGCACTACTGGCATGCAGAGGCACATTGTAAGACTCATTAGTGTACACGCCTGGGGGAGAAGGCAGCAGACATAGGAAGGATGAGAGCAGTGTATGTTCTGGTCACAGGCCCAGAACAGCGCGCCCTCCGGTCACACACACACACAGAGAACAGCGCGCCCTCCTGTCACACACACACAGAGAACAGCGCGCCCTCCTGTCACACACACACAGAGAACAGCGCGCCCTCCTGTCACACACACACAGAGAACAGCGCGCCCTCCTGTCACACACACACAGAGAACAGCGCGCCCTCCTGTCACACACACACAGAGAACAGCGCGCCCTCCTGTCACACACACACAGAGAACAGCGCGCCCTCCTGTCACACACAGAGAACAGCGCGCCCTCCTGTCACACACAGAGAACAGCGCGCCCTCCTGTCACACACACAGAACAGCGCACACTCCTGTCACACACACAGAACAGCGCACACTCCTGTCACACAGAGCAGTGCACACTCCTGTCACACAGAGCAGTGCACACTCCTGTCACACACACAGAGCAGTGCACACTCCTGTCACACACACAGAGCAGTGCACACTCCTGTCACACACACAGAGCAGTGCACACTCCTGTCACACACACAGAGCAGTGCACACTCCTGTCACACACACAGAACAGTGCACACTCCTGTCACACACACAGAACAGTGCACACTCCTGTCACACACACAGAACAGTGCACACTCCTGTCACACACACAGAACAGTGCACACTCCTGTCACACACACAGAACAGTGCACACTCCTGTCACACACACAGAACAGTGCACACTCCTGTCACACACACAGAACAGTGCACACTCCTGTCACACACACAGAACAGTGCACTCCTGTCACACACACAGAACAGTGCACACTCCTGTCACACACACAGAACAGTGCACACTCCTGTCACACACACAGAACAGTGCACACTCCTGTCACACACAGAACAGTGCACACTCCTGTCACACACAGAACAGTGCACACTCCTGTCACACACAGAACAGTGCACACTCCTGTCACACACACACAGAACAGTGTACACTCCTGTCACACACACACAGAACAGTGCACACTCCTGTCACACACACACAGAACAGTGTACACTCCTGTCACACACACACAGAACAGTGTACACTCCTGTCACACACACACAGAACAGTGTACACTCCTGTCACACACACACAGAACAGTGTACACTCCTGTCACACACACACAGAACAGTGTACACTCCTGTCACACACACACAGAACAGTGTACACTCCTGTCACACACACACACACAGAACAGTGTACACTCCTGTCACACACACAGTGCAGCATATACCCCTGCCACAGACAGACAGGAGGATGGAGGCTCCGGCCCAGGCTCAGGGGTGCCGGCCCAAAGGGGAGGATGCAGCTGCCGTAGGCCCCCCAATGGCGTGGACATGATACACAGACACTCGTGGGGCGCAGGCCCAGGGTACACGCACCGTGCCGCTGCTGTTATTCCTCCTCCCGTCTCCCCGCTCTGCTCTCCGCCGCCATCCTCCTCCTCCACCACCGCCGCCTCCTCCGCCGCCGCCGCTCCGCCTCCTCCTCAGCGTTTCCACGCATGACGTCAGCACGCCGCATGCCCTCTGCCTCACGTGACGCTACTGCTGAGGAGACACACCTCTTTAGTCGTCACGTGATGTTTTGAGTGACGTATTTCTTGTTGTTTTCAACAATCTTTATTTCTACGTGACAGAAGGACAATCTCTTAGCGGTCGCCGTGTGTGACCACCACTGCCGGACTGGAGATTGAGCTCTGCGCACCTGGCAGCGGGTGTTAGGTAGCGGGCGTGTGTGCCGCCTCCTGGGTCTGACATACCCGGGCACCGGTGTGGTGACAGCAATACACGTCCCGGCATGCAGTGCGGGCAGTTTACCTGCCCACGTGGTAAGCTATATTGTTGCCTAGTAACAGAGGACGAGATTCCTGACTGTGAGCATCTACTAGAGAGGCCTGTATGTGGACAGGGATGGGGCGAATGTGTGTGTAGGGTTGGGGGACGGGGACGGGACTGTGTGTGTACAGGGCTGGGGGGACTGTGTATGTGTGCAGAGGAGGGGAGACTGCATGTGTACGGGGGGGGGGGATGTGTGTGTGTGTGTGCAGGGGGTACTGGGCATGTGTGCAGAGGAGGGGGAGACTACATGTGTAGAGGACGGGGGCTGTATGTGTGTGTGTACAGGGCTGGGGGGACTGTGTATGTGTGCAGAGGAGGGGGGAAACTACATGTGTACTGGGGGGGCTGCGTGTGTGCAGGGGGTACAGTGCATGTGAGCAGAGGATGGGGAAACTACATGTGTACTGGGTGGGGCTGCGTGTGTGCAGGGGGTACAGTGCATGTGAGCAGAGGATGGGGAGACTACATGTGTACTGGGGGGGGATGCGTGTGTGCAGGGGGTACAGTGCATGTGAGCAGAGGATGAGGAGACTACATGTGTACTGGGGGGGGGGGGCTGCGTGTGTGCAGGGGGTACACTACAGTGCATGTGAGCAGAGGATGAGGAGACTACATGTGTACTGGGGGGGGCTGCGTGTGTGCAGGGGGTACAGTGCATGTGAGCAGAGGATGAGGAGACTACATGTGTACTGGGGGGGCTGCGTGTGTGCAGGGGGTACAGTGCATGTGAGCAGAGGATGGGGAGACTACATGTGTACTGGGGGGGCTGCGTGTGTGCAGGGGGTACAGTGCATGCGAGCAGAGGATGGGGAGACTACATGTGTACTGGGGGGGGCTGCGTGTGTGCAGGGGGTAAAGTGCATGTGAGCAGAGGATGGGGAGACTACATGTGTACTGGGGGGGCTGCGTGTGTGCAGGGGGTACAGTGCATGTGAGCAGAGGATGGGGAGACTACATGTGTACTGGGGGGGGGGCTGCGTGTGTGCAGGGGGTACAGTGCATGTGAGCAGAGGAGGGGGAGACTACATGTGTAGAGGACGGCGGCTGTATGTGTACTGGGGGGGGGGGGGCTGTGTGTGTGTACAGCGGTGGATTGTGTATGTTTCTACGGGGGGGTTTTGTGTATGTGTGGGGACTGTTTTTTTATGAGTGCAGAGGAAGGGGGACTATACTGGGTTGGGGTGTGTATGTGTACAGGGGTGGGGTGGGGCAGACTGTGTGTGTCACATATCACATTACTCAGCGCAGTCTGCTCCGTATACAGCCTCAGTCACACGCAGTGTACAGGTATTATATATCACATCACTCAGCGCAGTCTGCTCCGTATACAGCCTCAGTCACACGCAGTATACAGGTGTCACATATCCCATCACTCAGTGCAGTCTGCTACGTATACAGCCTCAGTCACACGCAGTATACAGGTGTCACATATCACATTACTCAGCGCAGTCTGCTCTGTATACAGCCTCAGTCACACGCAGTATACAGGTGTCACATATCACATTACTCAGCGCAGTCTGCTCCGTATACAGCCTCAGTTACACGCAATATACAGGTGTCACGTATCACATCACTCAGCTCAGTCTGCTCCAGATACAGCCTCAGTCACACACAGTATACAGGTGTCACATATCCCATCACTCAGCGCAGTCTGCTCCATATACAGCCTCAGTCACACGCACTATACAGGTATTATATATCACATCACTCAGCGCAGTCTGCTCCGTATACAGCCTCAGTCACACACAGTATACAGGTGTCACATATCACATTACTCAGCGCAGTCTGCTCCGTATACAGCCTCAGTCACATGCAGTATACAGGTGTCACATATCACATCACTCAGCGCAGTCTGCTCCGTATACAGCCTCAGTCACATGCAGTATACAGGTGTCACATATCATATCACTCAGCGCAGTCTGCTCCGTATACAGCCTCAGTCACATGCAGTATACAGGTGTCACATATCACATCACTCAGCGCAGTCTGCTCCGTATACAGCCTCAGTCACACGCAGTATACAGGTATCACATATCACATCACTCAGTGCAGTCTGCTCCGTATACAGCCTCAGTCACGCAGTATACAGGTGTCACATATCACATCGATCAGCGCAGTCTGCTCCATATACAGCCTCAGTCACACAGTATACAGGTGTCACATATCATATCACTCAGCGCAGTCTTGATCAATGTGCTACTAAGGTCTGGTGGCCAAAGAGATGAGTATGTGGACGAGGTTGGTCGCTGAGTGTTTTAGTATGAGAATGCTGTGAGTGACATGTGAAGAGAAGAGGGCTTTGACAACAGGAGGGAAGAGGGCCCTGCTCTGAGGAGCTTACAATACAAGGGGAGACAGATTACATGAGGTGCAGTCAGGTGGGATGGTGGCTTGATAGCATGATGTATGCAGGCAGAGATGGTCAAGGCACGAGGCAGGGGGGTCAGAGGAGCAGCCTCAGGACTAAGGGGGTTATTCTCCTTCACTCCTGGCAAATTCCTTCTTAGATGGACAAAACCATGTGCACTGCAGGTGGGGCAGATGTAACAGGTGCAGAGAAAATTTGATTTGGGTGAGTTATTTTGTTTCTGTGCAGGGTAAATACTAACTGCTTTATTTTTGCACTGCAATATAGATCTCACTTTGAAGTAAAATCCCAACCAAATCTAATTCTCTCTGCACATGTTACCTCTGCCCCACCTGCAGTGCACATGGTTTTGTCCATCTAAGAAGGAATTTGCCGGAAGGAGTGAACGAGAATAACCCCCTAAGTTATGCAGTTGGAAGATACACTTTGATGAATAGAACTTCCGATGGGGGCCGGGGATGGTCGCATCCACGTGAACTCCGATACTCTATTCTTGGCCCCCGGAGGTGTGCTTTGGCGTGGGAGGACAGGAGGAGGACGTTGGAGGAAGGAGGGGGGAGACGGAGAGTGCCGAGTGCGGAGGATGGCGGCGCAGGATGCCGCAACCTCGGCCGGGTATAGGCGGCCCCACTGCTGCTGCCCCCCAGAGGAGGGGACACCATCGGCCTGAGGATACAGGGGACATCCCTGCCAGCAGGATCCCCAGGCAGAAGCTGTTGTGTCCTTAGCTGTCCTGTTTTGTTTTTTTCCTGTCTGGCTGTTGCAGCGACCAGGTGGCGCCGCAGATGGCTGCCAAGGTGCTGCACAGCTCCGCAAATACTGTATATTGTATTCTTTATGTGTACTGCTTTACTTGTTTGTTACCTATCTACAGTAGCTGTTGCAGGGACCAAGTGGTGCTGCAAATGGCTGCCTAGGTGCTGCACAGCTCAGCAAATCTATGTTCTCCATGTTCGATCCCTCCCCAGGGCACATATCTGTACTGTTACCTTCCTGGCTGTTGCACAGCAATACAAATCTAATTCCTAGTATACTATACGCTAGTATACCTGGCCAATACAGCTGATTCTGGATAGGTGAGATTTCAGTGCACGTTTGAAGCTTTGCAAGGTCGGGGAGAGTCTAATGGAGCGAGGGAGTGCGTTCCACTGAAGAGGTGCAGCACGGACAAAGTCCTGGACTCTAGCATGGAAAGCAGTGATCAGGGTTGAGGAGAGACAACAGTCGTCGGCCGACCGTAGAGGGCGGGAGGGTGTATGAATGGAGATGAGGTTAGAGATATATGGAGCAATGGAATTGAGATGGCCCTGTATGTGAGTGTGAGGTGTTTGAAGAAGATTCTGTAGGGCAGTGGTTCCCAACCCTGGTCCTCAAGTACCCCCAACAGTGCACGTTTTCCAGGTCACCCAGCAGGTGCACTCATTATTCAGTGGAAAGGACAGTTACCGGAGTAACCGTGGGGCGCCTGTGTAAGTTGCCTTTGCCAGCAGCAATCAAAAAAAATGGGTTGTCAATCCCTATCAAATAGAAAAATGTATACAAAGGGTGAGATTGCGCTTAAATTGATGACAGATTAAGGTAAAATATAAAGCACTTTAATTATACAATAACACTCTAAAATAGACACAAATAAAATGCAATAAGGATATAAAATGTAGCACAACGTTGTGCGGATCAATGGGAAGGGGTGTGACAGAAGTTGATAGCTGCAGCCAGTTATTATGGTATCACCTTAAAGAGTCCACGGTTGGACGTGTAGCCAGGAGATTTGAATTGGTAATTGTCCTCCAGATTAGACCGTAGCAGAAACCAAGTACTACTTCCTCCAAATATATGATGGGGGTAGCGATCCTCCCAGTTGGACTGTAAGGAGAGTAGATGGGTGGTCAGTAGGGTGACCCAGGGTGGGTAGTTAGATAGGCGGCTTGCCTTCAGAAGGTTTGCACCTCACTCTGGTCAGGGTCCTGGTGGTCAATATGGATCTGGATCTCCAAAACAAGCTTTCAGGTGGTCTTGGGTGATGGCTGGAAATGCAGCGTGGTGGGTAAAATGGGGCTGAGTGCCTGGGCCAACGCGTTTCGCTGCTGGGAGCAGCTTTTTCAAGGTACTCATTATTCAGGCACATTTGAAAAGATGATTCTGTGTGGAAACCTGCAAAACATGCACTCTTGGGGGTACTTGAGGACCAGGTTTGGGAACCACTGCTGTAGGGGAATGGGAGCCAGTGCAGATTTTGTTGAAGGGGAATGGCAGAATTAGAGCGGCGGGAGAGGAAGATAAGCCTGGCTGCAGAGTTAAGACATGCAGACATTTTAGGGAAACCCCCTAGCAACCATCCTCCAATAAGTCTGCTTTGTATTTGTAGGTCTCCACAATGCCAGAAGTGAAGTCCATGTTTCGGGAGGTACTGCCTAAGCAAGGTGGGTGAGTGGATGCTGAAGGGCCCCCCATCCTTCCAGTAATTATTGGTACACACTAGACCAGGGGTAGCCAACCAATCAGAGGCTATGAGACAGTTATTTTATGGTAAGACAAAGAGCCGATACCATGCAAAAATGGGGGTGGCCTAACTCCATCAAGGCCACGCCCCATTTAAAAATGCTCCGCCCCTTTTCGCCTACCCTGCCTTTGGCCGGAGTGATATCTTTATTATACACAAGTAGGAGCCGGGGTCACACAGTAAATGTCAGCGACCCTGACTCTTCCGACCCCCACTGTACAGCCGCAAAAAACTTCCGGGACAGTGGAAATCCAACTGCCGGTATGCCAGACAGCCGCATACCTGCCCATTCGACCACTGTGTATATCTGAACAAATATGTGTAATCACTGCGACCTGGCTAAATTATCTGAAGAAGCTTGCTTGCTCTATCCAATAAATAGCACGTGATCCATTTAAAATATATCGTTTATCCTGCTTAAGCATAGGCGCACCCCGCTCAGCCCACAGCGCAGGTACATAGCATGTGTGCACCTCGCTCAGCACGGGACTGAAGTCACCCCATGTGTCCAGGGTTTTAGCCACAGGACATCTTCCTCTGTCTTAGGGTTCAGCGCCCATTGTAAATTCTTTAGATCCTATTATTAGACAACATTTTGATCTCCAGGCCCCTATACACTAGTCTGACTTACACTAAGGACAAGTCAAACCCAGTTTCCCCTGAGCTCACTGTCTATTAAGCACAGGGGTGGCCAACCGGTCAGAGGTAAAGAGCCTGAAAAATATCGGTAGTCAAGCTAAAGAGCCGACATCATGCGCGCGCCGAAGGCGAAAGCGCCAAAAAAAGGGGAGTAGTCTATTTTGACCCCTTGGGTGGGTGTGATACAAATATGCCTCCAATAGTGCAGTGCCATATATACATATGCCCCCCACACGGTGCCAGAAAGCTGGTATGCCCCCACAGGGCCAAAAAGCTGGTATGCCCCCACAGGGCCAAAAAGCTGGTATGCCCCCACAGTGCAAATTTCCCAGCAGCAGCACTCACCGTTGTTGCTGCTGCTGCCAGGCGGGGAGAGGACAGTCTGGCATCCCCCTGCAGTCCTGTCATGTCACTGAGGGGAGGAGAGCACAGCACAGGACACTGCGCGTCTCCTTCCCCCTCACTTCCCTGTGACTGGGCCGTCCACCAGTCAAAGCTCGCTGGCCGGCTCCTGATTGGCTGCTGGCCTGCGAGCTCTAATTGGCGGATGGCCCAGTCACAAGGATGCACAGTAAGGGGTAGGAGAGATGCGCGATGCGCACTCTCCTCCCCTCAGAAGGAGAAGGGATTCAGGGAACCGGCAGCAGGGGGTACTGGGACGGACGGTGGGCGGCGGGCAGCAGGAGCCACACTTTACAAGGGGGAGAGCCGCATGAGGCTCAAGAGCCACGGGTTGGCCACCACTGATTTAGCACTTGATGTGCTATTTTTACATGGGATAAATCATATGCAACTTATCACATATACCTCCCGGGGAGCTGCAGGTAAGGGACAGGAGGATTAAAAATGTGTTCTGTCCAGGGGATGCAGAGTGGGGGAGCACTTCTCCTTCCCAATGCTTCCCCGCTCTCTAGATAGGTGTGTGCCAGCGCTGCACCTACCAGGACCATATCGGATGCGATATATATAGTGTGCCGCTTTATCTTACGCGCAGCCCATCCAGACTCCAGCACGATGCGCACGGGACCACCCATTGGATTGGATGTCATACACATGCGATGGGGCCAATTTCACCCAATTTCTTGGCCCGATCCACCGGAATTGGGTGAAATCTGGCCCAAATTGCGTAGTGTATGGGGCCGTTAGTTGTATTATGGGGTCACCCATCACCATGTAATATTTCTACGTTGAGATTTCTCCTGTTGTTCTCACGTCTGTCCTCCTGAGTAACCTGGAAAATTAAGACCTTGGGGTATGAAGTGTATGTGGTAGATAGACAGACAGACAGTCAATAGGTCAACACATGGATTGTGATTGGGAATAGTCCAGTGCCCAGACGGAGTCCCCTGGCACAAAGCGGAACACTCATTGGGGTCCATGTGATGGAATGTACAAATTGACACAATAATCCCATATAAACCTCATGGTGACCGATTTCACGTGTCTGCATTTTTGCGTAATGCTGTGGTTTTTTAAACTGTGCGTGTACAGAACAAATTGAAAACGATCGCACTGGTGTTACACAGAGTATGCACAAAGGCGCTGTTGTGATCATGGAGGATGGTATTGGAAACGTTGTGATAAATTGATGGGGTGGAAAGTGATAAACTACCAGCCAATCAGGTCCTACCTGTCATTTTTCAAACCCAGCCTGTACCATGACAGGTAGGAGCTGATTGTTCATCATTTTCCACTATATCGCTGTTTGAAGCTTGATACATCTGGCCCATAATTATCTATTGTAAGTTGTGTATCTGAGTACGGGCGACAGGGGCAAGTAATACAAAGAGGTTCTACATTTGTCATTCCAGGACAGCTGTGTGTTGAAGACGTTCCAACCATGGTGTTGTGCAAACCAAAGTTATTACCCCTGAAGTCGGTGACTCTCACCAAGCTGGAAAAGATGCAGCGCGACGCCCAGGAGACCATCCGAAAGCAGGAAATGGGCGAGAGTGACCCGATTCCCCCCCAGCCCTGACTGCCCCCCTCCCCAGCACCTATAGGTGCAGCCACGGAGGCTCATACGGTGTCATCCTTTCCCCTGTGCATAGTGTAACTTAGCGCTCAGCTGCCTCATGAGGGTTGTGCGTTGCTGGTTCCTTCTTTCTGTATGCCGCTTCAAAATAAATAATGAATAAAGTAACTTTGCTTATGTGTGCAGTCTAGCACAGGGACTTCCCACGTGCTGCTCTGATACAGCAGTTCCCTTATATTACACTACCTGCACTACAGCCGTAGGGGTGGCAGCACCAAACACTACTAACCCTGAGATTCCTAACGGAGCCTCTACCTGATCAGGTTTTAATGTGCTGCCAAGTGGAGAAACGTCCTTCACTACAAGTGTGCCAATATGTCCTACCGCTGCTTGCAGATTGCCAGCTACCCCTCACACCCACTTCCAGGTCTCCAGTTAGGGAGGGTGAGATGGTTACACTCCCCCTAGCCCAATGCTTCCTAAAACTGTGTTCCATGGCTCCCTGGGGGGTGCCTCGGGACACTTGCTGGCGTGCCACAGATTGGTGGTCCACAATCAATTAAAATCATTTACGGTCCGTGTAATAGACATAACCAGTGCTGGTTGCTGACACAAACAGAAGCAAATCCTGTCCCTCTCCACAAAACTGAGCCTAATTCGGACATTCTTTGACCCTCTCCTAACACCTCTGTCATGCCCATACCTAGCTCCGCTCTTCAGCCTGGCCCTCTCCACTGGGACTTATTCTCACCTTGTACGGGTTTTGTTTCCCCTCCTAATTGCATGAAACTGCGTGAGCCTTATCTACAACTGCTCCAACTGTGTTGTGCCCTCCAATTGGGCTTCCACACGCCCCAGAAACCGCTCTCACTAAAGTGACCAGTATGTTGCTCAGAGGTAAAGTATCCCCATACATTGAGTTCATATCCCAGTCAGATTGGGGAATAGGGAAGAAGAAGTTTAAAAATTGCAAATCCCCGATGATCAGCAAATCTGGCATTTTTTATGTTTTATTTCCCCAAAAGGATCACTGGTCAGCGAAACAGGGGAAACCAGGCCACAGAAGTATGGGAGCCTTAGTGGGAAAGTCACTTCTCATTGCCCCCTTTCTGCGGCTTAGGATTCAGACAACCGTTCTGCGAGCTGTGTGTCACCGCGCTATGCCGGTTCCCTGGTCACTCACATGATCTCATGTTCGCTCAAGGCTCTGTCTTGGCATACGTATTTCTGTCATCCTACCTTGTCTGTGGATGAGTCCATAGGCTTCTCCAGACTTCTCTAATATTAGTCTACACAACACCCAAATCTGTGCCCCTCTCCTTCTTTACTTATCCCAGCCCTATATACAGCTCAGCATGCCCAAGATCCGTTCCCCTTCTCCCAACAATCCCTGTAGTCTCCCTCCGATAACATTCTACCTGACAGTCGACATGGACACGTCTAAATGTACCGCATGCCCTCGCATGGGTTGAAAACCTCATGTCAACCTTACCAGTCATCCTTCCAGCCATGTTGACCTTACCCATGCCCAATACTACCAACTGACCCAGCTGTGCAGCTTCGTGGTGCCTTGTATTAAACAATGATGAGAACGGGCTCAACAACAGGGTAAATAAATCCCAGCACACCAGCTTTGCTTCACTAAACAAATTTATTTTTGTTTTAGAACTTATCTTATATTTCTAGTTAATTTCTGTGTAGAAAAATAGATGTTCCAGCCACCATATATACTGTATACCGTACTTCTAGGTCTGTTTCTCCTTTGAAAAGATGAAGAAAAACGTTTTGTTTCCACGTTACCCAACATTTTGGCTTAAAAAAAAAAAAAAAAACTATTTGTACAACCAGCACAAGTGGATAAATTACCCAGAACAAGTCACTTCTTGCTCTCCACTCCCAAAGTAAATGTGTGTGAACAGCAGCAGCAGCAGCCAACAAGGGGTCACGCGGATACACCCTCCCTGCCACTAATAACAGCTTCGGTAGGGATTTACCACCAGACACTGACTTCATAGATGGAGAGACACAGTTAGACGTGAACGCGGGACACAATGATTCCAAGCAAACGCACCTTACACACAGCCCCCCCACCTAACCCAAACAATGGCATCAGAAACGGTTTATTTAGAAAACTATTTTAGAAAGGTTCTGTACACAAGGATTTATAAAACATTAATTGTGCTCAGCCAGCAAATCCTTTCCCTCGGTTGTGTTCAGTAGCTCTCGCATTTCAGCCGACCACCGTCCCCTTCACTCACAAACCGTTTTCTTCCTCTGCAATGGGGAAAAAGGAAACAGCAAAGTCAATTTACACCGAATAATACTAACAGTTCCTGAAACATCTGGGGCCTGATACTGGTTCATTCGCAAAAGCAAATTTTCTTTAATGGACAAAACCATGTGCACTGCAGGTGGGGCAGATGTAACATGTGCAGAGAGAGTTAGATTTGGGTGAGTTATTTTGTTTCTGTGCAGGGTAAATACTGGCTGCTTCATTTTTACACTGCAATATAGATATCAGTTTGAAGTACAAATCCCACCCAAATCTAACTCTCTCTGCACATGTTACATCTGCCCCACCTGCAGTGCATATGGTTTTGTCCATTAGAGAGAAAATATGTATTTGTACCACATTGATTTCAATAGATGTATATATAGATATAGTTTGATGTATATTACATTGACATTGCTCAGCAACAGAGACTGAAACCTGCTACATTCCTTGCGATGTACAGATTGAGCACCTGAGCCTTATCTAGAATGTAAGAGCAAATTGCTTCTGGAAGAAACCAGGGGCTTGATTCAGACCGGCTCACTAGACTGCGTATACTCGCAGGTCAGCGCCACCCCACCAAGCGCCCGCACCCCCTCCCCTCCTTAGCGGATGAATGGGGATGTGCAGGGGGTCGCCGACCATGGAATGATTTTTCGCCCCTACGGAAACGCGCTTATTTATTTTGGCGATGGCTGAATAAGGGGGCGGGCGCTGACATGTGACAGAACAAGGGAATGGGAAATACACCGGCTGTCCTATTGCTGTCTTGGTAATAACCTGGCATATTCCATCCAGGTGAGAGGAGTTAGGCCTGGCGGAAGGCTGCCAGCTGCCGGACTGAACCCGACAGAGAGCAAGCCAACGAGAATCCCAGAAAGAATAAATGGTGCTGTAGGCTCACTTTAATGGCAGCATCTAATGCGTTGCCAGTCCAGCGGCTGTGCGGGATGCCGGACGAACGCGGCAGTCCTAAGCAAGGCAAAGCCTTTGTAAACGATCGCTTCTTTAAATAAACCTGAAAGTTTGGGCAGGATCCCGCAGGGCCGCTGGACTGGCAACGCATTACCCCCCAAATTCAGACCTGATCCCATGGCTGCTTATTCGCATGGCGGCCATTTATCAATAGACTGCGCATACGTATGGTTCGCAGTACATGTGCGAGGCTGTCCTGCGATGAAATCCCGCAAATAATACTAAGCACACGCCGTTCCCAAAGTGATTACAGGATTTAGGCGTCTGGGGGTGGGAACCGGCCATTTAGTGGTGCTAAGAAAAACGCAGGCATGCCTAGGAAACCGCTGGGAGTGTCCGGGGTAACGCAGGCGTGCCTAGGAAACCGCTGGGAGTGTCCGGGGTAACGCAGGCGTGCCTAGGAAAACACTGGGAGTGTCCGGGGTAACGCAGGCGTGCCAAGGAAAACACTGGGAGTGTCCGGGGTAACGCAGGCGTGCCTAGGAAACCGCTGGGAGTGTCCGGGATAACGCAGGCGCGCCTAGGAAACCGCTGGGAGTGTCCGGGGTAACGCAGGCGTGCCAAGGAAAACGCTGGGAGTGTCCGGGGTAACGCAGGCGTGCCAAGGAAAACGCTGGGAGTGTCCGGGGTAACGCAGGCGTGCCTAGGAAACCGCTGGGAGTGTCCGGGATAACGCAGGCGCGCCTAGGAAACCGCTGGGAGTGTCCGGGGTAACGCAGGCGTGCCTAGGAAACCGCTGGGAGTGTCCGGGATAACGCAGGCGCGCCTAGGAAACCGCTGGGAGTGTCCGGGATAACGCAGGCGTGCCTAGGAAACCGCGGGGAGTGTCCGGGATAACGCAGGCGTGCCTAGGAAACCGCTGGGAGTGTCCGGGATAACGCAGGGGTGCCTAGGAAACCGCTGGGAGTGTCCGGGGTAACGCAGGCGTGCCTAGGAAACCGCTGGGAGTGTCCGGGGTAACGCAGGCGTGCCTAGGAAACCGCTGGGAGTGTCCGGGGTAACGCAGGCGTGCCTAGGAAACCGCTGGGAGCGCCCGGGGTAACGCAGGCGTGCCTAGGAAACCGCGGGGAGTGTCCGGGATAACGCAGGCGTGCCTAGGAAACCGCGGGGAGTGTCCGGGATAACGCAGGCGTGCCTAGGAAACCGCGGGGAGTGTCCGGGGTAACGCAGGCCTGCCTGAGTGTATTAGGGGCAGGTGCGTTATGTAATCTGCAGGTCTGATAGGTCTTATTCCTTTGCACCGCTGAGTAAGTCTCTGGCTACTCTGGCACTGTGATGACTGGTGCCCAGTGTAACAATCAGGTAAGCCTGTTAGCATGGGGTTTTGGAAAAGGATTTAGTTTATTTTTTTCAATTAAATTAAAGATATTGTATTTTCAACAATAAAGCTCTAAGAAGGGATCACCATCAAGGTCAGACAATGGCTTCATACATGGTATAGCATGTGTGACTTTATGTGTAATATATAAATTAGGGTTGCGATCCCAATAGTCCTTATCTCCCCGATACCGGCACATATCGGACATTATGTTTCGGGTCTACCGGGCATACAAAGGCTCCGATTCAGGGTTGCTCGGTAAACTGAGAACATCGCAGCTTACAAAGCACCTGAGACGCCGCCCTGCCGAATCCACTCGGTACCATGCAAGGGGAGATGTACGAGAACACATCCCCTCGTCTGCCTCCTCTAATGATTTCTCCAAATAGAAGTCAGTGAAAACTGACATTTATTTACGAGCAAAACACGAGGGCGGGCATCGTTCCGCCTGCGTACCCATGGGAACGCCCTTAAAACACTAGGCATTCCCATAGTCCAGCGATGTCTCTGCCCCGACCCTCCCTCCCTGCAGTGTGTAACTCTCCAAAGCCATTTGTTGCTGAGGTCCGATGTGCAAATACGCGCTTGCACATGTGCAGACCCCCAAACATCGGAATGGGGCCATATTCACCCCGTTCCGAGTGCTAGTGAATCAGGCCCAAAGTGTTATCCTCGATAAGTAGCTGCCAGAGCCACCATGGGATCAGGAGCATATCCAGGATCACACGTTTTTGTACGATTACTGGTCCATATTCAGCCAATAAAAATGTCCTCTAATGACCATCGGTCGCTAACTACCTCTGTAACTATTCCCATCTTACCTCACTTCTGTACTACACACCTAAGGAAAAGTAGCCTTGCTTTCTTCAATAGGCAACCTAATATTTAAGAAACAGAAGACTATAATATCTGTCAGTAACACTGCAGGTCACTGAATGTACTGTAAGATTACTGATGTATTCAGATGAAAAGTCATTCTACCGTAGAACAAAGAATGTGCCACACACACACACACACACACACACCTATCTACAAAGTTACTAGATTTGTCTGTATTACAAGTGACACTTTCACTAATAATTCCAGGCAGTATTTGCAATGCGAGTCGCATCCGATATATCGTGTGCGTTCCCATTCACCGCTGCAGTGGAGGCTGTCCGGACCGGAGGTCGGACATGCAGCACATTTGATCTCAGAATCTGATCGTAGGACCTGATGTAATTATACCTTACATGGTGCGGCGGTGTGCACGGTCTTTGTGTACCATGTGCTCTGCGCAGCTACCAATGGCTGCGTGTGTGCTTCATCCGCTTCTCTCTCTGCATCCAGGTACAATGCAGCAGCAGCAGCAGGACAGCCACAAGCTGAAGTTATACCATAAATCTGTGGTGCTTTCATAGAAATGACACAGCAGCACACACATGCCCCTGCTTGCATGGATAAGTGCTTGATTAAATGTTTAAAAGCTTTAAGCTTTTAAACATTTAAAGCCCCTGCGCCCAGTGATGCTGGAGCAGATGTATAAAGTGGCGCAGGGAATATTCTTTTGATCTGACAGACCTTGATTTACTGCTCTGCCTCTAAGTCATTTACCAGCTTTTCCCATCACACAGGAAAGGACCTCGGCAAATATAAGGTAGGATTCCATCATATGTAATGAGATATCTTATTGAACAACTTATTGAATTCTCCCCCATACACTAAACTTGTCAGCCACAGTTTCAGGTACAGCGTGATCGCATCGGAATCCTGACGTAATGCCGAAAGTCGGCTTCAAAAGTAGCACTATGGAAGCCGGAATTGGCATAAGGTAGTGCAGTAAATATGGCAACTGCGGCTTCACAAAAATGTCGCTGCGAGGTGTCCAAATCCGAATTGGTCTGATGATGTGACATTTCCTCTGTGCAGGGAGAAGACAGGCCCCATGCACACTACAGTAACAGGCTGGGCCAGAGGGTCGACGCAAGCATTAGGTTAACAACGGGAAAGTCGAACAGAGTTTTTCACATTTTTATTAGTCCCAACTTTCGACGTAGGGTGACATGGACACCTCATCAGTGTACCGCGTCCCCTCACATGTCAACCTAGCGAGCATACCCCTGCTGGACAAGAGCGTAATGGAATAATCAGGAGCCCCTAACGTGTGCAGTGTCTGTCGGAGGAACCAGGGACTCTCTCTGGAAGACCAGACTTGTTTTCTTTTCATTATCTCTCAATATCACTTTATAGGACCCGCTCTAAGCATTCTTTCAACAAGGAAAATTGCATTTCTGGAATACTTTATGAACTGCATGAGAGGGGGGTGGGTTTGGGGCACCGCTCGGAGCTGTAGGATAGATCGGTCACTTCTAATATCATTCCGACTAGCTTCATGCTGGACAGTTACTGGGTGCACTACGATAACATACCCAGAAACACTCTGCTCTACTGTTTACTGATAACTCGCTACATTACATGTGCCCTCTGTATAATGCCACGCTGGCCACGGAATGTGCTTACTGATAACCCACTACATTACATGTGCCCTCTGTATAATGCCACACTGGCCACGGAATCTGCTTACTGATAACCCACTACATTACATGTGCCCTCTGTATAATGCCACGCTGGCCACGGAATGTGCTTACTGATAGCGCACTACATTACATGTGCCCTCTGTATAATGCCACGCTGGCCATGGAATCTGCTTACTGATAACCCACTACATTACATGTGCCCTCTGTATAATGCCACGCTGGCCACGGAATGTGCTTACTGATAGCGCACTACATTACATGTGCCCTCTGTATAATGCCACACTGACCACGGAATGTGCTTACTGATAACTCGCTACATTACATGTGCCCTCTGTATAATGCCACACTGGCCACAGAATCTGCTTACTGATAACCCACTACATTACATGTGCCCTCTGTATAATGCCACACTGGCCACAGAATCTGCTTACTGATAACCCACTACATTACATGTTCCCTCTGTATAATACCACACTGGCCACAGAATCTGCTTACTGATAACCCACTACATTACATGTGCCCTCTGTATAATGCCACACTGGCCACAGAATCTGCTTACTGATAACCCACTACATTACATGTTCCCTCTGTATAATGTCACTCTGGCCACAGAATCTGATTACTGAGAACTCCCTACATTACATGTGCCCTCTGTATAATGCCACACTGGCCACAGAATCTGCTTACTGATAACCCACTACATTACATGTGCCCTCTGTATAATGCCACACTGGCCACAGAATCTGCTTACTGATAACTCACTACATTACATGTGCCCTCTGTATAATGCCACTCTGGCCACAGATCTGCATACTGATAACCCACTACATTACATGTGCCCTCTGTATAATGCCACACTGGCCACGGAATGTGCTTACTGATAACGCACTACATTACATGTGCCCTCTGTATAATGCCACACTGGCCACAAAATCTACTTACTGATAACCCACTACATTACGTGTGCCCTCTGTATAATGCCACGCTGGCCATGGAATCTACTTACTGATAACCCACTACATTACGTGTGCCCTCTGTATAATGCCACGCTGGCCACGGAATCTGCTTACTGATAACTCACTACATTCCATGTGCCCTCTGTATAACACCACTCTGGCCACGGAATCTGCTTACTGATAACCCACTACATTACATGTGCCCTCTGTATAATGCCACTCTGGCCACATAATCTACTTACTGACAACTCACTACATTACATGTGCCCTCTGTATAATGCCACTCTGGCCACAGAATCTACTTACTGATAACGCACTACATTACATGTGCCATCTGTATAATACCACGCTGGCCACGGAATCTGCTTACTGATAACCCACTACATTACATGTGCCCTCTGTATAATGTCACTCTGGCCACAGAATCTACTTACTGACAACTCACTACATTACATGTGCCCTCTGTATAATGCCACCCTGGCCACAGAATCTGCTTACTGATAACCCACTACATTACATGTGCCCTCAGTATAATGCCACGCTGGCCACGGAATCTGCTTACTGATAACCCACTACATTACATGTGCCCTCTGTATAATGCCACGCTGGCCACGGAATCTGCTTACTGATAACCCACTACATTACATGTGCCCTCTGTATAATGCCACTCTGGCCACAGAATCTGCTTACTGATAACCCACTACATTACATGCGCCCTCCCTATAATGCCACTCTGGCCACGGAATCTGCTTACTGATAACCCACTACATTACATGTGCCCTCTGTATAATGCCACTCTGGCCACAGAATCTGCTTACTGATAACCCACTACATTACATGTCCCCTCTGTATAATGCCACTCTGGCCACAGAATCTGCTTACTGATAACCCACTACATTACATGCGCCCTCCCTATAATGCCACTCTGGCCACGGAATCTGCTTACTGATAAGCCACTACATTACATGTGCCCTCTGTATAATGCCACGCTGGCCACGGAATCTGCTTACTGATAACCCACTACATTACATGTCCCCTCTGTATAATGCCACTCTGGCCACAGAATCTGCTTACTGATAACCCACTACATTACATGCGCCCTCCCTATAATGCCACTCTGGCCACGGAATCTGCTTACTGATAAGCCACTACATTACATGTGCCCTCTGTATAATGCCACGCTGGCCACGGAATCTGCTTACTGATAACCCACTACATTACATGTGCCCTCTGTATAATGCCACCCTGGCCACAGAATCTACTTACTGATAACGCACTACATTACATGTGCCCTCTGTATAATACCACTCTGGCCACGGAATCTGCTTACTGATAACCCACTACATTACATGTGCCCTCTGTATAATGCCACTCTGGCCACGGAATCTGCTTACTAAGCCACTACATTACATGTGCCCTCTGTATAATGCCACCCTGGCCACAGAATCTGCTTACTGATAACCCACTACATTACATGTGCCCTCTGTATAATGTCACTCTGGCCACAGAATCTGCATACTGATAACCCACTACATTACATGTGCCCTCTGTATAATGCCACTCTGGCCACGGAATCTGCTTACTAAGCCACTACATTACATGTGCCCTCTGTATAATGCCACCCTGGCCACAGAATCTGCTTACTGATAACTCACTACATTACATGTGCCCTCTGTATAATGCCACCCTGGCCACAGAATCTGCTTACTGATAACCCACTACATTACATGTGCCCTCTGTATAATGCCACCCTGGCCACAGAATCTGCTTACTGATAACCCACTACATTACATGTGCCCTCTGTATAATACCACACTGGCCACAGAATCTACTTACTGATAACCCACTACATTACATGTGCCCTCTGTATAATGTCACTCTGGCCACAGAATCTGCTTACTGATAACCCACTACATTACATGTGCCCTCTGTATAATACCACACTGGCCACAGAATCTGCTTACTGATAACCCACTACATTACATGTGCCCCCTGTATAATGCCACACTGGCCACAGAATCTACTTACTGATAACCCACTACATTACATGTGCCCTCTGTATAATGTCACTCTGGCCACAGAATCTGCTTACTGATAACTCACTACATTACATGTGCCCTCTGTATAATGCCACCCTGGCCACAGAATCTGCTTACTGATAACCCACTACATTACATGTGCCCTCTGTATAATGCCACTCTGGCCACAGAATCTGCTTACTGATAACCCACTACATTACATGTGCCCTCTGTATAATGCCACCCTGGCCACAGAATCTGCTTACTGATAACCCACTACATTACATGTGCCCTCTGTATAATGCCACCCTGGCCACAGAATCTGCTTACTGATAACCCACTACATTACATGTGCCCTCTGTATAATGCCACCCTGGCCACAGAATCTGCTTACTGATAACCCACTACATTACATGTGCCCTCTGTATAATACCACACTGGCCACGGAATCTGCTTACTGATAACCCACTACATTACATGTGCCCTCTGTATAATACCACACTGGCCACAGAATCTGCTTACTGATAACCCACTACATTACATGTGCCCTCTGTATAATGCCACTCTGGCCACAGAATCTGCTTACTGATAACCCACTACATTACATGTGCCCTCTGTATAATGCCACTCTGGCCACGGAATCTGCTTACTGATAACCCATTACATTCCATGTGCCCTCTGTATAATGTCACACTGGCCACAGAATCTGCTTACTGATAACCCACTACATTACATGTGCCCTCTGTATAATGCCACTCTGGCCACAGAATCTGCTTACTGATAACTCACTACATTACATGCGCCCTCCCTATAATGCCACTCTGGCCACAGAATCTGCTTACTGATAACCCACTACATTACATGTTCCCTCTGTATAATGCCACGCTGGCCACAGAATCTGCTTACTGATAACCCACTACATTACATGTGCCCTCTGTATAATGCCACCCTGGCCACGGAATCTGCTTACTGATAACCCACTACATTCCATGTGCCCTCTGTATAATGCCACCCTGGCCACAGAATCTGCTTACTGATAACCCACTACATTACATGTGCCCTCTGTATAATGCCACTCTGGCCACAGAATCTGCTTACTGATAACCCACTACATTACATGTGCCCTCTGTATAATGCCACTCTGGCCACAGAATCTGCTTACTGATAACCCACTACATTACATGCGCCCTCCCTATAATGCCACTCTGGCCACGGAATCTGCTTACTGATAACCCACTACATTACATGTGCCCTCTGTATAATGCCACTCTGGCCACAGAATCTGCTTACTGATAACCCACTACATTACATGCGCCCTCCCTATAATGCCACTCTGGCCACAGAATCTGCTTACTGATAACCCACTACATTACATGTGCCCTCTGTATAATGCCACTCTGGCCACGGAATCTGCTTACTGATAACTCACTACATTACATGTGCCCTCTGTATAATGCCACGCTGGCCACGGAATGTGCTTACTGATAACCCACTACATTACATGCGCCCTCCCTATAATGCCACTCTGGCCACGGAATCTACTTACTGATAACGCACTACATTACATGTGCCCTCTGTATAATGCCACCCTGGCCACAGAATCTGCTTACTGATAACCCACTACATTACATGTGCCCTCTGTATAATGCCACTCTGGCCACAGAATCTGCTTACTGATAACCCACTTCATTACATGTGCCCTCAGTATAATGCCACGCTGGCCACGGAATGTGCTTACTGATAACCCACTACATTACATGTGCCCTCTGTATAATGCCACCCTGGCCACAGAATCTGCTTACTGATAACCCACTACATTACATGTGCCCTCTGTATAATGCCACCCTGGCCACGGAATCTGCTTACTGATAACCCACTACATTACATGTGCCCTCTGTATAATGCCACCCTGGCCACAGAATCTGCTTACTGATAACCCACTACATTACATGTGCCCTCTGTATAATGCCACGCTGGCCACAGAATCTGCTTACTGATAACCCACTACATTACATGTGCCCTCTGTATAATGCCACGCTGGCCACGGAATCTGCTTACTGATAACCCACTACATTACATGTGCCCTCTGTATAATGCCACGCTGGCCACGAATCTGCTTACTGATAACCCACTACATTACATTACATGTGCCCTCTGTATAATGCCACGCTGGCCACGGAATCTGCTTACTGATAACCCACTACATTACATGTGCCCTCTGTATAATGCCACGCTGGCCATGGAATCTGCTTACTGATAACCCACTACATTACATGTGCCCTCTGTATAATGCCACGCTGGCCACGGAATCTGCTTACTGATAACCCACTACATTACATGTGCCCTCTGTATAATACCACACTGGCCACAGAATCTGCTTACTGATAACCCACTACATTACATGTGCCCTCTGTATAATACCACACTGGCCACAGAATCTGCTTACTGATAACCCACTTCATTACATGTGCCCTCTGTATAATGCCACGCTGGCCATGGAATCTGCTTACTGATAACCCACTACATTCCATGTGCCCTCTGTATAATGCTACTCTGGCCACGGAATCTGCATACTGATAACCCACTACATTACATGTGCCCTCAGTATAATGTCACTCTGGCCACGGAATGTGCTTACTGATAACCCACTACATTACATGTGCCCTCTGTATAATGTCACTCTGGCCACGGAATCTGCTTACTGATAACCCACTACATTACGTGTGCCCTCTGTATAATGCCACACTGGCCACAGAATCTGCTTACTGATAACCCACTACATTACGTGTGCCCTCTGTATAATGCCACGCTGGCCATGGATCTCTAACTGGTGAGAGCTCTGCAGTAACCTGCACATGGTGAGTAAGTGTATAGAATCCCACCCAGAGCCTGGCCAGGTATTTCTCTGATGGCGTGACCTAACCATGGGTGTTGTGACCATGGACCTATAAAATAAAATACAGAAGAACTAGTACTGTAAGCGCTTCGCTTGCCATATTGCAGTCTAGCACACAGCAGCTTGCGCTGTGTTGAGGAGAAGAGTCGCTGCCGGTCCTGATTCCACTGGGCTCCTCCATCAGACCTGGGCCCGGGTAATTAGTACCACCTACCCTTTCCTCTTGGCACCCCGGCCCAGGGATAGGACATGACGCAGGTGGCTCTCAGCTGCTGTGGATGTTCCATGCACTCTGTGCGTGGTGAGTAAGTACATAGCAGCAGTGGAACTTGTGAGTGGCGGGCCCAGGTGCAAAAAATATAATTTTGTGCCACCTTCTCTACCCCAACCCAAAAGCATTGGAGGAAATATTCCCTGTTCTATGTGATAGGTTAGAAAACTTTCCCATTTCCATCGGGAAACTGAATCTGGCCAAGGACCCATCAGCACCTATGTGCGCTCTGTAGTGCGCTATACGGTCAGATAACCTACTCCAGTCACCAATGCTCATAAACATTCAGGTCTAAAGAGACTCTAATACAGAATATAGATATTTACAGTATATTTATATATGAAAATGCCACAAAATGTAGAGAGATAGTCACCTTGAGGGACACTGGTCCCGAATTTGTTTGGAAATGACCCCAAGTTTGAAGCAGTCTTCCACAAAGCGCTCCAGAACAGAGTATGCGTGGGGTACATCCAAATTGATGTCTGGAATCTCCAGGTAAATTCGGTCATAGCCCTGGAGAAACCCACAAGAACCGAACAGTCAGAGTCTGATCAAGTCATTACAGAACCATCACAAATGTTGCACATTCCATTTCCTGCCAGAAGAGGGCGCACTTACCCTTTTCATTTGATCTAAGGTGATAACAGCTGACTTCCAGAGGCATTCCAACAAGCTCAGCATCATCTTATAGGTGTTCTCCCCGCTTGCTTCCAGCACCATCAGTATTGCCTAGAAACGGTCATATTAGAAAAGTAAATAATGCGTTCTGTGGCTGGGTGACAGGAGAAATCGCACAGGCCGTAAATGGAGGCTTACTTCATACACGAGCTCATGGTGGAAATGAGGCACTTCCAGCTCCTGGAGGCAGCGCTCCGCTTCGGATACATCCCCAGAGAGCACGTACTCCTTTAGCAGCATATCAATCTGGCAGGAGGAAGACACAGTAACAAGCACCTTTATGTACAGGGATCTGTTAGACAGAAGTAGATCACATTATTACACCGGAGCATTGTGGGTAATAAGCCCTGTATTATTAGTGGTAACAATCACAGGTTACGTAGAGCAATCTATGGAGATCAGACCCTTCCTCATCCACATAAGGCAAATGCCACAAGGTATGAGCAGCCGGGAACCAGAACCATAAGCTGGGTACAGACTTGTCCAATTGACGTGTCTGTAGACTGATGAAAACTCAGGAACCCCGATCGCCAATCACCTGACCGATATAGCAGCGCGTACGCATCCCCGGTCTGCCAAATTCCTTTCATCAGACGCAGATTGGATACCTGCACCAAGATTACACCGGTGTGCGCGCATAGATTGGCCGATATATCAGTGACCGGTCTGGTCGGGAGTTGGATCCCTGGAGGATTGGACAATGTGTACCCAGCGTTACTACCACCTCTAATCCATAACGTGCTGGTAGACCTCAGTGAGGTAACAGGATTTTTGTACTTTGGGGTGCACACACTGATGCCACTGGGTACAGAGTGGTCTATAAAAGTTGGGCACACCCTCCCTTCCAGGAATCCCCGCCAGAGCCTAGTGTCCCACTGCCCAGGCGGCTCATCTGGGCATGCGCGAGGTCTGACTAGAGTAACGAGATCTTCCATGCAGCTCAGTAGCCAGGGATGTCACTGCAGTAATGGAGGGGCAATGACAGCTGCCCCAAATCAATACAACAAGGGTGGCACATTGGCACGTTCCCTTAAAGATAGCAGCAAAGATAATGTCAGGGTCTGCGGCGCAACTTAGATCATTTCTAAATCTAGAAAATGGACAATATATGTGTCTGCGTGCCCTTTCCTCAGAGGTAGTGTTTCTCTAACTCTGTTCTCAGTACCCCTAACAGTGCAGGGTTTCCAGAACACTTGTATGGTGTGACTATATTGGGAACACATAAACCTGTGCAGCAGATAAGTGGTCTGGAAATCCCAAGTACAGAGTTTGAGAACCCATGCATTAAGGGGCTAGTTCTGGTTATGGACCTAGGACAGCAGCTTGTACTATAAGGGTTATAGAAGGTTATGAGAACAGTTCCGCAGCTCTGGACAATATGCTTTAACTTTTTTGGAAGAAAATCCACCTCACTGTTCCGTAGTTACTTTATTTATAAAAAGTCAATGGAAAAGGGAAAAACTTCTTCATAAAAAATTCCATGATGCACAAACAGTCTAAAAATATTAAAAAGTTAGTATTCCTTGTATGGGAGAATTTTCAAAGGAAGCTCACCAGATTCTTGGAGACAAACGCTGCCTGGTGTATATCCAGACCGTACCATAGACCTTTGTGCTAAAAAAAACTCAAAAGGATGTCCAGGGTACTTCAGGGTGTGGAACTGCACTGCCACTGAGGTTAAAAAAACACCTTTCCTTTAGACTCCCCCGTTGTTAAATAACATACAGAACTTCTGGATGGGTACTTTCAGGGTGCAGTTCCACACCCTGAAGTACCGACCCAAGGACTTTGGTGGATAGTAACTCATATTAGGGGAAGTTGTAAGGGTGAAAGGCGATAACCGCAGTGGCAGAGCGGTCTCCTAACCCTGAAGTACCCTGGACATCCTTTTGAGGTTTTTTTAGCACAAAGGTCTATAGTACGGTCTGTATATACATCAGGCAGCGTTTGTCTCCAAGAATCTGGTGAGCTACCTTTGAAAATTCTCCCATACAAGGAATACTAACTTTTTAATATTTTTAGACTGTTTGTGCATCATGTAATTTTTTATGAAGAAGTTTTGCCCTTTTCCATTAACTTTATAAATAAAGTAACTGTATTTTTTTGAACTACGGAACAGTGAGGTGGATTTTCTTCCAAAAAAGTTAAAGCATATTGTCCAGAGCTGCGGAACTGTTCTCATAACCTTCTATAACTATTTGTATATATCTTTGGGTGGTTTAAGATTGAACCACCTTTGAGAACAGCAGCAGCAGAGGGATAGGAGCGCTTGAGATTTCCTGGATTTTCCCCTTTTTGTACTATTAGGGTATATACAGATGTATTGCATGGAAGATAGGTGTACGTGTGCACACAAGTTGCGTTATACAGAAGACATGAGTACCATGTGACTGCAGTATCTCCCGTCTTCTTTGTGACTTTTCTATTAAATAGCATCTTATTTGCAAAGGACGCACAAAGGACGCTTCAGCTGATTACAATGATATGCGGCATGTCTATATTCAGTGTGTGACTGCCGCTGTATAATACAGTGTTTTCCTGGAAAACAGTGTAACATATAGTCTCTTATGCATATACAGCGGCATTCACACACAGAATATAGGAGTGCTGCATATCATTTTAATCAGCTGAAGCTGATTGTGTGTCCTTGCTACAAATAAACGAGGCTAGCTGTATGTAGAACATCTGTACTCACATTGCTGAAATCTGCACAGATTATGTGTTTCCCATCAGTATTACACTGCAGGGCGGATGTCGCTTTTACCTCTTTCACCAGCTTCTTCACCGGCTGCTGCCCACCACCGGAACCCCACACGCTATCAATTTTCCTGCCAACCCTGGTCATGCTGAGCAGAACCGCTGCCCGATTCAGGGCGTCCCTGTAAATAAAACCAAACACATCAGCAGTGATCTAACCAACCACCTAAATGTTGTGGTCTGGTCGGTTTCCTTCCTCAGACATGCCGCATGGGAACCGTTAGTGCATACCCGGATTACCGGCTTGTATAGGCAGAAGAGCCAGAGCATTATATTCCACAGGACAGACCTCATCTAGGAAAGCAACTGAAGTAAATGTAACTTACTTTGCCAGTCCCAGAATCCATAAGGGGCATCTAATGGCTTTAACATGTGGAGCGGAAACACTTTAGCCAATGGGCAAACGGTACATAGAAAGTCCCCGTCTCAGATCATGTAGATCCCAGGGTTATGGGTAATAAGGTCGACACAACGAAGCTCAACATACATTATGTAGACACTTTAAATAAGTCGACATAGCTAAGGCCCACAGGGTTGGAAGGTCTACACAATCATTTGTGGACAATGGGAAGGTCTAAATGAGTTTTCACTTTTTTTTATACAAATTTCGTCACAAGTCGACATGGACACACATCAGTGTTCCGCGTCCCCTTGCATGGCTCGCTGCGCTCAGCACACTATTTTATTTTCCCACCGCGCCCTAGTGGATGGTAGGGTATGAAATACCGCCTGTCGGCACACGTCGGCTCAAAAAAATAATAAAAAAAAAAAACGTGAAAAATGCCTGTTGACCTTTTAAGAGTCGACTTTCCCAGATGGGCTTTGATAAGAACCCGTCCACTCACACCAGTGGTGTGAAACTCATGGCCCTCCAGCTGTTGTGGAACTACATGTCCCAGGATGCTGTGCCACAGTTTCAGCCATCCATTATATAAAATCTGTGGCAGGGAATGCTGGGATGTGTAGTTCCACAACAGCCAGAGGGCCATGAGTTTGACACCACTGGCTTACACTATCCCTCTGCTTCCTGCATTGGGTCCTTGGTGCAGACTGATCACATGCCGCTGCCGCTAGCCAGTGCATACATCAGTGAGGGATCCATCTCTGACCACATCCCAGACACAGCGGCCCATAGGCTAAGACTGCATTACCCATCAGGGCCAAGCTCAGGAATGCTTGGGAAATACAACTGCAAAGAAATTTAAAGGAGACTGCTTTGCAGTCAGAGATGGAGGGGGGCTGTGGCAGATCCCTCCCGGATAATACACGGGGATCATTACTATTTGGGGGAACTTAAAAAAGGGCGTTTTTCTGGGGCTATCCAACATTTATTGAACAATAGTCCAGTTAAGCGGTGAGGCACAGAATTCACTTCTGGTTGTCCACACATTTTATGATTGGAAGCCACAAGCTCTGGATTTGCTCGTTACATTGACCATAAATAATTGGACTTGGGTTTTGGTCCTCCAGCCTGAGGCACCCCTTTATTATGAAAACCTATGAGCAGAAACTGTATTTTTGCGGTTTGGGAAAAGTTAACTAATGCCAAAGTAAGAACCACAAAATAATGTTGGAATGTGACCAGCGCGAAAAGTGACTAGCAAAGGTTTAGCGACAAGAGTTACAGAGATGGTTATTAATAGTATGATGACAGTTCAGAAGAAGCCGGTCACGGCTATAGTGAAAAATAGTAATGGTGCAATGCGATATCGCGCTGAGATTTCCCTTGAAGCTTCCTGTGTGATACATCGCATCTCTTGTGCTTTTTTTTTTGCATTCGATGTGCATACAATCATGCAATAAATTGCATGTCCCTTGCGACCTGACAGCAGGTGATGGAATGAGGGCTGGGCTATCTGGGGGTATGTAAACTGGCAGATCGCACATCGCATTGTGATAAATCACATCGCATTGGGTGACACGTAAGATTGGCGTGTGATTCATGCGAGGTTTTGCTGAGATTTAGCAAATCGCATGATTGTAGCCAAGATCTCACAAGTGTATGGGCTGCATAAGTCAGAACACAACAAGAACGGGGCTGCCAGGTTTTACATGAAGGTATAGCAACATAGACCGTACCGCTCATGTTCACCATCCACTGTGCCTTTATAGCTTTCTATGTAAGTCTTGTTCAGGATCCCATCTCCAACCGCTCTGGCAATGAACTGGCCCAACAACTGCGGAGACACAAATAGGAATATTACACACACACACACACACACACACACACACACACACACACTAATCTTATTAGTACTTTTATCCCTTCCAGAGAAACTGTTGATCTGGTGGCAAAGATTTGTCATTTCAGAAAACCAGAACGACTGAGAACCTCTGTGGTAACAGACCTGTAACGGCTTCTGCAGGTTATTTCCCATGGTATCTGGTCCCTGGGTCGACAATGTCTAGGTGGACAGTCAATGAGTTGTCCACTGTTGGTCGACAGTGACTAGGTCGACACCTAAGAAGGTCTGACAGCAACAGAAGTTCGACAAGTTTTCATGTTTTGGGGGGTTTTATTTAGACCGACTTGGATCATACTTTACTATCCAAGTGGGAATATTAAAGTGCCCGAAGCTTGGCGAGCGCGGAGAGAACATTCATATGGTGTCCGTGTCAATATATGTCAGCATAGAAAAGACTGTGACAACCTTTTGAGTGTCCACCATGTACATGTTCCATTCATCTTCCTAGTGCACTGGCTGCTCCATACTAGTACGACCATTAGTAATAATCCTATAATAAAGGGTCACATAATCAGTGATCCGGGCCAATAAGCAGCGCCTCAGCAATTCTGCACATACAGTATGTGTAGTGCCATGACTGCAGGGAGGCAGCTGGTCAGGTGGATGGAAATATACATCTAATCACACAGGTGTCCTGGGTAAGCCAAGCCCCTCACACATAGAAGGTGTAAAGGTGCGCACACACACTTAGCGATTTTCCCTACGGAAAGCCATTCAGTCAGCTGGTATTACCGGCAGATGAACGGTGGCCGCAGCTCAAATGGTGAAACTGCTTTCAGCACAAAATCGCCCAGTGTGTATGGGCCTTAAAGCTAGCATTCTGGGTTTCTGCTCGGCCCAGGAACCAATCAACGTTGTAAGAAACAGATGAATTGCCCGTTTTAGAAGAAAACAATAATATGGGGTATAAAGCCTACAAGTAGGTAGTGCAGCACAGGGAGGACCGCACTCTAACTCTCTTACTTTGCAATCTAATCCCTTCCACTAATAGCACCAAATACTAAAAACAGTTGTTCAAAGTAAAATACAATGGGGCAGATGTACTAACCCCCCCCCTTAGCGCCTCTCAACTAACGGGTCCCGCTTCTCCTGCATAACAAGGAGAAGTGGGTACCCGTTATGGGGAGATGTATTAACCCCCCCCCCCCCAGACGATAAGGAGAGCCGTTATGTTCAGCTTATCAGCTCCCCCTGCGCACCCTCCCTCGGCTCACTCTAATGGGCACACTCCAGCGCAGCCCGAGCCAGAAGCAGGGCTAGCATTGTCCCCGCAGTGGGGATAGCCCTGAGCTGCCTGGGCGGCTGTTGATACATCGCCCCGGCCGCTAAACATGGGGGGGGGGATTGCAGGGGACAGTCCTGCTGAGCATAACTCGGCGGGCTGTCACTAGCGCACATTAGGGAAATCGTAATCCCCCAGTTATCCAGCGTTAAGTGCATTTCCGCACTTAACGCTGGCTCATAAATCTGCCCCACTATATCCTACACTGAGCGCGGAGAGTTATCTTAGTCCCTTCCCCAACACAGAAAGCCAGGCCGGGTGCACACAGACCTGCGGTGCCCGGGGTGTGTCCAGGACAAGTTCAGGCAGCTCTTGCAGCAGTTTGTCAAAGGACTTTTCCACGTCTTGTGTGCTGAGGAGAGTCCCGCACAGATCATGGAGCAGCTTAGACGTCATCTCCCGGTGGCTGGCTTTTCCTTCCAGTGCTAGAGACACTGCCAGCATGGGCAGGCCACTCTTCATCTCCCCAAGGTTTAAATCCTTTAACATTTCCTGCAGACAAAGCAAATTATATACATTAAATATACATTAAAAGCATCTAAAACCATATATATTTTCTTTTGCAAGGTGCTCAAAATTCAATGAAGTAGTGATAAAGGAGATGTGAGCCAGAGGAGGAGTGGCCCATGGCAACCAATCAGCACTGAACTAACATCTATATTTGCATAATATAAAATTATACAGAGCAGCCGATTGGTTGCCATGGACCACTTCTCCTCTGGCTCACTTCTCCCTGATCATTGCTTCATACATCTCAGTGTGTACCTAGTATATCATTAACGATGCTCGTTCCCACGGATCGTTAATGATATACACGACCGTTTAAACATGCAGTCCAATCCGACGATATCATCAGTGACTGCATGCTCAGCGGGGGTCCCACTGACAGCACTGAATGAGATCGTTAACGGTATTGTTCAGTGTTCACCCGCGGGTCGTCTGTTTTCGCAGCACCGTGATCGATATCGGCGGTGCTGCATATCATTCAGTGTGTGCAGACCTTAAGATTTTCGTTCTAACCAGACAGATTGGACAGATAGTCTGGTAATGTATGGGAACACATGACAATTAACCATTTGCTCCCAAACACTGAAAAACAGATAAAAATGGATGTTCAGATAAATTGGAACCAAATGGAACTATTTTTGCCCATTTTCCGTTTTTTAGGAGCAAACGGTCGACTGTGATATCCTCCCAAACATTACCAGATATTTGCTCCATCCAGAAAGAACTTTACTGCACGGTTTGGAAAACCAGGGGCCTGATTCAGACCAGCCTTGCGAGCAGGTAAAAGCCGTATGCTTACACATCCCCTCGCATGCGGCAGCACAAGTGAAAAATAATTTGATGGGTTTTTTCCCCCATTCACAAAAAAAACTTACTCTAGACTGAACTTCATTTCCGATGCAGATGGCCGAAAAGGGGGCGGGTGCTCACATCATGTGATGTCAGAGCCCCCCCCCCCCCCAGGCAGACATCGACCTACCTGCATTCCCAGGGGAACGCCCAGCATTTTCATGGTGATGCCTGTAAAACCCTGGGCATTCTCTTCCCTGCCCGTGTGAACTTATCAAGCGTAATACTCACCGAAGGCGTTTGTACAGGAGGTCTGCATATGCGCATATTCGCACAGGTGCAGACCCGCACAATCGGAAACGGCCGAATTTGGTCCCGACTGATTGAGCCTGTATCAGTCACAGCAAGAACTACGCGTTTTCCCGGTCATTCTGTCAGTCTGAGGGCTAAAATCATCTCTGCCAATGCCCTCACAGTACATTATCTCTATACCAGGGGTATGGACACATCCATAAATTGATTTACAAAATGATTGCTTTTAGGATCATCATGAACTTGCGGCCTAGCGTGGAAATACCGGCAAAGAAAGACCAATAGACCAGAACAATGAGAGCGCCGCGTACAATCCTCACAGAGCATTTCAGGTTATTTACAGATCAGTTCAAGACCGGGTTAAAAAATATATGGGAAAACCCCCCCCAAAACACCTGTGACCCTCAAATATTTGCTTTGTAATCAGATCAGTCAATTTGTACGGCATGCGGGATCCCCTGCTGTGGGACTGGATTACATCATCTAGTTTGTGTTGGGTGTCACCACGTATGTGAAGGACAGCAGCTGGCAGATCGCACAGAGTAAGTAGTGTGCTCTGGAACACAAGGCTACCCCACCGGGAGATGTTCTCCCCTCCCCCCCGCCGGTGCTGGAGGACCACGTGCACTGATAGATCCCACTTTTATCATCCCAGCCTATGGCACTAGGGCTACACGTTATTGCTTGGGATTTATGTCACAATGAATTATAAACAGCACATGGTTTTAAAAACATAATGGTGGGGTAAGGTCAGAAGACAGCACCCGTCCTATTCGTAATGTGGTGCACAGTAGGAGCGGGTCCACGGCATATTCACAATACAAGGCGAGAGTGTAATTACTGCAAACCATAAATCAGCAGCTAACCAAATATGTACCAACATAACGCTGAGCGGTCAGATTCCACAGTCCCAGCGCCCAACCCCAGTGACAGTATGCAGCAGGTCACACACACTGAGCCGAAATGCACCCTCCTGCAGAGCTTCTGATGCTGCCATCAAGTACAATGCAGCGGAAATCTGTATGGAGAACTGGGGATAATGAGGAGCACTTCCTGCTATTGTAACTGGAAGCTCCTCTCCACTAAATGAGCCTTGTGGCTTTCTGATGGTTTCTGAGACACACCTCCATCGTGCCCAAATAGGACATCCTTACCTCTCAGGGCATGCCACCTGCTCAAATAAAGGGCCAGATGCACTAAGCTTCAAAAGTGATATATTGGAGAGTGATAAACCACCAGCCAATCAGCTCCTAGCTGTCATGTCACAGGCTGTGGTTTGAAATATGTCAGGTAGGAGCTGATTGGCTGGCTGGCTGGCTGGCCCATGGTGCCTTCCCCACCCCCCAGACTGTGCCTGATGCCAAACAGGACAGTTCTCCCCCCAGAGCGTGCCTTGCACCAAACAGGCCTTATACCAAACTAGCGACTCGCCCCGCTTCGCATGGGTACATTTTTTCTAAACAGTGAGGTTTGTAAATAAAAAATAGAAAATCTGTGACTTTATGTAATACGCAACAATACATTAATCGTTTGATAATCTGTACGTGGATAGGGCATTTGGCCCTCTGTGCGGTGCCCATATTTGCTGTAATTGTTGCAGCCGCCTGGCTGTTGCCCCTGAGCAGGGAGTGATAGGAGAGCACTCGCTGCTCTGGACATCTCTGTGGCCCTGTGTTTGCTGCCACTTGCTGTCATGGTTGCGGAGAGGAGAGAGGGGGGGCAGGTTCTAACTGGTCTGCCACACCCATTCCCCACGCTGGAGTGTGCTGTACTGGAGAGGCTGCTGCTGCTGAGTCCGGACTCTCCCTGCTCCAAAACTTTTTTAAACTCAATTATTCACTAAGGGGAATGTAGACATGCCTCCCGCGATTAGGCCACGCCCCAAAAATGTTCCCAGGCCCCGGCCAGCCTCCCAGCAGCACTGCTTGCTGTGTACGGAGTGCAGTTCTGGGCCCCACACTATAAAAAGGACATCATAGAATTAGAAAAAGTCCAAAGGCGAACAACAAAGCTTATTAGGGGAATGGAGACTTTAAGCTACGAGGAGAGATTAAGCAAGCTGGGACTATTTACACTAGAGAAGAGACGTTTAAGGGGGGACATGCTCAACATGTACAAGTATATCAAGGGCCAATATAAGGAACTGTCACACACCCTCTTTTGTACTAGAAAGGAATCTAGGACACGAGGGCATGAGTATAGATTAGAAGAAAAAAGATTTCATTCAGCTAGTAGAAAGAATTTCTTTACGGTCAGAACAGTCAAACTCTGGAACTCTCTTCCCAGAGAGGTGGTAACGGCTGGCTCATTAAATGCGTTCAAGGCAAAGTTGGACAAACATTTACTGGAGAAAAACATCCATGGGTACAAATAAGAAATATAATCTGTCTGTAAAATACCAGAACCTACCAAATCAGCAATGGATATCTATACCAGGTTGAACTAGATGGACGCAAGTCTTTTTTCAGCCTTACCTACTATGTAACTGGCTGTGCAGCCCAGCTGTGAGGTTTCCATTCACCACATTTACACAGTGCATGCTGATTGGTTGATTATGATAAACTCATTGTGCTCCGCCCCCATATGGGATAGGGCGATATACGTAAACCTTCTGTAAGAACTGCGCTACCCAATATTGAGAACTGCACAAATATTCACCCAGCGGTTTCCAAAATGATGGCGTTCAGACAGACTTCAGGGACTTTGCTTTATACTATGTAAGGACAGTACAGTGCAACCCCGGGGCGTGCCTTGCACCAAACAGGACAGTCCACTGCACAGCACTAATGGAGCGTCCTGTCCTGTTTGGGTATAAGGCTTCTAACCACACAAGACCAGATGCTCCATATAAAACCTATTAATAGCTTTACAAGTACCAAGTCCCTAATTGTGAGTTTTGAAAAGCTGTAATCAAATGTTAAGCAATTAACAAAAAACATGATTAATCAAAATGATTGTATGTGTAATGCTACGAGTCCCAGCATGAAGAGAGCTCTGCAGGAGGATATCAATGTACCACAGAGAACAAGAGGTTGGATTATAATGAGAAGCGTGGCCATTGTGTTATTAGTGGTGTCCTCCCAGCTGATCTGGGAACGTCAGGGATACGTTCTTCTGTTGTCTGATACACATTCGCCTCATTGGCCAGGGGATCAGAGTTATGGTTCCAGCTTATTATCTACAGCCCACTGCACGGTTCTGTCCTATGTGACAGTTGTTATCTCCATTAGCAGAAGGGGAACACCTCTCCTCAGACGTTGGAACTGCTAGTCCCTATCCTATAGGACACCTGGGGTAGGAATAGATTTAGTACATTGAGGTCCTTGCTGTGAGGAATCCCAGGCTGCACCTTGTATTATTACTTGTAACGCAGATCTACATCACTGGTTGCTACGGCTTATATTAGAGCAAACAGATCCATGTTCTGCAGCAACTGATCAGATATTTCCCATCATTACCTGATCAGAGTAAACATTTGGGTTGATATCCTGTTTTTGCTCTATTGCATGGTATAAAGCACAGTGCGTCACACATAGTGGCACCGAGAGGATGTGTGTGTGTGTGTGGTACTTTCTACCTGGCCCCGTGTTTGATGGAGGAGTCCGCATCCGGTCTCCTATATTGGCCACTCCCCCATTTCACCAGTTCCCCGCTGTGACCCCTGCACAGGAACCGGCGGCTCACTCCCACCCGGCATCTCGCACTGTGTGATGTATTGAGACTGGATATATGAGGGACGCATCTGTAGTTGGTGGTGTATTAAAATATGCATAGAGATAGATCTACACAGCCACATGGCACTGCAAGTAGGCATCTGTGCGGGCATTAGCATAGATACATGGACGAGGCTGTGGCTAAAGACGTGCCCCTGAATTAGGCCATAACTGACAATTTGGAGCAGATTCTAACACACACTCCTTGTTCAGGGCAGCTTTTTTACATGCATGCCAATATCACTAGAATAGATGATCAATTAAAAAAAAGGAAAGAGCTAATCAATAAGACAAGCAAACGTGAGAAGTGGAAAAACCTACCGCAACTTCATTGGTGTCTCCGTGTTCAAAATACTCTTGCACAATAGGTGTGACTGACTTCTCAAATGCGTTGTTGTCCAGAGGAAGGACAGTCGTCTCATAAACACAGTTGTCCTATAACAAGGGAAAAAGTGCTCGATAAGCAAACGTGAGAAGGAAACAGAAGCCGCTTGTCCCTGCAGATGATGGTGAAATACTATCCGCTAATTGGCCACTTATCTACCCCTTTTCGGACACGGTCACACTTCCGGAGCGGCAGGTCCTGCTTCCCCACCTGGCCAAGAAGGGAGGTATGCTTTACAGTTACATACAGGCTTGCACAGCATAGTTGCAGGCCATTGAATTTGCACCTGATATGGTGAAAGTCACTTGCAATGAGCGACACTTCCGAAGACACAAAACAAAATAAAACCAACATTAAGCATCAGATTTATAGGGCCAGATGTACATCTGTGCGGGTCCGGTGGGCCGTACGGGATGCCAGACAAACTCTGGGGCTTTGTTGAAAAAGGCAATCATGCTTCCGGATTCAGCCGACATCCCGCACCACATTACATCCTGCCCATAGTTCTAGAAAATGTCAGCCTTCATTGCAACAAATGGCAAAATCTCCAAAGTATAAACGTTATGGGGGAAATGTACCAAGCCTTGGAGAGAGTTAAAGTACAAGTTGAAAACTTATTAGTCGATCAGCTCCTTACTGTCATGTTACAGGCTATGGGGCAGATGTATTAAGCCTTAAGAGATAAATGCAAGGGTGATAAGGAGAGATAAATGTCCAGCCAATCACCTCCTAACTGCCATGTTACAGGATGTGTTTGAAAAAAGTCAGTTAGGAGCTGATTGGCTGGACGTTTATCTCTCTTTAGGACTCATCCCTTTATCTCTTGTTAAGGCTTAATACATCTGCCCCTGTGTTTGAAAAATGACAGTTCAGAATGGATTGGTTGATACTTTGTCTCTCTCTCGCAGGCTTAGTACATCTGCCCCATTTCTCAGCTGTGTACAGATTAAACGCGCCATCGTTCCCGACACTCAAGCGTCACATTTACACGCTGCAACAGAACCAGTTTCTCTGCGACTCTTTGGCGGCCAATATTGTAAACACACAGTTGGTTACATCTGCCGACAACTCGGAGATACTGGGACCTACTTGAGCCTCATCATAATTTGGATCTTTGATATCGACTTCTTCTACATCGTATACTTGGCCAGGCGGTCCCCATACTCCCTTACCACCGGCTCCGCCTAAATACAACAGAAAAACAGAAACAGTTACCATCATGCGCATAGATATTGTCCCTTTAAAGCCACAACTTTCTTCTCAAAGGTCTTGGCCTAGCCACATGATATATATTAGGTGCCCATATATAGGGTGGAATGTAATGCTTCCCAAGTTTGGGGCAGTGCGGGATGCTGAGGGATGCTGGCCGAAATCTGACATTTTTTTTAAAGGGGCAATCACTTACAAGACAAAACCATGCCTTGGAAGTGATAGCCCCTTTAAAAATCACCAGCATCCCGCACTGCAGGCGATCGCCACAAACTTGCCACCGTTTTAACACTCCCTTATAGCACAACTGTGGCAAGGCATGATGGGATTTGTAGTTTGACAACATCTGGAGAGCCACAGGTTGGCCAGGCCTGTGGTATTTGTGGTCTAGAGGAACAGATCATAAGGCACAGTCTACTAAATAGTGCTGCAGTGTGTAACACAATTTCCCTTATTACAGAATAACCAACACTCAATGGCGAGGAGGGGAGATGCAAACCACGCAGAGATACAAGTTGTACAGAAAGCAACCAAATCAGCAGCCAACTATCATTTAACTACCACAGTCTGGTAAATCACAGAAGCCCAATGGTTGCTTCAGGCAACTTCATCACTTTATCTCTCTCCAGCATCTGCCTGATGCCCTAGAATGCTGCGGGCCAGCCTCTGCAATTACCCATGCGGAGAGGGGAATCAGCCAGAGCATATGCTGGGCTTGGGGGTGGCACAGAAGTATTGACTCAGGACCGGTTCCACTCTCATTACATACCTCCCAACTTCTGTGTTGGGGAAATAGGGACACTAGTGCCCGAAAAGGGGGCGGGGTGTATGCAAATGAGGGCGCGTCTTATGCTAATTAGCCGCAACCTCATTTTCATACGAGAATAGATGCTGTGTGTATGCGCACAGCGTCTATTCTATTAGATTGGGGGGTCTCCCAACTGCCACCCCCCGCAGCGGGACAATGCCTGCCGCGGGTGGGACAGCGGCACAGGACCCGAAAATCGGGACTGTCCCGCTGTAATCGTGACAGTTGGGAGGTATGTCATTACATGTGCAGGAGCAGGTGGATGGGGATAGGAGAGTGATAACAGAGTATACAGGCATTAGTGAGGACTAGAATGGGGAAGAGGAGAAGAGGACATGCAGATAAGGGGATTATGATTTATGAGGAACGGATGATAGGACAGTAAGAGAGCAGGTGGGTGGGGGCAGAGGAGAGAGATGGAGGGTTAGGGGAGTGTTCTTATGATGAATGTCTGAGAATATAATAATGGCCTCGCTTCTGCTGTACATACATACATGGAGTTCTGGTGTAAGTATCACAGACGTCACAGCGGATCTCTTACACACTACAGGTACCTGGCACGCCCAGGCAGCAGATATTACATGCACAATACTTCACCAACCTTTCTTTGGCAGCCCCCTTCCTTTCCCAGTTCTGGATTTGCGGTCCATAAGCTTCGGCTTTGGACTGGTGGGGAGAACCCCACGAGCAGCTTCCCCATTATCACCGACAGAATCGCCTCTTCCGGAGTCCCGTGAGGAGGTTTTGCGCAGGCGTCTCTTGGCTTTGGCATCCACTCTGGCCTCATTGATGGTGGAAGCGGGCCAGTTTCCATTCACCTCATTCCTAATTTGCTCTGTTCCGCTGTACTCTTCATCCCCGTAGAAGAGGGAATCATTATGACCATCAGCATCTGAAGTACAAGCCATAAAGCAGAGACCTTTACAAGAACATACAAACACCGTCCACTAGTCAGAGAGACTTCTGCTGGCCATACACTAGATCAGGCATGTTCAACCTGTGGCCCTCCAGCTGTTGTGAAACTACACATCCCAGCATGCCTTGCCATAGTTTTAGCATTCCCTAATAACAAAACTGTGGCAAGGTATGATAGGACTTGGAGGGCCGCATGTTGGACATGCCTGCACTAGGTGGATGGTCTAGTGTCTGCTATATGTGTGTTTATTGTTGTTATGGGATATTAATTTTTTTTATAATTAATACTAATTTTAATAAATTCACTTTAATACACATTATAACACTTCAGAACTTTTTCACAATAATATTTTTATTATTTCACGGATTTTAGCCAGTATTTAATAAAAGCTACGTTTTCATAATTTACTTGGGACACTTGGGGGGTTATTCTGGTTCACTCCTTCTGACAAATGCCTTAGATGGACAAAACCATGTGCACTTCAGGGGGGCAGATGGAAAATGTGCAGTCGAATAACAAGGGAATCTCACCATGTGTACACATCATAACACCCAAGGGGCCCCTAACTTCTCCAAGCAGCTGCAAACAGCGGAAGCCAGCAGCAGCCCCAGGGGAGTATTTCTGGGGTAGGACAAACCTGCCCTGGTAAGGTTTGTCCTGCCCCAGGACCACTCAAGGGGTTAAGGGTCCACTTAAGGGAATCTGTTTATTGTGTTGTATTCAATGCTGTCGAAAGGGGGGGGGGGTACTTTTTACCTAGGCCAGAGTCTGATTGAGGGCCCCAGGTCCCATGCTCCTCTCCCCCGCTGCAGAGACTGGGCAGTGGGTATAGAGAGCAGAGGCTGCTGAGAAGAGGAGAGGGGCAGCTGCAGCATCAGCCTGCACCACATGCAAATGTATCTTATTTTACAGGGGAGTGGCCATGCCCCTCCATTGACCATGCACCCTTTTTACCATGGCCCTGTGGTGTTTTCTGCGGCCCTGGTTGTATTCAGAAAGTCATACGTTTTCGAACGACATATCACAATGCATGAAAATAGCATGGACCCTTATGACCGCACCCTTAAGGGGTCGTCAGATTAAAACCAGCTTCCAACTTACATTGTCACTTAAGATGATAAAGTAGTGTGCAAAGTCTGATGACAATTAGTTAAAGCAAAAAGACAAAGTTGGGCTCGTCGCACTAGGTACTGATAATGTAAATATCGGAAGAGGCCCCCAGTATTTATTACACTTAAATCATTGATATTGGCGGGGTGTGCTACCTTTTGACAAGAAATTTGAATACATCAAGGGGAGAAGGAAAGACTAGGCTTGCCGTTATTGTGGTGCACCGTAAGGAGGTATTTTATATAAAATATAACTTTTATTCAATTATTCACTTAAAAAGCGACATATAAAACCAAAGACATACAAAATGGACAATTAACACAAAAGTTTTAAAATTGAGGAAAAGATTCCTCACGTAGTGAGACCCCAATGTCACAGTATCCTGTGGTTTTTGTTTGTCACAGCAGTGCGTCTTACTATATAGGGAGTAGTCTGCAGACCTGAACAGATCAGTAAATTCTACCCATGTGATAGTGTTATATCTGAGTAGCCTTTAAGTTACAATGATGAGTACTAATCCTCTAATTGCTAGGGTACTCCAACACTAGTTGTTTTAAATATGGTTATAGTGGGGAGGTATAGTGATCTGTTAGGTCTAGTTCTGCTGAGTTTTTAGAGGCAGTATTACATGTGTGCTAGATGGCAGTATAACTGTCTGGAGGGTAATCAGCTGGTGTGGTGAATATATCACCTTTTCAATTCACAGGTGCTACCCAGCTGACCTTCCAACTGACTGAGTTATAGATAAATCAAGAGATCCAAATTTGTAGCATATTCATGGTGCACATAGAATGAATTGGCATCAGAGGGGTTAAATGCTAATGGTCTCTCTGTTTGGGTAATAGGTAGTTTTAGGTGATGATATAACTGTCTGGAGGGTAATCAGCTGGTGTGGTGAATATATCACCTTATCAATTCATAGGTGCCACCCAGCTGACCTTCTAACAGACTGAGTTATAGATAAAAGGGGATTTTTGTCCTTACCTGGAAAATCCTTATTTCTGAATCCTTTGGTGGACACTGGGACAGTGGGAAGGGGGCGGAGCCATGGCGACAGGCACCAAGTAGCTAACACTTTAGTGGTGCAGCCCAGGCCCCTCCTTCCCCACACTCCATCCTAGGTCAGTTTAGACTACCACCGGACTTAGGAGCACAGGAAAGGAGAGAATGAAAGAAAAGAAAAAGAGAAATCTTGTATTACCATGAACAAGAGCTTTCCCTAAAACCAACCCATCAGCCGATCAGGGGCGTCTGGGCGGGCGCCCAGTGTCCACCAAAGGATTCAGAAATAAGGATTTTCCAGGTAAGGACAAAAATCCCCTTATTTCCTTCATGCCATTGGTGGCCACTGGGACAGTGGGACGTCCCACCGCTGTCCCCTCACGGAAGGGAACGCTCCTGAGCTGCAGAAAGAACGCCACGGCCGAACGCAGAGTCGACCTCGGTGAAAGTATCAAACCTGTAGTGGCGTATAAAAGTGTGCATGGAAGACCATGTGGCTGCGCGGCACAGCTGCTCTGCGGAGACTCCGGAAGCCGCAGCCCACGATGATCCTACCGAGCGAGTGGAATGGGCCGTGAGCCTTGCTGGCGCCGGCCTATTCGCCAGGAGGTATGCCTGCTGAACCGTAAGCCGCAACCACCTGGCAATGGACTGTTTGGATGCGGGCCAACCCCGCTTCTGATGATCATAAAGAACAAACAAAGCTTCTGTTCTTCTAATCTCCCTGGTCCTATCCACATAGATGCGAAGGGCCCGAACCACATCAAGAGCCTCTCCACCTCTTGAATCCTGGAAAGAAGGAACCACGATTTCCTGGTTTACGTGAAACCTGGATACCACCTTTGGCAGGTAACCCAACCTGGTACGGAGAACTGCCCGATCTTGGTGGAAAACCAACAACGGTGGCTTACAAGATAGAGCGGTCAAATCAGAGACCCGCCTAGCTGACGCAATTGCCAGAAGGAAACACACCTTCCATGAAAGCCAACGCAACTCCACTGACTCCAGAGGCTCAAACGGAGCCACCTGAAGAGCTTTCAGAACCAAAGGTAGATCCCACGGAACTAAGGGACTCCGAAAGGGAGGAGTCACGTGCATGACCCCCTGGAGGAAAGTGCGAACCTCCGGTCTTGTCGCAATGCGCCTCTGAAACAGAACCGAGAGCGCCGAGACCTGAACCTTCAAAGTGGAATGTAGACCCAAATCCACTACCGACTGCAAGAAGGCCAAAACCTTGGGCAACGAGAACCTCCTTGGATTCTTCTCGTGCTTTTCACACCAGCGAAAGAAAGAACTCCAGATCCTGTAGTAGACTCTTGCTGAAGACGGCTTCCTGGCCGCTATCATGGTTCTTATCACAGAATCTGAGAACCCCCTGTCTCTTAAGAGCTCCCTCTCAAGAGCCAAGCCGTCAAACCGAGACGAGCTAGGTTGGGATTTTGACAGGGTCCCTGAGACAGAAGGTCTGGCCGGAGAGGTAACCGCCACTGAGGTTCCTCGCCATGAGCAGGAGATCGGCATACCAGGCCCTGCGTGGCCAGTTTGGGGCCACCAGGATTACCCTTACCCGTTCCCGCTTGAGTCTTCTTAGGAACCGAGGAAGAAGAGCCACAGGCGGGAAGGCGTACGCCAGATCGAACGGCCAAGGTGCCGACAGAGCGTCGACCAGAAATGCGCCTGGATCCCGAGTCCTGGACCCGTAGCAAGGCAACTTGTGATTCCACCGGGATGCCAGGAGGTCTATCTGAGGCCTTCCCCAACGAAGGGTTAGAGAGTGAAACACCTCCGGATGAAGAGACCATTCTCCGGAGTGGATCTCTTGGCGGCTCAGAAAGTCTGCTTCCCAGTTTTCGACGCCGGGAATGTACCCTGCCGACAATGCCAAGAGGTGACGTTCTGCCCATCGAAGAATTGGCTGTACCTCCAGAAAGGCTGCTCTGCTCCGAGTTCCCCCCTGGTGATTGATGTACGCCACCGCCGTGGCGTTGTCTGTCTGTACCTTGACTGCACGAGAGCAAATCAGGGGGGCCGCCTGGAGAAGGGCTAAGTAGATCGCCCTGAGCTCTAGAATATTGATCGGCAACCGCGACTCCTGGTGGGACCAAACTCCCTGGTAGGATCGGTCCTCCACCACCGCTCCCCAGCCCCTGAGGCTGGCATCTGTCGTCAAGAGTACCCAGTCGGAGACTAGGAAGGGCCGTCCCATGGACAGGTGACATGGCTTGAGCCACCAGAGTAACGATAGTCGAACCTCTTGAGAGAGTACTACCTCCTGCCTCTTCAGAGCCTGTGGTGAACGGTTCCAATACTTGAGGATCTGGTGCTGCAACGGTCGAGAGTGAAATTGGGCAAATTCCACCATCTCGAAGCACAAGACCATCTTGCCCAAAATCTTTATACACAGATGAAGAGAGACTCTCCTGTGCTTGAGAAACCCTCGTAAGAGGGCCTGCAAAGCCAGCCGCTTCTTGTCTGGAAGATAGACCCTCTGGGCCTGGGAATCCAGACGCGCTCCCAGATGTATCATCTCCTGGGAGGGTTCCAGGCTGGACTTGCGCCAGTTCACTAGCCAACCGTGAGCCTGGAGCAGGTCCAGCGTAAGGCCTAGGTGTTGCAGCAGTAGTTCCCTGGACTGTCCCAGAATCAGAAGGTCGTCCAGATAAGGCAGAATCCGCACTCCTTGGAGGCGAAGGAAGGCTGCCATAACTCCCATCACCTTCGTAAAGACTCTTGGTGCTGTAGAGATTCCGAAGGGTAGAGCCCGAAATTGGACATGGAGATCCTTGGTTGCAAACCGGAGGTACTTGCGGTGATCCGGATTTATCGGAACATGCAGGTATGTATCTCTGATGTCCAGAGATACCATGAAATCCCCCGGCTCCATTGCTTGTAGAATGGACCGGAGGGACTCCATGCGAAACCGCGGAATGTTCAAGTAACCATTGAGGTCCTTGAGATTCAGGATTGGTCGTAATGAACCATCCGGCTTCCCGATCAGGAATAAATTGGAGTAATAGCCGCGGCCCCTCTGCTGAGGAGGAACCACTTCTATCACCTGAGACTGGAGAAGAGTCTGAACAGAGGCGCTGTCGAAGGAGAGATAGTATCCTTCCGACACTATACTTAAAATCCAATTGTCCGATGTCGTCTCCCTCCACCTGTTGGCAAAATGGAGGAGGCGAGCCCCTACCGGCAGGGAGTCGACCTGAGGGGTCCCCAAGTCATTGGGAGGCCTTCTCAGGGGCCTTAGGAGGCTGACGTTTGCCAGACTGGGACTGTCTGTTCTTACCAAACGACTCCCTCCTGGGAGGACGGCTTCTTGTTGAAGATTGTCCCCTCGGCTTTCCCTGCGGCCGAAAGGAACGAAAGGACTGCTTCGGCTTAGAGGGTGCCGACGGGAGGAAGGCTGTCTTGGAAGTGGCTACCGTAGTCACAATCTTGTCCAGCTCCGGACCGAAAAGCATATCGCCCACAAAAGGAAGGGCCTCCAGGGCCTTTTTGGACTCTGCATCCGCATTCCAAGTGCAGAGCCACAAGGCTCTTCTGGCTGCAACCGAAGACGCCGAGATCCTAGAGGCTAACGTAGCCGTGTCCAGGGCCGCCTCGCCCAAATACATGGAGGCTTCTCTGATATGGTCCACCAGAGAAAGCAGCTCCGACCTGCGTATGCCTGACGTAATGTTCTCCGTCAGCATATCTGCCCATTTGCCTACCGCCCTAGTCACCCAGGCCGAGGCCAAAGCTGGCCTAGTAAGCGTACCCGCATGAGTAAAGATAGACTTAAAGACATGTTCCATCTTTCTATCAGTGGGGTCCTTTAGAGCCGCCACAGTGGGAATAGGCAAGGTAGTAGCCTTTACCAGCCGGGCTATGTGGGAATCCACCTGAGGCGGGCGTTCCCATTTCGTGCTCCCGTCCGCCGGAAAGGGATAAGAAGAAACCATCCTTTTAGAAATCGTAAATTTCTTATTAGGAGAAGACCAGGCCTTTGCCAGGTCTCCCTCCAGCTGCGTCGAAGATGGGAAAACAGCCGGATCCCTCTTCTTGCGCTTAAAAGAGGGTGTCTCCTCCGCAGGGGGCTGGTCTGGCTCTTGTATGTTTAAGCAAGAGCGGACCGCCTTCACCAGCGCATCTACCCTGGATTGAGTCATAACCTCGTCCTGGGATGTAGCCTCCTCGTCAGGGTCAACAGGGTCATCTGTGTCAGCCTGGTCGTCCCCTGAAGTATCCGTCCCCGTAGAGTCAGCTCTCTGGGTGCCGGCTCTGGGGTTCTTGCGCTTGCTAGCGGCACCCAGCAGGTTCTGTAGAGAAGAAGAAACCTGAACCAGTCCCTGCACTGAGGAAGAAAGGCCCTGTACCCAAGCTGGCTCAGGCGCAAGCGTCAGCAACTGAGGCTGGGACTGCGTGAGCGGAGCCGGTTGAGCTGGTGAAGGAGTCGCTTGTGAAGGCTGACTCAACACTGGTGGGGGCTGAGGGTGTGAACGGGAAGCTAGCTGTCCCGCAAGGTCCCTCATGGCTGCCGTCAAGGCCTGCGCCCAACCCGGTTCCACGGAATGGGATGCCTGGGACGGGGCCGAATCCACAGAGTCCCCACCATTACAGCGTGTACACACACCCCCATGGTCTGCCGAGGTGGAAGAAAAATTCTCCTTGCACCTAACACACTTAAAGGCCCTCAGGGCAGGAGCGTCCCCTGACCGCGAGGGTCTTGTGGACTTTGAGCCTGACTTAGAAGTCATGGCTATGCTCTATCACACTTCAATACAAGAGACAGAGTGAATAGAGAGATTTGCACAGAAAACCCCTATATAAAGAGGGGTGTGAAAACACAGCACTGAACACCTCAAGGGTGCAGTGTCAATGCAGTACAACCTGACCCGTCTGGAGACCGGGGAAGGAAGGGTGCCACAGTGTCCACACAAAAGCTGCTTCCTGCTGCTCTCTGCTGCACCGATGCGGGACAGAGTCAAGCTTCCAACAGGACGGGACGCTGGCAGTCCCCGGCGGGAACTCATATAGAGGCTCCCTGCCGGGGATTGGACGGGGAGGAAGTGAGGGACCTCCCCCCCCCCCCTCCTGGAACCTTGCCAGGGCTGAGAAAAAAAAATGGCGGCCCCCACCACTACAAAAACAGCCCTAGTGGTCTAGTGGCCTCGGTTTCCCCTGTGGGGACCGAGTGTCACTGCCAGGAAACCGCCGGGAGCGCACCAACCCCCGGCGGCTAGGTGCGCTGGGCTCCCTCCCTCCGGCATCTACATCTAGACGCCTAGTAGCGGTCACCGTTGCGAGACAGAGTCAAGCTTCCCTGGGGAAGCCTCTCTGCCTCGCGTCTCGCTGCGGTCACCGTTGCGGGACAGAGTCAAGCTTCCATCGGGAAGCCTCTCTGCCTCGCATCTCCCCCAGCCGCGATACCGCTGCGTGCTGTGGGGAGGGAGGGGGGAAGTGCGGCTTACCTGCTCCGTGGCGCATGGTCCCTCTGTGCTGGGACCCAGCCTGCAGGTCCGTGGCAGTTCACGACGAGCTGGCTCCGGAGCAGGTGAGCAGCCTGGGTGGTCCACCCGGCTTGCTCACCGCAAGAGTTAAAAAAAAAAAAAAAAAAAAAAAAATGTTCTTTAAAAAACGCTGCAGAAAACTGCAGCAGCTACTTAAAAATGTGCCTGTGCTCCTAGGCACCAAGAAAAAAACTGACCTAGGATGGAGTGTGGGGAAGGAGGGGCCTGGGCTGCACCACTAAAGTGTTAGCTACTTGGTGCCTGTCGCCACGGCTCCGCCCCCTTCCCACTGTCCCAGTGGCCACCAATGGCATGAAGGAAATATCAGAGATCCCAATTTTATAGCATATTCATGATGCACATAGAATGAATTAGCATCACCAGGGTTAAATGCTTGCGGTCTCTCTATATAAGTGAACACTTGTAATACCCTAAACAATACTAGAATACTAGCCCTGTCACCCCCGACAGATCCGGATTACAGCGCACCCTTGATGCTGACAGATGTCCTGGCACCAGCGGGGTAACGCCTTCGGTCTGACGGCGGGTGTAACTGTCCCTAATCTGCAGAACTAGGTAAGTATTCACCATTTGTATCTGGACATAGGTGGAATGGGGGAGGGGAGGCACAGTTTAACAATGTGCCTTCACCGCCCACTGGACAGTGCCGGAGGGCTGCGCACACTGTTGTGACAAAACAATGTTCAATGACAAATCATAAAGGAGGACAATGGGGTGCAGTCACTAGGTGGACATGGTCAACGCGCGTGTCGCTGCTCGCTTCATCAGGACCAGATCAGGGGGTGACAGGGCTAGTATTCTAGTATTGTTTAGGGTATTACAAGTGTTCACTTATATAGAGAGACCGCAAGCATTTAACCCCGGTGATGCTAATTCATTCTATGTGCATCATGAATATGCTATAAAATTGGGATCTCTGATTTATCTATAACTCAGTTTGTTAGAAGGTCAGCTGGGTGGCACCTATGAATTGATAAGGTGATATATTCACCACACCAGCTGATTACCCTCCAGACAGTTATATCATCACCTAAAACTACCTATTACCCAAACAGAGAGACCATTAGCATTTAACCCCTCTGATGCCAATTCATTCTATGTGCACCATGAATATGCTACAAATTTGGATCTCTTGATTTATCTATAACTCAGTCAGTTGGAAGGTCAGCTGGGTGGCACCTGTGAATTGAAAAGGTGATATATTCACCACACCAGCTGATTACCCTCCAGACAGTTATACTGCCATCTAGCACACATGTAATACTGCCTCTAAAAACTCGGCAGACCTAGACCTATCAGATCACTATATCTCCCCACTATAACCATATTTAAAACAACTAGTGTTGGAGTACCCTAGCAATTAGAGGATTAGTACTCATCATTGTAACTTAAAGGCTACTCAGATATAACACTATCACATGGGTAGAATTTACTGATCTGTTCAGGTCTGCAGACTACTCCCTATATAGTAAGACGCACTGCTGTGACAAACAAAAACCACAGGATACTGTGACATTGGGGTCTCACTATGTGAGGAATCTTTTCCTCAGTTTTAAAACTTTTGTGTTAATTGTCCATTTTGTATGTCTTTGGTTTTATATGTCGCTTTTTAAGTGAATAATTGAATAAAAGTTATATTTTATATAAAATACCTCCTTACGGTGCACCACAATAACGGCAAGCCTAGTCTTTCCTTCTCCCCTCAATTAGTTAAAGCATTGAGAGTTATTGTAGAACAGGGGTGTCAACTCAAATTCATCGGGGGCCGCATCAGCAGTTTGGTCACCCTCAAAGGGCCAGTTGTATCTGTAGGACTATGTGTCCACTCTTTATTATCATAAATTATTGTCACTGCATTCAATTATTACTGTTTTTTGTAATAATGTAAGTAATAACTAGCAGGGAGATTGGCTGGGGGCCTGGGACAGGGCACAGTGACGTGACGTCAGATCGCCCAGCAGGTGACCTGGGCCTCTGGGTTCGCAGAGTTCTGGACTGGTGGTGACAGTGGGACAGATAATGACCCTGGACACAGGCAGCCGCACTGCAGATTTGTGGGCTCAGGCTGCGGCGGTGTGCTGCTGGCCTGGCTCTCTGCCTGCCCGGCCACTGACTCTGGACTGGACAACAAGAGACAACACAACTGTGCCCACCCCACTGCCGAACTTACAGTAAATATACTGAACCAACTGATGTCACTGCTGCGCAGCGCGGCACCACAGGCAGGAGGCAGCTCACCGCCGGGCCGGCGTCCAAGTCCGACAGGCAGCCGCAGCAGCATGCACGTCACGGTGTCACTGGCACTGCTGTCAGGCGGGCGTGTGTCACACATGGCAGCGCCGTAGCCGCTGCCCGCAGGAGGAGCCGGGCACGTCACACAGTGACACTAACAAGTCTGTGTCCACTGTCCTGCCTCCCTCCTCCTCCTCCCAGCGAGCGCCACGGCAGAGTGACTGTGTCACCCGGCTTCCTCACGTTGTTAGGTATGTCTCTCAGTCTCGAGTCGTCATGTGAGTGTCACTGAATGTGATGTGACACTCACACTATGAGGGCTTCCCACAGTAATGTAATCGGCGCCAGGCGGGGGTGGGTGGCGGCGGCTGCGCGGGCCAAATGACGAGGTCTGGCGGGCCGGATATGGCCCGCGGGCCTTGTGTTTGACACCCGTGTTGTAGAACATCCATACAGACACAAACACACTCAATTATACTAATGTAGACTCTTATTTAATATCATCATCACCACCACCACCACCAGCAGTAATGGTTTACAGATATCGCTTCCATTACACGTCATCCTGTCACTAGTGCTTCCTTCTTGACATGTATAGATTTAGATTAAAGTCATTATAAAGTTTATTTGAATAAAATATATTCAACAGCAAAATAAAATAAATTGTGGTATCTGTAATAAGCCACAAGGTAGAGAGATACTGAACTCTGCCGGGTACACACTGGGTGATATGCCGCCCGGCCAGACTGGCATATCACAGTTTGTATGAGCAAGATGGGCGCTCCTGCTATTGTTTTGCTGCACATCAAACCTAGCGGCACCATGCATGTTAATGAAGGACGGACCGTGGATCGCGCTATCCTTCACCAACATTGCTCCAGTGTCTACGGGTTATTAATCAGTTGGGCCAGCGTTCTCCCCGAAGAACACTGGCCCTGACAGATCGCTCAGCACACAGCGCGGCGTGCTGAGCGATCATGCTGACCACATTGCTGTGTGTGTAGGGCCCATAACTCTCTCCATGCAGAATGTCTGTATACCAACAGTTCAGTGACCTCGCACCTAGCGCTCTGATGCAATGGACAACGAATGATAATATATGCAAACGACTATTACACAGTATTACAAAGCATATACAACAATAGCATTTACATGACCGAGAAACACGTACCTAGTATATTGGCATTTATTTCACTTGGAATCTCTATTTCCATAGTTACTCTTTCTTACTTCGATATTACCAGCGAGACCTGAAAAATGAGGACATGTAAGAGGAATATGTAATTACAGAACATGGAACCATGACATCAGTCGTGCTTGGTTATTACTGCAATGCTGAATAGCTACCAGAGCAGCTCTCTCTGTACTGTGCTGAGTCAGACTGAGCTGGTAATCACAGAGCGCCATTATTAGCAGAGTCACAAGTCCTTTATCCCCCAGCCACAGTAGGCAGTAGGGTCATCACTTCACTCTGCCTCATAGGACGTGTGGCATCGCTGTGCTACAGAGGAGTCCAGCTGCTGGTGTGCAGCATGGTCACCCTGTTGTGTGCTGCAGTCATTCATCAGTGCTATTTAACGATCCACGCATTGCTGCTTAATTGCAAATTAAATTAAGTTGATTTGTGGCCCACGGCACACAAGGTGCAAAAGTTAGAAATTAGGACTAGTATTTATAGCGGTAAAATTTGGGTACTTGTTTAGTTTCAAGGCACACAATATATTGGATGCAATATCGGCCAATATATCGCACGATCCGATGTGATGTGATTTTTTTACCTGTTCATAACCCCACTATCCACTACGCATGAAGTTGATTTTATATAGTGTGGCGAGCGCAGTAATCCGCGTCCGCTCGCCACGCTTTAGGCTCGGTGGCCCGCTGCGCTCGCAACACTATATAAAAATCTACTCCATGCGTAGTGGATAGTGGGGTTATGAACAGGTAAAAAAAAAAAATCGCATCGGATCGACAGATATCACATCCGATATATCGGGCGCCGTGAAACTAAACAAGTACCAATTTTTTGCTGCACGAACTGCGAATGGCCACACGCCTTAGCCAAACGTACGGCTGCATTTACATGCGATTGGGTGTATACACTCACACTCGTGTGCGTGGCTGAATAATCATTCGATGGTCGCGGAACATGGAATGATTGTGCCACCCGTTTGCAAAGAAAAGTCAGCCTAGACTGACTTATTTGTGAGCACCTGGGCGCAGACGGGGTGGACAGCTGATGTCCCGTGAAGTCAGCCGCCAACCCCGAGAAGGCTTCAGCACACCTGCGTTCACATGGATACGCCCAGCGTTTTTCTGGGAGCACCCACCGTTTTTGTGGGAAAGCCCAGGAAACGCTGGGCACCCCCATCCTCCAGCCCCCTGTCCGCACCGATGTGTGCGAAGGAGTTGCAAAGGGTCTGCACATGCGTATTTTCGCCGATACGCATGCTCAGACCTGCAACATCGGACCCCATTGCAAATTCGGCTCATTGCAAGCTAACGTGAATCAGGCCCAGTGGAGCCAGAATGAGCTGAAGGGAACCTTTAACAAGCAGCATCGCCCCCATCTGCCAGGAGGATACTTCCCCCAATTTGCTCTGGTCACTCAGTATAACGGCTATCCGAGCACTAGGAGCTGTGAATTTTGCAGCATTTAAAGCGCCCATCTGACACCAGCCCTAACAAGATTTTGGAAAGGAGGGGAAACATTATCACACAGATAGAGGCCAGGAGCATGCTTCAGGCGGATCTGGCAGCACACAGGTTCTGCACGGACGATGCGTGAATTGCACAATGTTTACATATCACTGTATAAAGGCACAAACACAGGCTCTCACAGCTCCTGCCCACAGGACGGACGCTTGGCTTTCTCATACCTCAGCCAGTAAGACAAACAGATGGCAGCAGATATGTGGCAACGATCCAGAGGACAATGCTGCAAAGTGGCAGAATACAGATATAGGAGCGCTCCCTTCCAAATAACAGGTGCTGGACGGTTACCGGCCATTCCCAGAGCCCACAAAGGAAATAACTGCATCAGGGTCTGGGCCAGCGGCTCCCCAACTCCGCCTCTAAGGCCCCCTAACAGCGACTGACTTTACAATTAGCGCTAGGGCCACCTCAAACTCACAGAGAAGTGACAGCTAACAGAAGCCCAGCATCCGATATATAGTCCAGGTTTTTGGGATATCAATGGCTGAGATGGTTAAATCAAAATTCATGCAGCACTAATTAAGTCATCTGTGCTCAAGCATGGAAAACGTTACAAGCCTGTACTGTTAGGGTGCTTGATGTTAGAGTTTGGGAACCGCTGGGACTGGGGTAGGGAATGGCAAAATACAAGGGTCTATTAAAAGCAGCAATAAAACATCTCAGGATAAGTTTATGGCCCAGATGTTTTCATCTGGTGAACTGTACGAGATACAATCTACATTCCAACACAGGAGTCTGAGAAGTATTCAGACGGACTGTACCGTACACAGGAGACAGCTGATGCCCTACTTCTGGGATACGTGCAAGAATATATTATTTTACCAGCACAAATAACTAAAAACAGCCGATATGTTCTTTCTTCAATAAAGCAAGGTAAAAAAACGCAAACCAAAGTATTGGGGGGAAAAAAACAAATGTAAATAGACAGCTCTCCTTTCAGAACTACAGTACAGGAAAATACAACGGTTTTTGTATGTAAAAATAAGGTGGGATAAGTATGTGTAAGGCAGGATTGCCTACTTTTAAAGCTCTACTTTTAAAGGGGGGGGGGGGGGGCCTCATGTAGACTTCCTCAAGCCCTGCCTCCAGTACTGCAAATCCCGCCGTTCGCAGGACTTTGAGGATGTGCATCTTTAGCCCCACCCACTCCCAATGGAAAGCAGTGAATTGCGGGAAATTAACGATGCAGTGGGTGTGGTGTGGCGCTCCAAAAGGGGGGATCCCGACAGCCAGTATCCTGACGTCGGAATCCCGACTGCCGTTGCTCCGACAGGGGGGGTGAGCTCAAAGAAGCCCCCTGCGCTCGCCATGTTGCGTGCTCTGTGGCTTGCTACAGGTTCTATTCTACTAGCCCCTGTGAGTCGGAGCGTCATCCGGCACCCATCACCATGGGGTAGGCCGCCTGTAGCCAGGAGCGTTGCCCACCTTTCAGGGGAGGGGGGGTTGGACCGAATTTTCGGGGGCCTCCCGGTCATTCTGGGAGGGTAGGCAACCATAGTGTAAGGTGGTAAACCATTGGTTCCCAAACTGTGTAACTAGGCACACTGAAGCGCCTCAAGACTCTGGCTCTGACAATCACTAGGTCGACCACTAATGGTTGACAGTGACAGTGACATACCCAAGGTTGACACAAGCTTATGGTAGACATTTATTTATTTTATTAATTTACAGTGTATTATATAACCCAGCAGATTCCGTTACAGCGTCTTATATAGCGCAGCAGATTCCGTTACAGTGTCTTATATAGCGCAGCAGATTCCGTTACAGTGTCTTATATAGCGCAGCAGATTCCGTTACAGTGTCTTATATAGCGCAGCAGATTCCGTTTCAGTGTCTTATATAGCGCAGCAGATTCCGTTACAGTGTCTTATATAGCGCAGCAGATTCCGTTACAGTGTCTTATATAGCGCAGCAGATTCCGTTACAGCGTCTTATATAGCGCAGCAGATTCCGTTACAGCGTCTTATATAGAGCAGCAGATTCCGTTACAGCGTCTTATATAGCGCAGCAGATTCTGTTACAGCGTCTTATATAGCGCAGCAGGTTCCGTTACAGCGTCTTATATAGCGCAGCATATTCCGTTACAGCGTCTTATATAGCGCAGCAGATTCCGTTACAGTGTCTTATATAGCGCAGCAGATTCCGTTACAGCGTCTTATATAGCGCAGCAGATTCCGTTACAGCGTCTTATATAGCGCAGCAGATTCCGTTACAGCGTCTTATATAGCGCAGCAGATTCCGTTACAGCGTCTTATATAGCGCAGCAGATTCCGTTACAGCGTCTTATATAGCGCAGCAGATTCCGTTACAGTGTCTTATATAGAGCAGCAGATTCCGTTACAGCGTCTTATATAGAGCAGCAGATTCCGTTACAGCGTCTTATATAGGGCAGCAGAATTTGTTACAGTAGCGCACACACACATCCCCTCAGTGTATAGGGAGCACACACACACACACACACACACACACACACACATCCCCTCAGTGTATAGGAAGCACACACACATCCCCTCAGTGTATAGGAAGCACACACACATCCCCTCAGTGTATAGGGAGCACGCACACACACACACACATCCCCTCAGTGTATAGGGAGCACGCACACACACACATCCCCTCAGTGTATAGGGAGCACACACACACACACACACACACACACACACATCCCCTCAGTGTATAGGGAGCACACACACACACACACACACACACACACACACACATCCCCTCAGTGTATAGGGAGCACACACACACATCCCCTCAGTGTATAGGGAGCACACACACACATCCCCTCAGTGTATAGGGAGCACACACACACACACACATCCCCTCAGTGTATAGGGAGCACACACACACACACATCCCCTCAGTGTATAGGGAGCACACACACACATCCCCTCAGTGTATAGGGAGCACACACACATCCCCTCAGTGTATAGGGAGCACACACACACACACATCCCCTCAGTGTATAGGGAGCACACACACACACACATCCCCTCAGTGTATAGGGAGCACACACACACACCCCCTCAGTGTATAGGGAGCACACACATCCCCTCAGTGTATAGGGAGCACACACACACCAACTTCTCTGTTGAAGAAATAGGGACACTCGCGCGGCGAAGCCGCACAAGCGCCCGAAAATGGGCGGGATGTATGCAAATGAGGGTGTGGCTTATGCTAATTAGCCGCAACCTCATTTTCATACGAGAATAGACGCTGTGCGGGTCTCCCAACTGCCACCCCCCGCAGCAGGACAATGCCTGCCGCGGGTGGGACAGCGGGACAGGACCCACAAATCGGGACTGTCCCGCTGTAATCGTGACAGTTGGGAGGTATGCACACATCCCCTCAGTGTATAGGGAGCACATACACACACACACAGTGTATAGGGAGCACACACATCCCCTAACTGTAGAGGCAGCGCACTCTATGGGGGTTAATGATTCACTCGGAAAGGCACAATCACTCTCTAATGGACAGAACCATGTGCACTGCAGGGAATGGGATAATTCGTCAGACTGCATTTAGGTCTACAGTCATTAGGTCGACCCCACTAGGTCGACTGGCAGGAAGGTCGACCTGACTTAAGGTCGACATGGGCCAAGGTCGACATGACTTAAGGTCGAATTTGCATAAAGGTCGACATGAGGAAGGTCGACTGGTCATAAGGTCGACATGGGTTTTTCACTGTTTTGATCCGACATGTCGACACAGTCGACATGGACACATTTGGCAATGAGAATCGGACCCTCGCATCGCTCGCTGCGCTCGGCACACTATTTTATTCTCCCACCACGCCCTAGTGGATGGTAGGGCATGAAATACCGCCTGTCGGCACATGTCGGCTCAAAAAACAGTGAAAAACCCATGTCGACCTTATGACCAGTCGACCTTCCTCATGTCGACCTTTATGCAAATTCGACCTTAAGTCATGTCGACCTTGGCCCATGTCGACCTTAAGTCAGGTCGACCTTCCTGCCAGTCGACCTAGTGGGGTCGACCTAATGACTGTAGACCTAAGTTCAGTCTAATAGATGACCGCATCCCCACTGCAGGTGGGGCAGATGTAACATGTGCAGAGAGAGTTAGATTTGGGCGAGTTATTTTGTTTCTGTGCAGGGTAAATACTGCCTGCTTTATTTGTACACTGCAATATAGATATTAGTTTGAAGTAAATCCCCACCCAAATCTAATTCTCTCTGCACATGTTACATCTGCCCCACCTGCAGTGCACATGGTTTTGTCCATTAGAGAGTGATTGTGCCTTTCCGAGTGAATCAGAATAACCCCTTTGGGTGAAATGTAATAGGACGAGAGATTCAGAAAGTGAGAGATTTGGTAAGAAATCTCCAGTTTTTTAAAGTGGCAATCATTTAACCAAATCTCTCACTTTCTGAATCAGCCTATTACATTTCACCCTATGGGGGTTTTCTGGTTGATTCATAAGTCCACCAAACCCTACCCGGCAAATCCTGGCCCGTCCGCCCCCTTCCCATGCCACTCGCAGTGTGTGTGTTCGCATGCAGAGCCTGCAAATGGATGTCTAACACAAACATCCATCCGCAGCCTGTGGGTGAACACCCAAATCATTCAATGGTTGCGGACCAGCGAATTATGTGGAACGTGAATGCTGTTCTAAAGGCCCCCTTACATTATGCGATTTGGGCACGATTTTGCCCGATTCGGATGAATCGGGCCGTGAAATCGTCCCAAATCGCATATGGTGACATCCCCTCCGACCCGATGCGCGGCCCCGTGCGCATCGGATCGGAGATGGGAGGTCGGACGGGCTGCACATAAGATTTGCTAAATCTTATGTGCTGCCCGGAGCCGTGCTCCCCCACAACAGGGGACCTACCAGAGTCAGGCGCAGGGAGCCGGGCAGCATCAGCGGGAGCGGCGCAGAGTACCAGGGAGCCGGGCAGGAGAAGACGCTGCAGCAGCAGCATTTAAAAAAAAAAAAAGGGCCATACAAACGCATAGGAAGCCATTCATTGGCTGAGACCTCTCTCAGTCAATCAGCGATTGGCTGAGACCTCTCTCAGCCAATCGCTGATTGGCTGAGAGTGAGGTCTCAGCCAATCAATGGCTTCCTATTCGTTTGTATGGGGTTTTTCTTTATTTTTTGGAAGTGCTGCTGCTGCATCGTGTTCTCCTGCCCGGCTCCCTGGTACTCTGCGCCGCCGCCCCCCCGGCTCCCTGCCCAGCGGCTTCCTGCCTGGCTCCCTGCACCCCGACCCCCCCCCCCCCCTGCCCACTCTCTGTTTGCGGGCATATTCCTGCTGCTGTCCCCCGCTCCCATTGTCCCTGCAGCTCCCCGGGAGTGGCATGTGATAAATCGTATGCGATTTATCACATGCAAAACTTGGCACATGAAGTGCCATCGCATGTGGTCCCTCCCGGGGAGCTGCTGGGACAATCGGGTCCGACTTGTCGTTATGACAAGTCGGACAAATGTAAGGGGGCCTTTAGTTATTCTCAGGTCACTTAGATTTGCGCGCACCCGCGTAGGAAGTGGGCGGGCAGCAGACATCTAGTAATGTCATCTGCCCGCCCCCCGGCAATGACGTAATGGCCTGATTACCATGGGAACACTGGGCGTTCCCATAGGCACAACTCTCCGCCACTGCCCCACGCCCTAGCCTTGGGTGCGTGCACCCGGTGACCAAAAACGACCCTGCGCATGCGCCCACCATGCGAATGCCAGAATAACCCCCTATATCTAGTACAGACACATCCCCTCATTGTATAGAGAGCGCACACACACACACAGTCTCCTGTATAGAGAGAGAGCACACACACACACACACATACATACATAGTCTCCTGTATAGAGGGCGAGCACACACACACATACATAGTCTCCTGTATAGAGGGAGAGCACACACACACACATAGTCTCCTGTATAGTGGGAACACACACACACACACACACACACAGTCTCCTGTATAGAGGCAGCACACACACACAGTCTCCTGTATAGAGGGAGCACACACAGTATAGGTTACAGACAGACACATCCCCTCAGTGTATAGGGAGCACACACACACACACATACATACATACACAGTCTCCTGTATAGAGGGAGCACACACACAGTATAGGTTACAGAGACACATCCCCTCAGTGTATAGGGAGAATACACACACACACACAGTCTCCTGTATAGAGGGAGCACACACAGTATAGGTTACAGACAGACACATCCCCTCAGTGTATAGGGAGCACACACAGTCTCCTGTATAGAGGGAGCACACACACACAGTCTCCTGTATATATGGAGCACACACACTATAGGTTACAGACAGACACATACCCTCAGTGTAATATGGAGTGCGCACTCAATATAAATCACACTCCTGCCCCCTCAGTGAATGGAAACACACTCAGAGCAGCCACTAACATCCCCTCACTGTATGGGGTGCACACTCACGCCCCCTCACTGTATGGGGTGCACACTCACGCCCCCTCACTGTATGGGGTGCACACTCACGCCCCCTCACTGTATGGGGTGCACACTCACGCCCCCTCAGGGTATGTAGTGCACACTCACGCCCCCTCAGGGTATGTAGTGCACACTCACGCCCCCTCACTGTATGGGGTGCACACTCACGCCCCCTCACTATATGGGGTGCACACTCACGCCCCCTCACTGTATGGGGTGCACACTCACGCCCCCTCACTGTATGGGGTGCACACTCACGCCCCCTCACTGTATGGGGTGCACACTCACGCCCCCTCACTGTATGGGGTGCACACTCACTCTCCCCTCACTGTATGGGGTGCACACTCACTCTCCCCTCACTGTATGGGGTGCACACTCACTCTCCCCTCACTGTATGGGGTGCACACTCACGCCCCCTCACTGTATGGGGTGCACACTCACGCCCCCTCAGTGTATGGGGTGCACACTCACGCCCCCTCACTGTATGGGGTGCACACTCACGCCCCCTCACTGTATGGGGTGCACACTCACGCCCCCTCACTGTATAGGGTGCACACTCACGCCCCCTCACTGTATGGGGTGCACACACACGGCCCGTCACTGTATGGGGTGCACACACACGGCCCTTCACTGTATGGGGTGCACACTCACTCCCCCTCACTGTATGGGGTGCACACTCACGCCCCCTCACTGTATGGGGTGCACACTCACGCCCCCTCACTGTATGGGGTGCACACTCACGCCCCCTCACTGTATGGGGTGCACACTCACGCCCCCTCACTGTATGGGGTGCACACTCACGCCCCCTCATTGTATGGGGTGCACACTCACGCCCCCTCACTGTATGGGGTGCACACTCACGCCCCCTCACTGTATGGGGTGCACACTTACTCTCCCCTCACTGTATGGGGTGCACACTCACGCCCCCTCAGTGTATGGAGTGCACACTCACGCCCCCTCACTGTATGGAGTGCACACTCACGCCCCCTCACTGTATGGAGCACGCACTAACGTCCCCTCAGGGTATGGAGAGCGCACTTACTCTCCCCTCACTGCATGGGGTACACACTCACTCCCCCTCACTGTATGGAGTGCACACTCACGCCCCCTCACTGTTTGGAGCATGCACCAACGTCCCCTCACTGTATGGAGTGCACACTCCTGTCACCTGACTGTTTGGAGCACGCACTAACGTCCCCTCGGGCTATGCAGCGCGCACTCGCACTCACCGTGTCCGGATATATGTTGTTGCTCTCTCCAAATCTGTTTTTGTTTTGAACCTTTTTTTTTCCCGAGCCTCCCTCAGTGCTGCGTCTGCCCAGTAACAACATCACATGCGGGGGCGGGGCCTACGCGGATTGGCTGCTTGGCAGAGGTGTGAGTAGGCGATAGCCAATAGCGGGAAGTGGATATCATGTGGGCGTGGCAGTGGCTGTTATGAAGTGACGTTAAGGCCGAGGGCGGGAATACGCCGCGTGTTTGCCTGGGAGGGGGGCGTGACTGTTGTGTGTCTGTGTGTGTGATTGCAGGCCTGACACAATGAAGTGTGAGTGCATACACTGTTTATATGTCACTGCAGGTGTGTCCTGCACCAGGCGTATAGTGTGTACAGTATGAATGTATGCATTATGTATATATGTCACCACTGAGGGGAGGCTGTGTCTTGCACCAGGCGTGTAGTGTGTGTACAGTGTATATATACACTGTGTATATGTCACTGCAGGTGTGTCCTGGACCAGGCATGTAATCTGTGTACAGTATATATACACTGTGTATATGTCACTAGACTGCGTGTGTGACACCACTGAGGAGAGGCTGTGTCCTGCGCCAGGCATATAGTGTGTTTACAGTATATATACACTGTGTATATGTCACTGCATGTGTGTCACCACTGAGGAGAGGCTGTGTCCTGCGCCAGGCATATAGTGTGTTTACAGTATATATACACTGTGTATATGTCACTGCATGTGTGTCACCACTGAGGAGAGGCTGTGTCCTGCGCCAGGCATATAGTGTGTGTACAGTATATATACACTGTGTATATGTCACTGCATGTGTGACACCACTGAGGAGAGGCTGTGTCCTGCGCCAGGCGTGTAGTGTGTGTACAGAATATATATATATTGTGTATATGTCACTGCACTCCCTATAGTGTGCACGGGATTCAGGTCGCTCGACCCAGGTTACCCGTTCACATAGCCTAGAAACCCGGGTACGACCCAGATAAAACCCTTCTTTTAACCTTGGTCGGATTACTTTACATGTATTCCGCGTGTGCTCGCCACGCTTCGGGCTCGGTGGCTCGCTGCGCTCGCCACACTATCTCCATCCCGGCGTGGATAGTGGGGGAATGAAAAAGTCGGAGGACGCGTTCCGCCGCCGCTCGC